>NC_135850.1:11417500-11932500 GCF_029677425.1 Wolffia australiana | reverse complement strand
CTTAATCATTCAGCGCCGATTTTTAGGACAAGACTGGTGGGAAGATCATCCAAAGGCAAGGCGGAACGATCATTCTCTACCGAGGAAGATATTACAATCCCAAGAAAAGGCCAGTGATCCCCTTGATGTTATGGCGGCCGCATGAACCGGTCTATCCAAAGCTGATAAAAACAACAATTGATGGTCTGTCTGTGGAAGAGACCAAGGAGATGAGGAAAACGGGCCTCTCGGTGCCGGTTTTGATCAAACTCGGTAATTTATTGGGTCAGAACTAACAATGATATCATTTTATAGTAAATTAATTATGAATGTTTATTTTTCAGCAAAAAATGGGTATTATGGTAATCTCGTGACCATGGTCCGAGATGCCTTTCTGGTGGGTGATCTTGTCCGAATCGACTGCCAGGGCCTGGAAAGGAGTGATTACAAGAAGATCGGCGTCAAACTTAGGGTATTCTTCTGTTCCTGCTGGGAAATTTTAATGCTGCTTCTTGTAAATATTTTTCCATTTTTTTGATTTTCAGCACCGAGATTATTTCAATGACTTGTATTTGACTTGTTTTATGCGTTTTATCTTTGTTTACTATGGGAATCCGGCTGCCTTTTGTCTGTTCAAGTATTAAAATTGAATTAGTCAGTTGATTTCTGCATTGGAATCCGTTATACCTCCCTTGCTGCTGGGATTTTAGTGCTGCTTCTTGTAAACATTTTCTAATTTTCTATTTTCAGGGAAGTATATTAATGCAGTAACTTACATTTCTGACATGAAACAGAAGGTTTTGATCAATTTCATTTGTTTCATGCGTTCTTAGTGCATGTACTTTGGACTCGACTGTATTTTGTTTTTCAACTATTGAAATTGAATTAGTGCTTATCCTATTTAGTTAGAATCTTTTTTTTACTAGTTAGCCGGCAGTATCACAACCTTAATTTAATTAATAAAAACCATGTCGTCTATTTTTAGACCGAATATTATACAATATCATTTGAAATAGATCAATATATTTTTTCAAAATTTTCAGCTCGACACTGGTATTTTTGTCCTGAACTACTAGTGTTTTCGTTGATCATGAAATATTTTATTTTTCAAAATGAATTAGAGTCCAGAAAATGTATCATATCTGTCTTCTCCAAATTATTCTAATTCTCTTGAAAATGCAGGAAGTTTTAAAAAGAAATTCATGTCAAAGAAATCAACATGATTTTTTTTCTTAGATTTGGTCGAAGAATCTGTGCTCGTTTTTTAAATCTAAAAATGAATTTTGAATCTAGAAAAATCACCAGTTCATCATATCTTCAATCTTTTTTTTTATTCAAACAACTTCTCCTCATCGGCGCAGGATCTCGTGCCGTGCGTCCTCGTCACGTTCCAGAAGGAGCAGATCGTTGTCTGGAAAGGCGATGACCGGTCCAGCGCCGCCATGGCCGGTCTTTCATCTTCTTCCTCTGAAATTGAATCCGACAGCGAGGAGAAGGTACCGCCGAAAATCTCTGACCTCTTTGAACAAGACTCATGAAAACAAATTATTTATAACATCCTCACTCCAGTTAGTTAAAGTTAGGATTCTAGCAGAGTAATTATAAATTAAAAAGATGAATAATTTAAAGTTTATGACACGTTTGGGTGAGAACAGTTAAAATTGAGCTTCTCAAGTAGGAAAGGTACCAAGAAGGTTGGGCAAATTGATTTAAGCTCATACTAAGCACCCATTTACCACATGAATCTAAATTATAATAGTCTTTTGAGTTGAGGAGAAATCTTCAGGCAAGAGCTTAGCCAGAAAATTCATCCGCGACCCAAGCCGCGATGAACAGGATCGCCCAAACGACCCAAGCCGCGATGACCTGCATCCGCGACCGCGCCATTCCCGCAAATCCCCCGACCAAACCTTCAATCGTTACAACACCAGGCCGCTAAGAAAGATCCATCAAAACTGGTCCAGATTCGCACCCTAGCGGAGCACCACGACCACGAAACCCTAATTTCTCCACCCCAGAAAACGCCAGCAATCCAATCTCTCCGATTTCAAATCCAAAACACCGTTTTCTGCAAACATCAACCAAATTCACGCCTCGTGAGGAAACAAACCCAAAGATCGGAGCAGAATCCTTGAGCAAAAAACAAAAAAAAAAAAAAATTAAAAAAACGAGTTTATCATCCGAACCTCTTCGCTCCACAAACCTTCGTCTTCCCCCAAATCCGTCACAGCTTCTCCAATCTCCGAAGACTCGGTTTCATAGAGAGATAGAGAGAGAATGTAGAGAGAGAAGCCGCAGGATTGAATGCGGAAGAGAGAGATAGAGAGAGAGAAGCCGCAGGATTGAATGCGGAAGAGAGAGATAGAGAGAGAGAGAGCAGCAGCAGGATTGAACGCGGCGAAGAGAGAGAATGTAGAGAGAGAAGGAGCAGGGTCCTTAAACTAATAGTTATTAAATCCCTCTTTTTTTAAAAAAAAGAGTTATTAAATCCGTATTAGCTCCGCTCCACCCTAAATTAAATGATCTTTGTATTCAAATTGTCATACAGGCAATTAAACAATTAAACAAAGCCAAAAAAAAAAAACCCTAGCCCGCTCCCCCTATATAAACTCCCCCACGATATATGTATCCCCTCTTCTCTTCTAGGGCAAACACAGATCAGATCGATCGTCTTCTTCCCCGAGCGGCGCCGCGGAGCAGCGAAGATGACGACCCGCTTCAAGAAGAACAGGAAGAAGAGAGGGCACGTCAGCGCCGGCCATGGCCGCGTCGGCAAGCACCGCAAGCATCCCGGCGGAAGAGGTAACGCCGGAGGTCTGCACCATCACCGTATTCTCTTCGACAAGTACCATCCCGGCTACTTCGGCAAGGTCGGGATGCGCTACTTCCACAAGCTCAGGAACAAGTTCTTCTGCCCCACCGTCAATGTCGAGCATCTCTGGTCTCTCGTCCCCGAAGACGTCAAGGCCAAGGCCAAGAGCGACGGATCTTCCGCCCCTCTCGTCGATGTCACCCATTTTGGGTATTTCAAGGTTCTCGGGAAGGGGGCTTTGCCGGTCTCGCAGCCGATTGTGGTCAAGGCCAAGCTGATCTCGAAGAACGCCGAGAAGAAGATCAAGGAGGCCGGGGGAGCTGTCGTTCTTACTGCTTGAAATTGGTAAGTTTTCTTCTTTTCTTTTCTTTTCTTTCTGGGGTTTCTTTTTTCTTCGATGAGGAACTTGGGTTTTTTTTTTTTCCTGGAGTTATTGATCATGAGAACCGGACTTATATTATAGTCTTTTGAATTTCTTTGCTACATCATCTTTGAGTAAATTTGAGTAAATTTTTGAGTAATTTACATCATCGTGGATTGCTTTGATGAGAGCCCCAGGCTTCAACGACTTCAATGCTCCCGTGTGTCTGCGTTTTGGAGATATTTGAGCAACACTGAAGAAACTCAAAACAATTGCGACTCTTAAGGGAGCAGAGTAAATTCATTTTTTGGAGTAAATTCAGATTGAATCAGAGAGCAACTTCAAGCATTCTGAGATTTTTTTTTTTGCAAAGCGGAGGAATGGTACTTACACAATCTCAGTGTACCGCATTCTCCATGCCGGAAAGCCTAAATGGCACCTTGCTGGGGCAAACACCAGAAGAAGCTCCGGTTCTGGTCCATCACGACCTTTGAGAAAATAAGAAATTATCAGTTGTTATAACATTAAGTGAGTTGATGGAAAAAGGAAACGACAAAAAGAAATGGAATACTGACTCACCCACTCGTCTCAAAGCATCAGAAATATCGGATTCTGAGGGGGTCAGCGATTCAGTTTCTCTCAATAGATCGTCGCCTTCTAGGTAAGGTATTTCGAGCAGATGATGAGTAGACAAAACTTCTTTCCCATCGGCGTAAGACAAAACTTCCAGAGACATCTTATTATGATGAGGAGAATGCAACCGAGATGAGTATTCTATGCACAAATGAAACAAGTTCAAACATTTGGTTTAAATTAAGACCTACCCAGGAAAGCGACGCTGAATCGAGCCACTTCTTCAGGCTGGATTCGGATCTCTTCAAAACGCCTAAAAATGACAGATTGAAACACATCAGAATTTCAATCGGTCGCCTAATTCACAATAAAGAACAAATAAATAATTCAATCAGTCGCCTAATTCACAATAAAGAACAAATAAATAATTCAATCTACTTCCATCTACCTCTTACTCTCTCTCTTTCTCTATTCTCTCCCTCTCTAGAATCTCTCCCACTCTCTTTCTCCCTCTCTCTCCTTCTTTCACTCTCCTCTCTATATCTCCATTCCCCCGTTTCTCACTTTCCCTCTCTTTCTCACTCTTCCATCTACCTCTTACTCTCTTTCTCTATTCTCTCCCTCTCTAGAATCTCTCCCACTCTCTTTCTCCCTCTCTCTCCTTCTTTTCCTCTCCTCTCTATACCTCCATTCCCCCGTTTCTCCCTTTCCCTCTCTTTCTCACTCTTCCATCTACCTCTTTCTCTTTCTCTATTCTCTCCCTCTCTAGAATCTCTCCCACTCTCTTTTTCTTTTCTCCCTCTCTTTCTCTCTTTACTCTCTCTCTCTCCCTCTCTCTTTCTCTCTTCAGTCTCTCTCTCTCTCTCTAGTATCTCTCTCCCTCCCTCTCTCCCTCTCTCCCTCTCCATTTTTCTCTTCCATCTCTCTTCCCTCTCTCTCTCTCTCTCTCTCTCTCTCTCTCTCTCTCTCTCTCTCTCTCTCTTCCCCCTCTCTCTCTCTCTCTCTCTCTCTCTCTCTCTCTCTCTCTTCCCTCTCCATCTCTACTATCTCTCTCTTCCCTCTCCATCTCTTGTATCTCTCTCATACCCCCTCTCATTTCTCCCTCCCTATCTCTATGGTATCTCTCCCTCTTTATCTCTCTCAAGCATATTCCCACATATCTCACTCTCCCTCCCTATCTCTGTTTCCTTTTCTCTATAACCCTCTCCCTGGTATCTCCCTCTCTCTATGGTATCTCTTTGACTCGACGATATCAGACTACAACTCGTTGACGTTTGATAGACCTATCACCTGTCATGAATTTATACATATTTTAAGGGCATTTTGGGACCATTTCGTGCATATTTAACTCAATTTCATGAAATATTACATGTCATGCAATAAATAGAGCAAATTATGAAAATGATGCATTTTAAATAAAAAATCTGCATAATTTACATTGGCTCATGTTCTATTTAGTATGTTCCTATGAAATCGCAGGAGAAAGCATGTTTTTGGAATTTGCAGAAAAGGTAGAGGGAACTTTCTAAAAGCCAAACAAAATGTTGATATTTTGTTGGGCCGGCCAAGGATTGGGCCTCAAGCTAGCAGCCAGGCCAGCAAGCGAAGACGCTCAAGCCGGCCCAACCGCCAGCGAGACCCAGTGCACTAGGGAACGCAACGGTGTGCCCGCGCCAAGGCCCATGTAATATTGTCAAAAGGTACAGAATCTAAGATGCATAGGATGCATAATTAGCGCGTTTGATTTTGAATCATATGCTAGATGCTAATCGTACCTTTTGGGTAAAGTACCCATGTCTCCAAACTTATGAAGTGGATAACATGTCAATGATTTGTTGTAGTTGATACATGGGGAGGTACGTTACTACACACCTGAAAGAGTATAAAACTTTTTGATGTGATCGAAGAGAATAATACTTGAGTATGGAGTTCACATAGTTCATGCATGAAGATGTTACTTATCTCAACTTAGTCATCCACGTATGAGATGAATGGTTCATCAAAGACATGGATTCACATTGTGTTAGACATGGTGGATTCCATGACGAGCAACTTAAGACTTCTAGTGAACCCATGTGTACATGCAATCATTGCAATTGCATGAATGCTGAACTTGTTAACCATTTAATCTGTGAATTTTATTCCACAAGAGTTGTGGAAAGAAAATGAAGCCCAACTTTACAAATGGGAAGTCTAGCCCATAAGATAAGGCTCGACTCAGATATGATGGAGTTGAGGACTATAAAATATGGATTGTGTGGATATCCAAATTGGAAATTTTGGATACTACCTTTACCATCCTAAGCAACAAAAGTGTTTTGTTGACTAAGGATTGTCTTGATGGAAGACACATATCTTCTACGAGAAGATAGTGGGAGCCAAAGTAGTCTCGAAAGGAATTCCTGATCCATAAATATCATAACCTCATTAGACGAGGAGTTAGTCCTAAACTTGTTAAGAATTATACCGACAAGGTTCATATGTTTGGTAGAAGTGACTAGATAACTAGATCATAATGTTGGACATCGTGATTTTGAGTTAATGTCGGAACACTCTACCTAAGAGATGGTGATCTCTAACATATGAAGAGGCTATTCTAACTTTTGGAATGAGCGAGAACATATGAATTCTGGAATTTGGTCCACACATCTCAACAAAGTTGTGAACTTGGTTGACACTCTGAATGGTATGGTACCTATTAAGAGTAAGTAATCTTTTGATAAAGATTAGGTGCTGATGGAAAGATTGAAATTGTTCAAAGCAAAAGTTCATGGAGTAAGGGTTCACACTAGCTGCCATGATACAGTCCACCAGAATTGTTTTCGCCATAGATGCACACTATGATTACGAATCAAGAAATGGATGAAGGTGTATATGATACAACCTAATATCATACATCCAAGTGTGCAAGCTGCCAGAATCCAATTATGGATTGAAGCAGACATTCTAAAATTAGAATATGAGTTTTTGATAGAGTGATCAAATCTTATGTCTTCGTTGAGAATGAAGAACCAGCCATGCAAGTATACATGATGACCAGTGGGAGCACAAATACGATCATAATTATCATATTCTTTGTGTAGGGTACATTCTACTCATTGAGAATGATGTAGGAATGTTATACTCTATAAAAGAACGACTGTCAAATATCTTCTCCATGAAAGGATTTTGGAGAAGTAACCTATGTATTGAGAATACCGATCTATAGAGATAGGTCAATAAGGTAACTACTCCCCAAATCCATAAACATAGATGTCATCTCTAAAAAGGAGTTTTGGGATGGGGAACTCCAAGAGAGGTCCATTGTGTCATGATAATGAGATTAATCATGCACATCATTCTATGTGCAATGCCTGAAGTGGCTCAAGATCTAATAGTTATGAGCACTAAAACAACATGATATGTGTTTTGGATGTCTTGAGAAGACAAAAGGAAATGTAGCATTCATGTAGAAGATGCATTGAAACTCAAGGGCAACATAAAATTGAGTTTTCAATGAGATTCAAATGATACAAAGTCTACATTTGAAGTTAAGTTTTATTGTATGCAAGTACAGTCAATTGTAAAGCTTCCAAGTAGGTCAACTTAAATCTTGACGACGAGAGTGGAGTACATCATTGTAGTTGATGTTACCAAAAGAAGAAATAATGATTGAAATGTTCATCACTAACCATGCATTTATATTTGATCATAAACCCTATTCCATTGTTGTGTGACACCGATGGTGCTAATGCACAAGAGAAATAGTCTAGGTCTCATCTGAAGTTGGAGAACTTCTTAAGACACTTCACTTGATTAGGAAGATCATCTTTAGTAGGAGATTACGTAATGGAAGTGTTCCATTGACCGACATTATAGCAAATCCATAGATGGAGCCATTAAGCTCAATGTATCTTGAGTATCACTTGTAAACAAAGGGTTTGTTCACTTAGAGTGATTGGCTTTTGTCCAAGTGGGAGATTGATGGAAATATATGTGGCCGGCAAGCCAATCACACAATCCACATCTCGTTCCATATTCAATAATATAACATATTCATTATAGTGCACGTGTGATGCGTATAATGAAGTCCATGAATACATGATCGGACTTAGTGAATTATGATGAGATCGTAATACGGAGATCACTCGTCTTTAAGTATGTGTTCTAAACATTTCTGTTCAAAGGATACACGAGAAGGACATCGAAGTATCCGGATAGAATAGCACTATCTAGCCTCACTCATATGATGAGTATGGCCGGTCCTGTAGCCATTAGTGTGCCAACACTAAGGATAGATAGTGGGTGTTCTTTAGTGGAAAGAGTTCACAGGATTGATCCGTACGAATCCCTGAATGGTATTATACCGAACTGTCAATCAGGTTGATTCACGTCACGGTTGTGTAAGTGGTCCTTAGACCTGAGACACCAAAGACGTCTTGTGGACGGACGGTTGTACTTTGGCTATGGCCAACGAGTCTCTAATCATGGGATTCTAAACGGTCTTAGTTCGGGTGCATCAAGAAGTACACGAAGGCGATTGAGTGATCAAGATGGGATCATCCACCCTCCGTATAAGAGGTGACAGCTCAAGGAAGATGATGCGATGAAGTCCTTGGCCAAGGCAGTGAAATATCGGAGAAGAGTTCTCCGATGATTTCTGAATGCATCAGTACTAACTCGGATGATCGATTAGGGTTTGACAGTTGACCATACCCTAAGTCGTCCAAGGAGCGTCAAGTGGATGAGGGATTATACATACACGGTAACCGATGAAGAACAGGTTCCATGAGTGAGTCTATACACACTCCTTTGTATCTTCTAGGACACGAGGTGTAGCTTGGCACCCCACGTGTCGGAGTCTCGACCTATCGATTGGGTTAAATCGATCCGACATTAATTAATCTATATGATGATATAGTTAATTAATTTGGAAGGCCAATAATGGATATTGGGCCGCTGGAGTCGTTAACTAGACTGATACATGGGCCTAGAGGGTCACACGCAAATGGTCTTTTGGACGTTGGAAGATATACTTAAGTTTTGGGGGTTTTTATGAAAAATACCCACTTAGTATAAATAGGGGAAGGCCTTGAACGAAATTCACCCAGGCCAGAATTGTTTAGGGGCCTTTCCCTTCTTCTCCACTCTCCCCACACCCCCTCTCCACCCCTGATGTGATCGGGATGACGTAAAGACGCCGACGGAGATCGAACGGGGCTCGTCTACGAGAAGGAGGAGATCCGACGTGCCGAGGAACGTGTGGATACATCTAGAGGCTGCACACTTGAGCAGCTCGACTCGTCTCGCTCCGGGATTGAAGAAATCACGAATCGGATTCGTGTAAAGGTACGCCATTTTAATGGTTTTGTTGATGCCGTTCGATTCGCAATTACGTTTTCCGTTGTGCATCGTTTTTGTGTTGCTCATCCATCTCAAGGCCACCAGAACCCAACAGACCTTACTCACACTATACGTCCTGAGTAAGTTTCAACTTTTATAAATTTATTTGATTGTAGGCAAGTTAAAATTTACAACGACACATTAAAAATTAATACCCTCAATTTGCCTCCATCAACGTTGACGCCAAAGGCGATGAACAGTTGTCGAACTGTCGATGACTCTGCCATCGTCAACGCCAATACCAACATAGGAAATTGTCGTCCATAACATAACAATAATATTTCAATGTTGGTGGCAGACATTGATGAATGACAGTAACCACTATTCATTAGCTGTCATCGTAATCGGCATAATATTCATCATCCGTCATCCGCCTGCTGTATGTAGATGTAATGAGATTATGATAACATCAACAAAGTCAACTTGGGACACATGGATGAAGATGATGACACAATCACCATCTTAGAATAACAATTTAACTGAAATTTTAGTGTGTGTTTCTTCATTCTTTTTCCATTTCCCATATGTTGCCAGTTGAATATTTGTATCCACCTGATATTGTTCAATTCTAATTCTTAACCAGGGAAAATGCTAAAATCTTCCACTGGGTTAGTATCAGCTTTCTATTTGTTAACACTTACTGCCCGACTTTATTCGTCTGGAATTTCTTAAATTTTCCACTAGTATTTTTTCGGTTTGCTATTTATGAAAACTTCTCATGTGCTTCGTACACTTCTTATCTCTACTTCAATTTTATGATCTGATATCAGAATATCTGATTATGCCAGTATAAAATCGCTCTGCAAATTCCTGTCAATAATTACTCGATAGTAGCCATGATGTCAATGACTATCGTTGACGAAGACGACAACATAGACAGTTGACATCATCATCCTAGTGAATTCATCTTCTATTTGTTGACATCATCATTGACATCACTCTTCGTCATCGTCCACATGTGTAGACCCCAAGGGAACGGGAATGGCCAACCCAATTAAACCCGTTGACGTTCGCGTTGACTTTTTTTGGCATTGACGAGTGACAAATCCTAACCTAAATAATGAATGTCAATAACTATCATTGACAATGACGCCAACATACACAGTTGACGTCGTCGTCATGATTTCATCTCCTATTCATCAACTTTCACGTTGCCACCACTCATCGTTGACGTGCCCCCACGCTGATCCCTCTAGAACTGATTTTCTAATCTTAGTAAAACTCGTTGTCAACACTCGTTGACGTTAACGACAACACAGAAAGTTGACATCATCGTCGTTGTGATTTCATGCTCAGATCCCCCAACACTAACATTGGGAACACACGTAAAGTTCAGGGACGCGGACGGGACGATTGTTTCATCCTGGGACGAAAAAAATCATCCCATCAAAGGATGCGGACAAATTTTGTGACAAAAATTCGTCCCGAGAGGCCAACGAACGGGACGGTTTTTGTCCCGTGGGACAAGAAAACATCCATCCAGGGGTCTTGGACAATGGACACACGGGTGTGGAGGAAGACCGCTGGATTCACATCTGGCAAATGAAATCTCACCACATGGCCTCACAAGACAATTTGCATCAAAGTCCTTATAATTTTTTGCGCATGCAGACTGACGCCGCTCACAATTAATTGTACATTTGTCCATTTGCACTCTCTCTCCTCCATGTTTCCCTTAAGAACCTTAGAAAAGTTTATATTAATATATTAAAAATATAAAATGGGTGTTTGGTCCGGGACATTTTTTGGGACAAAAATTTGTCCCGGATGGACTGGACGGAACGAAAAACTGGCCCGGTATGATTGGATGGGACGGTTTTTTATTGACAAAAACTTCAAGACCTGATAAGCAGGAAAGGGCCATTTCAGGAGACATCCTGTGTGCCGATTGCCGGCCTGGCTATCCTCTCTTCTGGCCTGTCGCCGTCATTGGCTGTGATATACTGGCTTTCTTTGCCGGCATCTTCTTCGGCCTCTATGGTGCCGTCATCGTGTATCAGGTCACACCTGTGTCACTTCTCCTGCTTCATCTTGGGTTTACTGCCATTGCGGATGAGGATGAGATGACAAATTTTCATCATTCTCTCATCAATTTAACCTATTCAGATGACGAAGGCAATGACAAGATGTCCTCATATATCTGGCCGATGTCAAGAAATCATCATTGTCCTAAGTATATAATTCACTCATCATCCATCATAGATGACAAAATCACCATTGTCAATGTCCTTAAACGGAGAGAGGACCTGCTTATTAAGTAGTAGTCAATGGTCAAACTGCTGAGATTAATTCCAGTATTTACACGGCGTGATTAGCCATAAGTAGAATGGTGGTATCAGTAAGAGGATTAGACGAAGACTGTTACTATGATTGAAAATTTACTCAAAAACTTGAAGATGATGTTACAAAGAAATTCAAATGATGATGTCTATTAGGATGACTGTCTGCCAAATTTCTAAACTAAACGAAAACTTAAACACTATAATATAATTAACACCAGGAAAAAATAAAAACCCAAGTTCCTCATCCACGAAAAAGGAAACCCCAAAAAGAAAAGAAGAAAACTTATCAATCAAGCAGTAAGAACGACAGCTCCCTCAGCCTCCTTGATCTTCTTCGGCGTTATTCGAGATCAGCTTGGCCTTGACCACGATCGGCTGCGAGACCGGCAAAGCCCCCTTCCCGAGAACCTTGAAATACCCGAATTGGCTGACATCGACGAGAGGGGCGGAAGATCCGTCGCTCTTGGCCTTGGCCTTGACGTCTTCGGGGATGAGAGACCAGAGATGCTCGACATTGACAGTGGGGCAGAAGAACTTGTTCCTGAGCTTGTGGAAGTAGCGCATCCCGACCTTGCCGAAGTAGCCGGGATGGTACTTGTCGAAGAGAATACGGCGATGGTGCATACCTCCGGCATTACCTCTTCCCCCGAGATGCTTGCGGTGCTTGCCAACGCGGCCATGGCCGGCACTGACGTGGCCTCTCTTCTTCCTGTTCTTCTTGAAGCGGGTCGTCATCTTCGCTGCTCCGCGGCGCCGCTCGGGGAAGAAGACGATCGATCTGTGCCCTAGAAGAAGGGGGGATTTATCGTGGGGGAGTTTATATAGGGTGGAGCGGAGCTAGGGTTTTTTTTTTTGGGTTTGTTTGTGGGACCCTACTACGCGGGCAACCGGTTGCCCCAAAAAACCCGTGTCTTGCCCTCATTGGAAAAAAAACGCATGTCTTGCCCTCATTGGACGTAATTCCCTCTCTCTCTCTCTCTGTACTCCTGTACTCGGTGGCAGCGTCGGGGGGCGGGGGGGTGGGGTGGTGCGGAGAGGCATGGTGGTGTTCAGCCCCTTGGTCGGGCGATGGCGGAGAGCTCCGCCGCTGAGAATCCCGAGGGCGATGGTCGGGCGATGGTCGGGCGATGGCAGCATGCGCTACTTCCACAAGCTCAGGAACAAGTTCTTCTGCCCCACCGTCAATGTCGAGAATCTCTGGTCTCTCGTCCCCGAAGACGTCAAGGCCAAGGCCAAGAGCGACGGATCTTCCACCCCTCTCGTCGAGGTCACCCAATTCGGGTATTTAAAGGTTCTCGGGAAGGGGGCTTTGCCGGTCTCGCAGCCGATCGTGGTCAAGGTCAAGCTGATCTCGAAGAACGCCGAGGAGAAGATCAAGGAGGCTGGGGGAGCTGTCCTTCTTACTGCTTGATCGCTATGTTTTCTTCTTTTCTTTTCTTTTCTTTTTGGGGTTTCTTTTTTCTTCGATGAGGAACTTGGGTTTTCATTTTTCCTGGAGTTAATTATTATGAGAATCGGACTTATATTATAGTGTTTTGTGTTCCTGGAGTTAATTTAGAAATATGAAACGACTATAATATAAGTCTAAGTTTTGGGGTCGCTCCACTCTCATCAAAGACCTTGTGCCGGTGTCTCTCCAAGTAGGTTTGGCAGCTCTCAAGGAGATGAGAGGGTACCGGGTAGAACGGGCCAAGCATCTCCGTAGTAAGGCCTAGAACTTGTAAGTTGCTTTTGAAATTTTCTCCAGCCTGAAGAATCAGGAACGATATAAAAATCTTCCAAGAGAAGATAGCAGCATCGGTGGAATTCCCCGCAATCATCAATCTTAATATGATCTATCTCAATTTTAAAGTATCATTGGCCTTTGAAAAATTCCTAGTTCTCCACTTATTCACTAAACGGCCCAAATTTCATTTTTTTGTGAATTCTACTCTTCTTGCGCAAATTCTCAATATAGATCAACCAACAGTCAACAAGGACATCACACCATTTTTTTCAGATAGATGGCCAAATTAACAAGACGATCCACAAATTTCAGGTAATTCCCAAGAGATAAACTCCGAGAGGATCAACAACAAGATATTTGAGCTAAAAATTTAACAAAGACAACGAGAAGGACACAGTCCATATGGGAAAGCACAGCAACTTTCAAGAATATTCGAATGGAAAATCAACACTTTTCATACAAGTTCATCCTTTAGAACAATCAGCTTTAAACAAGATCACCGCAACAAAAAAAATTCCTATAGATCACCGAAGTGACGCAATAAACCGCAATACTTTCGGATAAATTTTCAAAAAAAAAAAATGAGTTGCATAATAAGAAGATTAGGAGGGACAGAGAGCACCTTTCTTGGATGAACAAGACCAATGGGGGAGATAATAAGGCAGCCCCTGACGACGGCAATGAACCCTAGCTCCTGGAACTCCCGTAGCGAAGAAGAAACTTGCAACGATTCCACTGCAAATAGCAACAATCCGCCGCCCCTTCTCTCTCACGCCCTTTCTTTCTCCCTCTCCACCGTCCCCTCTCTCAAACCTGGTTCTGAGCTCTCTCCCGGGTGATTCTACTTGGACGGGCTAATCGATCATATATCTCACTTTCTCCAAATCCCGTTATGACGTGGAATCCACGTGGCTGCCAGGTGGATTCCGCCTAGGTGGACTCCGCTGGAAACCCACCTGGCAGCCACGTCGATTCCACGTCACAGCCAGGCTACGCACGCGGACCAAATAGGGAGTTCGGGCTGTGCCGCGGCGAAAAAAAGTTAGGGCTAGAACGCTGATTTTCGAAAAAGTTTGGGCTGAACCATGATATTAACCCAAAAAAAACCCTAGCCCGCTCCCCCTATATAAACTCCTCCACGAATTCCCTTCTCCTTCTAGGGCACACACCGATCGACCGTCTTCTTCCCCGAGCGGCGCCGCGGAGCAGCGAAGATGACGACCCGCTTCAAGAAGAACCGGAAGAAGAGAGGGCACGTCAGCGCCGGCCATGGCCGCGTCGGCAAGCACCGCAAGCATCCCGGCGGAAGAGGTAACGCCGGAGGTCTGCACCATCACCGTATTCTCTTCGACAAGTACCATCCCGGCTACTTCGGCAAGGTCGGGATGCGCTACTTCCACAAGCTCAGGAACAAGTTCTTCTGCCCCACTGTCAATGTCGAGCATCTCTGGTCTCTCCTCCCCGAAGATGTCAAGGCCAAGGCCAAGAGCGACGGATCTTCCGCCCCTCTCATCGATGTCACCCAATTCGGGTACTTCAAGGTTCTCGGGAAGGGGGCTTTGCCGGTCTCGCAGCCGATCTTGGTCAAGGCCAAGCTGATCTCGAAGAATGCCGAGAAGAAGATCAAGGAGGCCGGGGGAGATGTTGTTCTTACTGCTTGAAATTGATAAGTTTTCTTCTTTTCTTTTTGGGGTTTCCCTTTTTTCGTGAATGACGAACTTGGGTTTTTATTTTTTCCTCGAAGGTTAAAGACCATTCATGATTTTCATACTATTTAATAACTAGTCAGTATATTGATATTTTTCACCCTTCGATAACCTGTGCAGTATTTTTTGTTGGTATATTCTTTTCACTATTTATAGCAGTTTTCACACATATCTTCTGATGGTATACCAGATCTCGCCATTGGTAGCTCGGTTTAATGACTATTTTCATAGATATTTTCAAGGTTTCATTCCTATTTGCTTGGCAAAGCATCCATTGGAACATAGAATTGCAGATATATTATTTCCATAAATCATTAGTATTCCATCCTCCCGGTTCCCTGTTTCATATGGCCAAAAATTACGCTTTACTGAGACGCGTTGGCGCTGCGATGTCAACTGGCCCCTCTTGCTGTTCTTAGATGTGTGCGATTTTCTTTTGTCGAACAGGGCATGCACGGACCCTAACTTTGACTTGGTCCAATATGAATGAGGAGACATAATATTCGTTGATTATCTGAATTTAGAAGCTTTTGACCAGAGTTTACCCCCCAAGGGATCCTTAGAACTGACATGATTTTAATTTAAAAGGATATCCTATCGTGGCTGCTTCAAACACATACTATTTATAAAACACATTGAAACAGTAAAACATATGCAAGCATTCTCCATTCCTACTGAGTTTTATCATTATCGTTCGTTATTTATTCAACGTGGTGACTCATACCCCATCTTAATAAATAAATATGTACGCTAGTCCTTTGATGCACATTTGTGGAACCGTCAGAACTTATATTCATAACATGTAAGAAATTATCAACACTTTCAGAAGGCAAATGTAACCGAAATGAGATAACGCAATAGTTTTCTGTACTAATTACTCGAGATAAATTTTCTCTTAATGTTTCGCATGAATATGTAAATATTTATTCTATTCCTCATTCATGATGAAGGATCGCTGACATATTCACCTACATGGATATGATGATTATACTTTTATTTATTGATACATAAAAGTTAAATCTAATTTCCCAATGTTTTTATGACGACATTAAGTGTAACATATTGGAAAAGATTGTGAACTCTTCGAGAGCCAATCAATAACGTAATAATAGCGAGTCAGTACACATTTCATAGCCTTCGCAATTTCTGGCAGTGGTTTAATTTTTAATTATAAATAATAAGTCCATGTGGGTCTAATAAGTCCATGGCAAAAATATGCAGGGAAATCGTGTATCGAGAAGATGTCCGAGGTCAACCATGCAACAATGTTTGGGAACTATTTATGTTTTTCTGCCTTTTTTGCCACCTGCCACATAGTACCATTCAATTTGATCAAATGGTAACCAGTTACGTTTTTTAGATACATTTATCCATTTATTATTGAACTTGCTTCCTACATTTTTAGACATTTACAAGAAGCAAATTGAAAGATCTATCAGACCCTCAGTTTAGAGATTTTCGCGTCAACATGTTACGAGTATCTCGGTTTCATTACTTGTGTGTATAATGAGTCATTGTTATTCCTTTTTCTTCATTATCATCATTTTTGTGAGAATCCAAGAAATCATTGATAAAATGGCGGATGGATGACGGGACCAAGACATTTCTGTTATAAGTTAAAGTCATCAGTAATCATTCTGAGATGACGAATGCCTGATGACAGAAAATGGATGGAAATTACAAACAGACAACAGAGAGGGAAATAGATCAATCTGAATGGAGAGAGAGATAGAGAGAGAGAGATAGAGAGAGAACAAAGTGAGATATAAATTACAAGAAGGTGATCAAAGGGATGACTGCTGATGGAATTACAAGAAGTTCAATCTGAATGGAGAGAGAGATAGAGAGAAAGATAGATAGAGAGAACAAAGAGAGATATAAATTACAAGAAGGTGATCAAAGGGATGACTGCTGATGGAATTACAAGAAGTTCAATCTGAATGGAGAGAGAGATAGAGAGAGAGAGACAGATAGAGAGAACAAAGAGAGATATAAATTACAAGAAGGTGATCAAAGGGATGACTGCTGATGGAATTACAAGAAGTTCAATCTGAATGGAGAGAGAGATAGAGAGAGATAGATTGATAGAGAGAACAAAGAGAGATATAAATTACAAGAAGGTGATCAAAGGGATGACTGCTGATGGAATGGTGACCATGACAAAATGCAGATGGATGACGATCGCGATGAAATGTAGACAAATGAACGGATAGCTGTTCAGTCCTGTGTCGTCTATCCTTGACCGAATTCTCTCGCTATTCTATCGCTTCTGATCTTATCATGACATTGGCACTAATTTTTAAAGCTAGAAAAAGATCTAAAAAGATCTATTAATCATAAAGGAAGGATTGCCGATATTGGGTGACCTTCATCCTTTTTCTTAAAAAAGGAATCAACTACGAAGAAGATTTACTTGATAAAAAATATATCATACATGTATCTGGTTAAGAGTTTAGTGACATCCTGCATCATGTTTAATAAAACAATCAAGGTATTAGCTCCCTCTATCCCTCAAAAAATAAGATTTCAGCTACCTCTGGCAGAGAGAGAGAGAGAGACAATTTCAAAAGCAACTTACAAGTTCTAGGCCTTACTACGGAGGTGCTTGGCCCGTTCTACCCGGTACCCTCTCATCTCCTTGAGAGCTGCCAAAACTACATGGAGAGACACCGGCGCAAGGTCTTTGATGGGAGTGGAGAGACCCCAAAAATTGGACTTATATCATAGTCGTTTAATATTTATAAATTAAACGAAACACGAAACACTATAATATAAGTTCAGTTCTTATAATTTAACTCCAGGAAAAAATAAAAACCCAAGTTCGTCATCCACGAAAAAAGAAACCCCAAAAAGAAAAGAAGAAAACTTAGCAATCAAGCAGTAAGAGTTTAGGGACATGATGCAGGATGTCACTAAACTCTTAACCAGATACATGTATGATATTTTTTTTTCTTCAAAAAAAAAAATGTATGATATATTTTTTATGAAGTAAATCTTCTTCGTAGTTGATTCCTTTTTTAAGAAAAAGGATGAAGGTCACCCGATATCGGCGATCCTTCCTTTATGACAATAGATCTTTTTAGATATTTTTCTAGCTCTAAAAATTAGTGCCAATGTCATGATAAGATCCGAAACGATAGAATAGCGAGAGAATTCGGTCAAGGATAGACGACATTTGTCTACATTTATTTCATCTCGATCGTCATCCATCTGCATTTTGTCATGGTCACCATTCTATCAACAGTCATCCCTTTGATCACCTTCTTGTAATTTACATCTCTCTTTGTTCTCTCTATCTCTCTCTCTCTCTATCTTTCTCTCCATTCAGATTGATCTATTTCCCTCTCTGTTGTCTCTTTGTACTTTCCATCCATTTTCTGTCATCAGGCATTCGTCATCTCAGAAAGATTACTGATGACTTATAACAGAAATGTCTTGGTTCCGTCATCCATCCGCCATTTTATCAATGATTTCTTGGATTCTCACAAAAATGATGATAATGAAGAAAAAGGAATAACAATGACTCATTATACACACAAGTAATGAAACCGAGATACTCATAACATGTTGACGCGAAAATCTCTAAACTGAGGGTCTGATCAATAGAGGAGCGCTCTTTGGCTGATTGATTATTTTTTAGTAGAGCCTGACTGAAAAAAAAAATCTGCATAGTTGAAGTTATTGCTGAAATTAAATAATCACTCGCATTTACACATATATATGTGACTGATTATAAATCCTCATATATATGTATACACATATATACATTTTTATTAATGCAACTGGAAACACCCCCAGAGAGAAAGATGATATGAAAGAATGCTAAACCATGGGACATTGACTATTGTTCAATAATTTTCCTGAAGCACCTACATCACTCTCTCCCATTTCTCCCATAGTTCAATCTTCTTATAAAAAAATATATATATACATATCTGTGTATGTGTGTATAATGGGTGATTGTTCTCTTTTTCCATTCTTCTTTCTCCATGGCCAGACTAACTGCCCTCTCATAACAATAACTGGATAGATAACGTTTTTAGTACCGCTACAACCCCCAGCCTTCGAGAGAGCATTTACCAGGGTTATCTTGATGTAGTGGTTAAGATCCCCTTCCTCAGCTCCAGACGCCTCATTATGGTTTGACTCTTAGCATCTAGTGTAGTCTCTTTGGACATCTTGGCACTAAACCAAAATAAAGGTCCAACTCTTTACCCAATCCTTTATAGGATTTTGAGGTTTATTTCCTTTGGGTTTGAGACAGTTGGATCTCTTCTTTGATTCAAAATATCCCCTTTGGTTTGAACAATTATCCTCTCACTTCCGTGTGTTTTTCATTCAATTTAATGCTTTGGTTTGAACAATTCCCCTTTGGTTTGAACAACTATGATTTTGGAAATAGTTTAGTCTCCTAATTGGTAAAGTGGGGAAACTGCAGATATAATCAAAGGAAAAAACCTTTTATAGGAGACTTTCCCAAATTTATTCTTCTAGAAACAATATTATTTAGCTTCTAGCCATGTTTAACCAATGGATTGTCACGTTTTTTTAAATAAATATTGAAATTTCCAAAGTTTTTAAAGTACTTGCAAAATGTAGAATGGTATTTGAAACATGAATTTACAAAAAAATAGAAAATAAATATTTACTTGACTATATTGAACAACATAATTCATTCTAAAACCTTAAAAGATTATGCCCTATGTACTTTATTGTGATAAGAACGACCATCTTTCATGTGTTTATCAACTCTCAAAAAATCTATTGCATATGACTCTCATGAAATCATACTCATGTGCTTGTTATTCCTATAATTTATTAAATTCGTAGATTTTACAATTTTTATAATTTTTATGTAATCTCCATAATAGTTTTATCATGTACAAATATTTTTTGCTGCTGCGCATCGAGGAAAAATTAAAAAGGATATTTTCACATGGGATCAAGTGAGGCTAGAGATCGCCCATTTAACTTAGGAAAGTTTGATGTCATTCAAGATTAACCATGTCTGTGTTGTAATCAACAGAGCATGTCAGCCAACCTGGAAACCTGATCAAAGGGCCACCAAATCAATATCAATTAGGATTAGAAGCACTATACCTTTCCAACTTGCTATTTAAATAGTTTCTAAAAGCATATTACAAATACTAGTCATTACATTAAATATACATCTGAAAGAATAATTATTTATTCAAATATAATAATAAACCATTAGAATAAAGAGTTTCAAAAAGTGCCATATATTTTTGTACGACATAAACATTAAAATCATAGAATAAATGGAATAGATTAAAATAATACTCGAATAAATTTAATAGCTGATTACATCTTAATCATGAGATACTATATATCTTAAAATACGAAATGCATTATGGTATTTATGTCTGATAATTCTTTTTTTAATCCATCACCAAATTAGAAACGTAATTTGAATTTAATGATGGCAATGAAGCAACATGGAAGAAAAGTTTTTTTGCAGTTATTTATTGTAATATTAATTTATAATTATTGATTACACAATTCCCATGAAGAAATACTCACCGTTATTAATTGACCTAAAAGCTCAAATGGTGCACGGACATATCAAATTGTGCATCACCATGCATGGTAAGTAATAAACTCAATATTATGGTTTTTAATTCTGGTACTGTTGGTTTTTGAGTTTAGCCAATAAAATTTATAAAAAATTACTGAATTAAAATATGACTAATTCCTATTAAGGATTGTCTGCATGGTTAACAATGATAAGGGGTTTAACATTGTTTATATGGTGATTTAAGGGGTGAGACATGGCACTTGTAAAATAAGACATAGAAAAAAAAAGGGAAACTGTGATGTAGGAAGGTTGTACATAATATTTATTGAGATATTATTAATATTAGAATGAACAATAAGATAGTAGATGGTGATGTGTGAGAAAGAATGAGAAGTAGGAATAAGAAAGATAAATTGGACTAAAGGTGATGGGATAAGAAGGTTAGCATATGGAGAAAAGGGGAAATGAAATAAAATGAAATGGAAGGATTTAAAGGTGATGGAGATGCTGGAACTGATGTGATGAAGGTAGGGACGATGGATCTAACCGTGGAGTGATGATAAAGATGGAACAACGCAAGGCAAGGATACTTACCCTAGGTCCTTAGCTTTTGCTGGGACCATTATCATTTCTAAGTGCAGAGATAGTAGAGGGAGAGAGTGAGAGGGGAAGCCGAAGACAGTCAAAGAGAGTGGGAGAGCCAGTCAGAGTCACAGAGAGAGAGAGAGAGAGAGACCCAGCGAGAGTCCAGAGCGAGAGAAAGAGAGAAAGCCAGTGAAAGTCAAAGAGAGAGAGAAAGAGAGAAAGCCAGTGAAAGTCAAAGAGAGAGAGAGAGCCAGTGAGAGTCAAAGATTGCGAGAGAGAGAGAGAGAGAGAGCCAGTGAGAGTCAAAGATTGCGAGAGAGAGAGAGAGAGAGCCAGTGAGAGTCAAAGATTGCGAGAGAGAGAGAGAGAGAGAGAGAGACAGTGACTCAGTGAGAGTCGAAGAGCAACAGAGAGAGAGAGAGCCTGAGAGAGTCAAGGAGAGAGAAAGAGAGAGAGAGAGAGAGAGAGAGAGAGACAGTGACTCAGAGAGAGTCGAAGAGCAACAGAGAGAGAGAGAGAGAGCCTGAGAGAGTCAAGGAGAGAGAGAGAGAGAGAGAGAGAGAGAGAGAGACAGTGACTCAGTGAGAGTCGAAGAGCAACAGAGAGAGAGAGAGAGCCTGAGAGAGTCAAGGAGAGAGAAAGAGAGAGCGAGAGAGAGAGCCTGAGAGAGTCAAGGAGAGAGAAAGAGAGAGCAAGAGAGAGAGAGAAGGAGCAGGGTCCTTAAACGGAGAGAGGACCTGCTTATTAAGTAGTAGTCAATGGTCAAACTATTGGTCTCTTCCGGGCCCACGGTTTATTATAGTCAATGGTCAGCGTTTGCTGCCATTGCAAAGTTATATACGCCACGCTTCCCTCTGAAAGGGATCGGGTCCTCCGCCCGGTGAGCACATCTCCTGCTCACCTCCCTCCAAGGATTTTCATTCTTGCTGATATTATTTTTGAAACGGATCGGTAACTTTACCGGTGGAGGACTTTATCTCGACGCGTTCTATCTCGTTTGGCACGTGTGAACACACTGCGATCTGATCAACGCACCCACAAGATGCCGCCACGTGGCCTCGCACATGACGCCGTAATGGAGAAGGTAGGATTTATTATTTATTTCTTCTAAAAGCAATTTAGACTTTAGTGCCTTCGATTGTGAATTAGGCGACTGATT
This sequence comes from Wolffia australiana, assembly GCF_029677425.1. Classification (NCBI taxonomy): domain Eukaryota; kingdom Viridiplantae; phylum Streptophyta; class Magnoliopsida; order Alismatales; family Araceae; genus Wolffia; species Wolffia australiana. Next base: position 11,910,399 of record NC_135850.1, on the reverse strand, counting down.
GAATTATTTATTTGTTCTTTATTGTGAATTAGGCGACTGATTGAATTATTTATTTGTTCTTTATTGTGAATTAGGCGACCGATTGAAATTCTGATGTGTTTCAATCTGTCATTTTTAGGCGTTTTGAAGAGATCCGAATCCAGCCTGAAGAAGTGGCTCGATTCAGCGTCGCTTTCCTGGGTAGGTCTTAATTTAAACCAAATGTTTGAACTTGTTTCATTTGTGCATAGAATACTCATCTCGGTTGCATTCTCCTCATCATAATAAGATGTCTCTGGAAGTTGTCTTACGCCGATGGGAAAGAAGTTTTGTCTACTCATCATCTGCTCGAAATACCTTACCTAGAAGGCGACGATCTATTGAGAGAAACTGAATCGCTGACCCCCTCAGAATCCGATATTTCTGATGCTTTGAGACGAGTGGGTGAGTCAGTATTCCATTTCTTTTTGTCGTTTCCTTTTTCCATCAACTCACTTAATGTTATAACAACTGATAATTTCTTATTTTCTCAAAGGTCGTGATGGACCAGAACCGGAGCTTCTTCTGGTGTTTGCCCCAGCAAGGTGCCATTTAGGCTTTCCGGCATGGAGAATGCGGTACACTGAGATTGTGTAAGTACCATTCCTCCGCTTTGCAAAAAAAAAAATCTCAGAATGCTTGAAGTTGCTCTCTGATTCAAACTGAATTTACTCCAAAAAATGAATTTACTCTGCTCCCTTAAGAGTTGCAATTGTTTTGAGTTTCTTCAGTGTTGCTCAAATATCTCCAAAACGCAGACACACGGGAGCATTGAAGTCGTTGAAGCCTGGGGCTCTCATCAAAGCAATCCACGATGATGTAAATTACTCAAAAATTTACTCAAATTTACTCAAAGATGATGTAACAAAGAAATTCAAAAGACTATAATATAAGTCCGGTTCTCATGATCAATAACTCCAGGAAAAAAAAAACCCAAGTTCCTCATCGAAGAAAAAAGAAACCCCAGAAAGAAAAGAAAAGAAAAGAAGAAAACTTACCAATTTCAAGCAGTAAGAACGACAGCTCCCCCGGCCTCCTTGATCTTCTTCTCGGCGTTCTTCGAGATCAGCTTGGCCTTGACCACAATCGGCTGCGAGACCGGCAAAGCCCCCTTCCCGAGAACCTTGAAATACCCAAAATGGGTGACATCGACGAGAGGGGCGGAAGATCCGTCGCTCTTGGCCTTGGCCTTGACGTCTTCGGGGACGAGAGACCAGAGATGCTCGACATTGACGGTGGGGCAGAAGAACTTGTTCCTGAGCTTGTGGAAGTAGCGCATCCCGACCTTGCCGAAGTAGCCGGGATGGTACTTGTCGAAGAGAATACGGTGATGGTGCAGACCTCCGGCGTTACCTCTTCCGCCGGGATGCTTGCGGTGCTTGCCGACGCGGCCATGGCCGGCGCTGACGTGCCCTCTCTTCTTCCTGTTCTTCTTGAAGCGGGTCGTCATCTTCGCTGCTCCGCGGCGCCGCTCGGGGAAGAAGACGATCGATCTGATCTGTGTTTGCCCTAGAAGAGAAGAGGGGATACATATATCGTGGAGGAGTTTATATAGGGGGAGCGGGCTAGGGTTTTTTTTTTTTGGCTTTGTTTAATTGTTTAATTGCCTGTATGACAATTTGAATACAAAGATCATTTAATTTAGGGTGGAGCGGAGCTAATACGGATTTAATAACTTTTTTTTTTAAAAAAGAGGGATTTAATAACTATTAGTTTAAGGACCCTGCTCCTTCTCTCTCTACATTCTCTCTCTTCGCCGCGTTCAATCCTGCTGCTGCTCTCTCTCTCTCTATCTCTCTCTTCCGCATTCAATCCTGCGGCTTCTCTCTCTCTATCTCTCTCTTCCGCATTCAATCCTGCGGCTTCTCTACATTCTCTCTATCTCTCTATGAAACCGAGTCTTCGGAGATTAGAGAAGCTGTGACGGATTTGGGGGAAGACGAAGGTTTGTGGAGCGAAGAGGTTCGGATGATAAAATCGCTTTTTTAATTTTTTTTTTTTGTTGTTTGCTCAAGGATTTTGCTCCGATCTTTGGGTTTGTTTCCTCACGAGGTGTGAATTTGGTTGATGTTTGCAGAAAACGGTGTTTTGGATTTGAAATCGGAGAGATTGGATTGCTGGCGTTTTCTGGGGTGGAGAAATTAGGGTTTCGTGGTCGTGGTGCTCCGCTAGGGTGCGAATCTGGACCAGTTTTGATGGATCTTTCTTAGCGGCCTGGTGTTGTAACGATTGAAGGTTTGGTCGGGGGATTTGCGGGAATGGCGCGGTCGCGGATGCAGGTCATCGCGGCTTGGGTCGTTTGGGCGATCCTGTTCTTTCGGCCTGTCTCTAGGGTTTTCGGCTTTTCGCCAACTTGGAAGGTGATTTCACAAATTAATTGTTTGAAACTTTAATTTTAGGAGCTACAACTAACTCTCCATGAGCTAACGGAGGCCTCTCGTTTGCTTCCTGAATTATATGATATGCTTCTAATTGTAGTTTCTCTCGATTGTTTTACTGTTGTTCCAAAATTGTCCTCTCTCAAATCTTCTCTTGGGTGTGCTGGAGGCCAATTCCTTCGCTTTTTGTTGCGCATGAGCTTCTCTCTGCCTCCTTCACGCTGGAGGAGAAGCTAACAGTTCATCTCTTTTGTTCTCTATCAATGATTCGTCACTTCAAAGGGGAAATGCACATCGATGATTTATTTGTTTCCTTTTGACACTCGTTGGAGTGTATAACTTGTTGGAGTGTAAAATTTCACCCTTGATTAAAGACTTTCTCTCTTTAATTACTAATGGGTAACATTGAATTTATAGTTTTTTTCCCCCTTTTTCATAATATTTTAAGTATTATAGTCTATTCTGGAAGTAGTTGTAACCTTCTCTTTTTATTGAAATCGTCTTGTTCATTTTACAAACCATGCAAAACTCGCAAAAAAATTTTGAACACTTTTGAGTTTAAGTGAATTCGACCGACTGCTAATGTCTTTTTATTGTACTTTTCTCTCTGAATAATTGGTGATGCACTGCACAGTCTACGGATCAATTTAATGGATCCTAAAAAGGTGCTTCAAAGTTGGGATCCGACACTCGTGAATCCTTGCACTTGGTTTCATGTCACCTGCAACTCCGAGAATAGTGTTACCAGAGTGTAAGTTGTGTTTTTATCTCTTCCGAAGAATATACTAGCGTTGAATATTTCAGTTAAATTAGTTCACGCTAATATTATTCCATTTTGTTCAGTGACCTCGGAGGTAGTGGACTGTCTGGGACTTTGGTACCACAACTTGGGTTACTGAAGAATTTAGAATACCTGTGAGCATTATTACTTGCAGTCTCAACATTTTCATTTAGTGCGATCTCTGGTTTTGGTCCAAAGGATCTTGAAGAAACAAATATTTCAATGTAGTTTTCAAGCTTTTCTTAGCTTTCACTTGTCGACTATCACCGTTATCTGGGTCTCTCAAAAATAAATTACCATTATCTGGAAAAAATAGTCTTAATCAAAGGTCATGAATAATTTCATGTTGACCCACCTATTTGCTTTCCGAGTAATGTCTATTTGCTCTCGGAATTTTTGATAAGATTATTTTGGTTACGTTCCATATCTGGAAAAATTTTGGGGCGTTGCTGCCTTATTTTTTCTTCGAAAACTGGCCCCTTGACATTCAGTATCTGACATAACTTCTTTTAGTTGCACGTTGTGGACAAAAGTTTGTACATAGATTCTGTCATCCGCTCTCTTTGATTGGGCAAAGTTGGTTCTATGTGCCAAAATATTTTGAAGAAGAATGGGATTTAGTTTCATTTTATCTTAGTTTCGGTCAGTCATATTGATCTTGATTCCAGTCCTAGCATGTTGGAATTATCTGGATTTATGATTCTTTTCCAGATTCCAATTTTCCTGCCGTTGAATCAGAACTTTTGAGTCGCTGATGAACATTCATGAAGAGATTGAAATCGTTTTTTTTCTCAGCGACATTGGCGTTGCTATTCCGAGTGACATAATTTTTATCTTGGGAATGACATAATTTTTTCTTTGTTAGCCATCTCTGGCTTTTACGACTAGTATGAAACTTTGATAATTGACTTTTCCTATCCTTGACAGGGAACTTTACAGTAACGAAATAAGTGGCACGATTCCACCTGAACTTGGGAACTTGACGAACTTAATTAGCTTGGACATCTACTTAAACAAGCTTACTGGTGAAATACCTGAAACCTTGGGAAATCTTAAGAAACTGCGTTTCCTGTAAGTTCTGTATTCATTTCCCATGAGCTACTTTTGGCTCTTTAATATAGTTCTGGGTCATGATGAACATTGTTAAAGTTATTATATCAAATCGATCTCTTTGAACTCTAAATACAATATTCTTCCTGATATCCAATACCCGGGAAAATCAAGGTGATTTCTTCTTTTCTTCTTGAAGAATAAATCAGTACGATTTCGAACGACTGTGTCAGATATCAGACAGAGATTTGGTATTTGCCCGATATCAGATATCAGGATGGACACTGAAGGGCCTGGGACAGTGGTAGATGACGGTACCAGATATTGGCTTCCAACATCTGTATATCGATAGACGATATCTGTACCAAGATCTGAGATCCGGATATTGGATTTTTTTCGTGAGAAGCCTGTCCAATACGAAAACTTTTGAGAAAAAAGTTGCACATATTGTTTTGTCTGAACATAATACCGCATAGAAACCTTGTCACCACTGAATACCTTCCACATTGACTGTATGTAAATGCATATTTGACTAATATCTTGGGTGGTCAAAGTCTTCCCCTTTTGTATGTCCTCGGTCATATGGCATTTTAACTTAATTGTATTCCTAATTATGTAGGTTATAACTTAATTTTGTTCGCAATTTGGGCGTTTCACATTATACTTAGCATAACGTAAGAAAAAAATATTGAAAAAATATTTAAGATATTTAGCTGGATATCTGAAAATCTGATATCTGCAACCGATATCCATCCCTCAGGCAAATGCGGATGCTGATATCAGAATAGATATTGATACGGATGCCAATATTGTAGCAACAAACATCTGATATCCAGATATCAGTCTAGGCAGATTTCGGATTTCCCCTTCTGATATCTGGTTCAGCATCGCCTTGATATTGATTTCGCATCAGGGCAGCTGAACACTGAATCCAAACATACTTGAAATAATCGGCTAGACCTACTTCTATGACAATGACAGAAAATTTGCGTTATTAATTTCAGACGTCTTAACAACAACAGCTTGACCGGTCCAATTCCTGTGTCGCTGACCAACATATCTACTTTGCAAGTCTTGTAAGTCACCAGCGTATTATTTCCAGTGTTCTTTCATTCTAGTCGATGTCTTTATTCTTGAACTGCGATTCTTATGGCTTACTTAGGGATCTATCCAACAATAACTTAACTGGGGAAGTGCCCTCCAATGGTTCCTTCTCAATGTTCACCCCAATCAGGTTTCTTGGCCTTTGACTTCACTGCTTGACTCTACTTTTCACGTTTTGTTGTGTGTGGTTTCTAATGTCCGAGTTTCCTTTTGTAGCTTCAACAACAATCCTCTACTCTGTGGTCCCGGCACTGCAAAACCCTGCCCTGGGTCACCTCCATTTTCCCCGCCTCCTCCATTTTTACCACAGAATACGCCTCCTTCTCCCGGTAATAGTTTCGTGTATTCTCTTTTTTGTATTATTTTTTTAAAGTCTCTGCCCTTTTTCTCCTTCTGGTTTCCTGACTTCTGTATATGTATATCTTGCCAAGGCAGAAACTAGCACCTCTAGCACTGGCGCCATAGCTGGTGGTGTGGCCGCAGGTGCTGCTCTGCTTTTCGCTGCTCCTGCTATTGGGTTTGCATGGTGGCGACGTCGGAAGCCACAAGAGCACTTCTTTGACGTTCCAGGTATGTAGCTTATTATGTCCATCCAAGCGGGTCAGCATGTCCTGACAACAGTGATGCGGTATATTGACGACTGGTTGACAATTTGTCGATGATCTCATCAACATCAATCTACTTCAACTTCAATGTTGACTTTAACCATTTAGGAGTGCCCGCCATTGTCAACCCTCAAAAAATATCAACATCATTGTCAATGAGGCAATAGTAGTTGACGCCTGCCTCTGTCTAGTTGGGTCATCCCATTAATGGCGATGTTGACATGATGTTGATGCAACATTGATGCTGTCGTCAACTGTCAACTGTAGCCCATCAATGGCGTTGTCATCGTCAAGTACCAATAATTGTCGTCTACTAGGGTTGTTGAATGTGGCGATGACATTGACGGGTGCTTCACCCTATCAGCAATGGTTGGCTCTCTGTTAACAGTTTTCTTTTGTTTGGAAAAGCTGAGGAGGACCCGGAGGTGCACCTTGGCCAGCTCAAGAGGTTTTCCCTGAGAGAGCTGCAAGTGGCCACAGATAGCTTCAGTAATAAAAACATACTGGGCCGAGGAGGGTTTGGGAAAGTCTACAAGGGCAGGCTTGCAGACGGGTCTCTTGTGGCGGTGAAGCGGCTCAAGGAGGAGAGAACACCGGGTGGTGAGCTCCAGTTCCAAACGGAGGTGGAGATGATCAGTATGGCTGTCCATCGCAACCTCCTCCGTCTTCGTGGGTTCTGCATGACCCCCACAGAGCGGCTCCTCGTCTATCCTTACATGGCCAATGGGAGCGTTGCGTCCAGATTAAGAGGTACTTTATCTGTTCTGTTTGATTTTTAATGTCGAATTTCTCACTCGTGAGTGGCATCTGTCGCCTCCTAAGAAGATTTCTGCTTTAGCATCAAGATATTTTACCCTCCACAATAAAGGAGTTACCTGAAGCCACTCCATGTGGAAAATGCTTTATATTTAGGTCTGAAGTTTTTCATTCGGGATTAATTTGTGGGATCCTAGGTGTCAGCGGTGTCTCATGTTTGGACCTCGTCAATCACAAAGCATCTTCATCGATAGTAACTTCATGTCCTTAACATAAATTTCTGTCATCTGGTCAAAATTAAGAGGATTATGCGGGTGCCCTCATTTTCACATGGATATCATTAAGGATGGCCGATGAGGGCTATGACGAATCATCATCCACCTGTCATCTTTTATCGTTCAAATGTAGAGATGACAAGGAAGACTTGTCATCTTCATCTATAGCCATTGTCAAATGATGATTTTATCATCATCATTATCATTTTGACGAAATGCAGAAGAGAGGGAAGATTAAGACTCGTTGTCATTCCCTCGTCCTCATAGGGGATGGTAAATACGGCTGTGTGCAACTTGAAAGGGAGAGAGTCCTTCTCTTAACGTTCGTCATCTGTAAATACTGGAATTAATCTCAGCAGTATTGCATTCTGTTGGGGAAGAGAAGAAGAAGATAATGACATAACTTGAACATAGTACATGTAAGGGTATATGTACCCTAAGAGGGAGAGAGGATAATAGGGCTAATGGGCTTATAGAATAGGGCCCATTAGCCCATGAGGGATAGTCTATCACTAACACCCCCTCGCAAGCGAAGTATGGATATCTTCCATACCGAGCTTGGAGACGGCACGTTGAAGAAGAGGGCGGGAGAGTCCCTTGGTAAGGACGTTCGCTGCCTGTTCGGCGAATGCATCAAAGTCCAGGTCAAAGATCCCTTCGTCAACTCGCTCCTTGATGAAGTAGCAGTTGCGCTCCATTTGCTTGATGCGGCCCTGTTGTCCAGGGTTCTTGGCCAACGCGATCGTCGACTTGTTGTCGCAGAAGAAGTGAATCGGGCCAGCATACTCCACGCGAAGATCGTGAAGGATGCCGTCGATCCATCGCCCTCGTGAGGCCCCATCGGCCAGTGCGCGCGTACTCGGCCGCGCTAGAGCGAGACTTTGTCCTGCTTGCTACTTTTTAGCTGATGAGACCGCCAAAAACAACGCGGCAAGAGCCCGTGGTAGACCGATGATCTACAACGGAGCCGGCAAAGTCAGCATCAGTGTAGACTTTCACCGTCCGTCAGTGTTGCAGGGAAGAGCAGGCCCTTTCTGTGGCAGCCCTTCAGTACGCAAGGACCCGTGGGTGGCTTGATGGTGAATCTCCGTGGGAGTGCATAAACCGACCGAGCAGGTTGACGGGCGAAGGCGATGTCGGGCCGAGTGTGCGTCAGAGGAGCTTCCCACCAGCTGCTGATACCGGTGGGAATTGCCGCGAATCCTCCCTTTGCCCAACTTCACGCTTGGGATCAATGGGAGTGCTCACCGGCGCACAATCGGTCATCCCCGCTGCGTGCGTAAGTCGATGGCGTATTTCTGCTGCGAGACGAAGATCCCACGGGGAGTAGGCTACCTCAAGGCCAAGGAAGTAGCGAAGAAGGCCGAGGGCCTTGATCTCAAACTCCTTAGCCAAGGCAGTGCTGAGGCGGACAGCTTCGCAGCATCAGATCCCGTGATAAGGATGTCGCCGACGACACGGCAAGAATGGAGACACTGGTCGGGCGGTGACGGAAGAAGAGAGAGGCATCTCCATTGCTCTGAGTGTACCCTTCAGTCTTCAGAACAGAGGAGAACCTCCCAAACCACATGCGCGGGGACTGCTTGAGTCCATAGAGGGACTTCTGCAGTCGGCACACGTGACCGGGGGGGCCGAGTGAGTAGCCCGGGGGGTGCTGCATGTACACCTCCGTCAAGTCACCGTGCAAGAAGGCGTTTGACGCCGAACTGGCGGATGGCCCAGTGGAAGTGCGCTGCAAGCGCCGAAGAAGCCGGACAGTCTCCATCTTCGCCACGGAGAGAACGCCTCAAGTAGTCCACGCCATAGGTCTGAGTGAACCCCCGAGCCACAAGCCGAGACTTGAGGCGTTCGAGAGTACCATCCGCATGATGCTTCTTGGCATGAATCCACTTGCAGTCCACTACCCTCTTGCCCGGAGGTAGTGGAACGACGTCCCACGTGTGGTTCTTGAGGAGAGACTGCATCTCCTCGTCCCTCGCCGCTTTCCAATGGGGATAAGCGATAGCATCGGCTAAGCGTCAAGGAACGAGATCCGACTCGATGCGGGTGAGGAACAACCGGTAGGGAGGACTCAGCCGGTCAAAGGAGAGGTAATGAGAGAGAGGATAGAGGGGGGCCTTAGTGCACTGACGGACCCCTTCCAGAGAGCAATAGGCCACCCCAACCGATCGTCACCATCGACAGGAGAAGGAGCGGAAGCAATGGGGACTCCGGGAGGAGCAGAGACGCACACCGGGAGTCGCAGGAGACTCACCGGAGGGCGAGGGTAGACCGGGAGGGGGGGGTGACGAGGGTTGGTCACCGAGAGAGGAGGAGGGTGACGCACCGGGGTTTGACAAGGATGGGGGGCTGGAAGGAGGAACGGAGACCAATGGGAGAGGGAGAGCTGCCGAAGGGGGAAGGGCAGGTAACGAAGAAGAGGTAGAGAACACGTCCAAGGACCCCGCAGGAGGAAGTGAGGAAGAGGAATCAAGGGAGAAAGATCCGAAGTGAGGAGGGTGGAGGAGTGGTGGACTCCACGATCGGACTTGGTCCCAAGGGGGGGGCCGAGGGAGCCTCATCCAGCGGAAGGCGTGATGAGGTAGAGTAGTCCCCAAAATAGGGTTCATGCTTGGCAAAGGTGACGTTTGCCGAGATGAAGAACCATTGAGAAGGCGGATGATAGCACCGGTACCCTTTTTGGAGGGAAGAGTAGCCCACAAACACACACCGGAGTGCGCGTGCATCAAACTTCGTGCGTGTGGGAGAAGTATCATGGACGAGGTGGTGCATCGAAGATACGAGGCAAGAGTCCCGTCCGCAAAGAAGCATTCGGAATGCCAGTCATCCGGTCCAAGGGGCTGGAGAACTCAGGAGTGGGGTGGGGATACGGTAACGAGGTGAGTACTCAAAACCGCCTCTCCCAATAACGCCCGGCGCTTGGAGTCCAACAGCAATGTTCGCGCTGCCGAGGTAACATAGCCGATGCGACGCTCAGCCATGCCATTCTGCTCGGCGTACACAAGAGGACTCGTGGAGGATGCCCGGTCGGCAAAGAAGGAGGTGAGGTCAGCGTTGAAGAAGTCCCGGCATTGTCGGAACGAAAACGCTAGATGCCTCGACCAAACTGTACCATGGCGCAAAAGTGTCGAACATTCTGCGCAATCTCCGACTTCGCAGTTAGGAGGTAGACCCACGTATAGTGGGTAGCTTCATCCACAAAGAGTAGAAAGTAGCGGTGCCCTTTCAGACTGATCTGCGGGGCCGGCCCCCAAACATCACTGTGGACTCAGAACAGTGGGGTCGATGTGTGAGACGAGGATGAAGCAAAGGAGGATCTGCGGTGCTTGGCTAACTCACAAGGTTCACAAATCATAGTCTTAAGGTCCACACCCGAACACGAGGGAAAAAGACGCTGTAAAGTGGAGAAAGGTGGGTGTCCAAGTCGCTAATGCTCCATCAGAAGGCGTCTCCGACGCTGCTCAGCCACCGAGAGAAGAGTATGGTGCACCATGAAGCACTGGGAGTGGCCTCCATCGTCCAGCATCAGCAGTCCATTCTCCCGCCTAATCGGTGTAGTCCGGCCCACCTTGTCAGACAGAAACATGCCGTCAGGTTGTAGGTGGAAGGAGCAGGAGATAGCATCAACTAAGCGCTGCGGAGACATAAGCACGGCCCGCAGGTCAGGGACATGGAGAACGTTGTGGACCACACCAAGGCCGTCCACATAGACTGCCCCGATTCCGGCCACACGGAGACGTCCACCCCCGGCCGTGAGGACAGTGCGGCCACCACGATGCCGCTCATATGATACAAACTGGGCATTGCTTGGGGTCATGTGTTTGGTAGCCCCCGAGTCAAGGACCTAAGTCGTATCGGAGACGACAGGTGAGTGGAAGGCCGTGTGGCCACAGTACCATGCATCTGAAGATGAAGGAGTGGAAGACGCACCAAAGCCGCCGAAGTAGGCCGTGGACGGATTCTGCAAGGCAGCCATCTGGTCACGGAGGTGGGCCAAATCTGCCTGAAGCTGGTCCATGGTCACTGCGGAGGGGCTGGCGGAGGAGGAATCAGAATGGGCCACCATGGCCTTGCCTTCTGCGGCCTCTTTCTTCTTTCGCCAGTCATTCAGGCGCTTCTTGCACTTGTTCTTCCCGTGGCCCGGTTTGCCGCAATACGAGCAAATCGTCTTCCCAGCTGGAGGAGTGGCGGAGGTGGGCGTAGGGAGGATCGACGGTGCCTTGCCGCCTGAAGAGAGGGCAGAAAGTAGTGCGTCGACTCACCCGGGGGGCCGGAGGAGGGAGTCCCATGGAGGAGGAAGTGGCTTTCCTCTTCTTGAAGCTCCTTCACCAACTCCTCAAGGGCAGGAGGACCTTCCTTGCGGTGCAAGGCACGACGACGTACGTCATCATACTCGCGGTTCAGGCCACTGAGGAAGCCCATGATCCGCAGAAGAAGCACATTCTGGAACGTCTTGGACGTCGGATCGTCGGGCGGTTGGTAGTAATCCACTTCATCCCACATCTTCTTGTGGGCAAGTGCATATTCAGAGATCGTCAACAACCCCTGACTGAGATTGCTGGCCTGACTTGCAATGGAATAAAGACGCCACCAGTCGCTTTCCCTGCCACAGAAGGAGCGCACTTGATCCTAGAAGCCTTTCACCGTTTTCTGATGCGGAAGACGGTCGCGGAAATCTGGAGCCAAGGTGTACGCATACATTCAGCCGAGGATGAATTGGCCCTCAACGTCCCACGCTGCATAATGTGGGTGGTCGACGGTAAGGGGGTCTTCAGTGCAATGCTTGAAGAGGTGGCACGCCTCCAAGGTGGTCTCGACGAAGCGCATCCACGGGAGTAGATTCGGGCCCCGTAAGAGTGTCGTCTCCGGGACCGACGGAAGTGGATGAGCCACCTTGTAGGACAGTGGCTTCTCCAGGAAGTCGGTCTCGGTGAACGGCATGGTGCTGCTACGGCGCTGCTACGGCAGTGCTGCGGCTGCGGCTGCTGTGCGTGCACGGCGACTATATGTGGGCGATGTCAAACCCTAGGGAAGGAGCTCTGATACCATGTTGGGGAAGAGAAGAAGAAGATAATGACATAACTTGAACAGAGTACATGTAAGGGTATATGTACCCTAAGAGGGAGAGAGGATAATAGGGCTAATGGGCTTATAGAATAGGGCCCATTAGCCCATGAGGGATAGTCTATCACTAACACATTCTTATGTCTTTAGAGTTTGTTTGACCTTGTAAATCTGCCTCGTAGATCCATCACTGCTTATTGAAATAAAAAATGTATAGTTAATTCAATCTTTGAATTGAAATTTGTTATACAGTCATCATAGTAAATATCATCATGTAAATTTTATCTTTAACCACATCTGCAAGTTTGTAAGTATCAATATTTCAATCCCTGCTCTTTCATAATAATACTCTTCGTCTAATCAGCATACTTATGTTCATATGCCATTACGTTCTACTTATGGCTAATTACACCGTGGAAATACTGGAATTAATCTCAGCAATATTGCATTCTTATGTCTGCAAAGTTTGTGTGACCTGTAAATCCGTCACTTAAATCCATCACTGGTTATTAAAAAACTTGATTAAAAGTTAACCATCTTTGAATGGAAATTTGTTATACAGTGACGTGGATTTTCTCTGTTAGTAGTATATGAATCCGTGCCCATTAATAATAATGTTCTTCCTCTAATCAGCTAATGGCTGAGTACAACGTAGAAATACTAGAATTAATCAACCAGTATTTCATCCTTATGTCTGTAAAGTTTATATGTGAATCCCTCGCGGGTTACTAAAGAATTAAACTAATAGTTATTAAATCATCTTTGTATTCAAATTGTCATACACTCACCCTAGTATATATCATCATATTACTATTATATCAACCCTTGTGATGGAGGACCATCTCGAGGACGACGCCACGATGACGAAGAACCATCTCGAGGATGACGCGACGGGATGTCGTCAGCCACGCCGAGCAGCTCACGCCGACGTCATAACCTGGGTTTAAGTACCGTAAGAACTTTTATCTTTTTACTTATGCTCATTTTCATGTGTGTTTGTATTTTTGATTCGTGGACTGGGCCAATGTTGTTGGGCCCCGCCCTCGCCATTTTTACTTTTATGTTTGTATTTTAATTTGTAAGGGAGGCCGAACCACGCCTCGCGACGGTTCGCCCTCTCCCACGCTCACTTGGCACCCATCCTCACTATATAAGGGGATGGCATGCCCAAGGAACACCTTGGAGTCATTGTTGAAAAGTTTATTCACAATTCGCCTCCCCATCGAGAGAGTAGTGTAGGGGTTTGGCTAGCCCCACCCCACGCCGAGATCACTCCGCGGTAGAGCCCACGCCTCCCATCGAGATCACCCGAGGAGACGTGTTAAAGCCGCCGCCGAGATCACTCCGTGTGAGGAAAGAGTTTCAAGAAGTCGCCGCCATCAAGAATCGAAGAGGCCTTCGCCGAGATTACTCCGGGGTCTTGGGAGATTCAAGAAGCGCCGCGACACGCCATCAACCTGGGAAATCTGCTCCGCCGAGGAGCACACCCAGATCCATCAAGAACTCCTCTTTCTTGGAGGGTTCTTGGTTGTTACAGTTCAAGAAAGCCATTTCTTGGTACCTTTTTTCCACCCTTCCACCATTCCTGATCCATACCCCTTCTCTTCGTCTGATCCACCCCACCACCGTTCTTGAACACCCTCCCACATTTCTTGAATTTCCCTCTTTCCTCCTTTCCCATCGCTTGATTCCCAACCGCCTGCCTTGCCTTTCTTGATCGCCACCCTCCTTTCCCCATCGTTTCTTGATTCCCAACCGCCTGCCTTGCCTTTCTTGATCGCCCACCCCTTTCCCCATCGCTTGATTCCCAACCGCCTGCCTTGCCTTTCTTGATCGCCCTTTCCCCATCGCTTGATTCCCAACGCCTGCCTTGCCTTTCTTGATCGCCCACCCTCCTTTCCCCATCGCTTGATTCCCAACCACCTCCTCTTGCCTTTCTTGATCGCCCACCCCCTTTCCCCATTGTTTCTTGATTCCCAACCGCCTGCCTTGCCTTTCTTGATCGCCCACCCTCCTTTCCCCATCGCTTCTTGATTCCCAACCACCTCCTCTTGCCTTTCTTGATCGCCCACCCCTTTCCCCATCGCTTGATTCCCAACCGCCTGCCTTGCCTTTCTTGATTGCCTACCCTCCTTTCTCCCATCGCTTGATTCCCAACCGCCTGCCTTGCCTTTCTTGATCGCCCACCCTCCTTTCCCCATCGCTTCTTGATTCCCAACTGCATCCTCTTGTCTTTCTTGATCGCCCACTTTCTTTCCCTTGATTTCTTGATTTCTTGATTTCTTGAATTCTTGATTTCATGATTTCTTGATTTCTTGATCTCACCATATCTCCTTGATTCCCCTTCGCTCTCCCCTTCGCCTCATCTTTCTTGATTTCTTGATTCCCACCTCTACGCCATAACCGACACTTGGTTTTCTGCCCCACCCCACGACTATTCCCACGATATTTGGTTCGCTGTCTTGCCCGCCACACGACTACGCCGCGGCGCCAGCCAAGCGCGCGCTTTGTGCGCCTCTGCCCGACTTTTTGTTGCACGCCACCCGTGGACTTAGCTCTCTGGTAGTTACGATCGCACCGCCCGCACCCGGTTTTGTCTCGCCAACGACACTCGCCCGCACGACCCGACACTAAGCATTCGCCGACGACTTGGACACCTTGGACTAAGCGATACAAAGGTCAGTCTCCCCTCTATAAACTCCAGTATTATTATCTTCGACAGTCTCGTCTTCCCCTATCGCGTCCGCTACCGTGATATTCTCGAACATCATCGGATAGGACTAGCCACCTTGTCGAGCGTAGGGATTCTTGTGGTAGACGGACTGTCATCCGACTTGGACGCCGAACGCTCTAGGGCTGTTAGATGCCCCTCACTTAGTAGACGTCTAGTAGGTCCAGCGGGTCATTGGGAGTTTGATCTTAGGATCACTCGTCTCTCATTGATCGGTACGGCCGACGTCGCTATCCGTCAAGTCCTTATCTGCTCATTCGTATTTTCTCATCATTCGGCTTACATCCCATACATTCGCATCATAACCCTGTGACGTGAAACGCGCCGATCGATCCCGGTCGTCGTCGTCGTTTCACATCACCTTGCTATTTCATAATAATATTCTTCCTCTTATCCACTTATTGATGTTCATGTGCCATTAAATTCTACTTAAAAGCACTAAATTATTTGGCTAATTACAACATAGAAATATTGGAATTAATTTCAGCAATATTAAATTTTTATTTTTCTGTAAAGTTTGTCTAAATTGTTAGTGGCTAAATTCCATATATCTATAAATTGGTAATTCATATTTCTGAATTTAATTACCTTTTTAGAATTATCGAAGACATCAAGATATTCTAACTTAGACTTTGAAATACCACCGCCCTCATTTTAATATTCGAATGATTCTAACTTAGGCTAGGTCAAGAGGTGAAAAGATGGATTGTAATAAAATAAGAGAATAAGAGGCCCAAAATGACTAGGCTTCAAGCCAACCTGGCCCGACGCCCATGTTATGATGGCCTGAACTTTAAATAACCATCTAGTCTTGACCGTTCAAGCTCCTTAACACATATATGGTAATCCAATTTAGATCTATCATTTATTTCTACTCACTTTTCATTACAAGTTTCTAATTTGTTGATGACTGCTGATGAGTACAGTGGGGTTCCTCAATGGATGACTAAAAAAGCAGAGTGCTGACTGGGAAATCTGACAGGGAGCGCTGACCTCTGTTGTATTTTGCTCTATGACTTGGGCATGAAATATCAGAATTTATCATGGAAGTTTTCCCTGTCAAGTATAACACTTCTGAAATCATTGAAAATGCATGTGATTGGAGAAATGCAATAGACAACATAGAAAGTGTTTTAAATTAATATAAAGAAACTAAGATATTCCATCATGACTGAATAGTGTGACATTTTAAGACAATTTATAGAAGGTTTTTGTGATGCTAATAACATCACTTCACAGTCACATGACACAACATCCTTTCAGGATTCACCAGATTTAATTAGATGCATTCAAGTCTTCAAGTCATGTATTGTACAATGTTTCTCCTAGTTTCCCAGGAGTGCCAATGAGAAATAAATGACATGGTCACATGACAGTGTGTACGATACAATGACAGACAACATCAGAGACTATTAATATCACTTGAAGTTGATGCCCATGATCCCCATTGTGGAAAGAGGCTTGAATTTATAATCTAGGATGAAAATTTTCAAAATTTTCTTATTATCTACACTGATGTGCAATTGGTTAAAAAATTAACCACCTCTTCAACTTCAACAAACCAATGGATTATTAAAGCTAATCACTCAAAACTAATGATTACATAAATGGATCCCCATACAATTAGCATAGGTGCAATCCAAATATCTAGAAGAGATTAGGTGTATGGCTACTTAAATGAAGCTTGTGTTAGTCTTCATGATGGCACACTCAAATGGTGCTGTGAAGTTAGCTATAGAAAATATCCACGACTAATTGTAATTTGGAAGGCAGTTCTTCTCTGGTTCCACCTCGAGTACTCCACAAGAGCATCTTTTGGGTAGGATGAGGGATGGTCACTTTTAAAAGAGGAAGACTACATGCAGAATCCAAACCCATAATCATAGATATTTGAAATGCTGCATACACATAAGCTTGTGTTGGTCTTCATAATCATAGATATTTTTCATGTATAAGGTTTATGACTAATACAACGATGATGATGATGTGGACAAGGGCAAATAATAAAATTTTGTGATTAATTTTTATAGTTTTATTATTGAATTTTTTTGAATATCTTTTTCTCATTTTGTGATATGAATCATGATTATTTTGTGATTATTTTTGATAGTTTATCTGAATTTCTAGGTTAAAGCAGCTTAGTGAGGCTTAATTGATGACGTGCTGGATGCAATGAGATGACTGAATGGAGGCATGGCAGGGTCGGAAGTATCATCTTGTGAAGGCCAGGTGTAGTGGAACCCCTTGTAATGGTAAATATTTTTCAAGATGGACTTTATTCCTTCTTTGTTTAATGTATTATTCTTGTATGAGTTCATGTCAATTTTTATTGTGTATTGTGCTTTGACTTTGATGTTGACTTGTCAACTTACCAGACTAAGACCAGAGAGAGAGAGAGAGAGGACCTAACTTTAGGTAATATTATATGCCTTTTGAAAAATTGGGACTAAGACTGTTATAGCACTCCACGATCACCATAGAGGCCTGTGAGAATATTAGCTCCCTGTTACTGAATCTAGGGGAGTCTTTTATGCAGTGACCTATAAAAGTATTGATCAATCTTCATATTTTCTCTCTATCTGTGTTTTCTCAATTACATTCCCTTTTATTGGCCCAAATACCAGAGAATCAGTGGGCAGATTTCTTTTGCCTAGACCCAAAATTTTATTTTAGAGCACATCGAAGAACAATAGAGCAATTTTTGTCTCAATGAAAAATGGGTTTAACCAATCTATCTCACTAGTTCATTATAACTTGTGCTCATTCAGACTTCTCAAGCAAGCTTCTTGATGACACAGCTTTTAAGCTTTTTTATTTCAACAATGTGTTTCTAATTAGTTCTCATTAATTTTAGATGGCTCCAAGATCAGAAAAAAGATAAAAATAACTGGGAAGGTAAATCTCACTGCCCAAATCCATTTATAGTAAATGCTTCTAAACAGAATAATAAGAAAATAAATTATTTCAGTGTCCAGAAGATGGGTTTGGGCAAGAACAGCTCAGCCCAGAGCTTCTAACAGGGAGAAAAATTAAAATCGGCGCAGAGCCGACGGAACCGGCTGTGGCTCCAACAATAAATACACTCCCAATAGGAAATTCATATGCACAAAACCTCTAATGATGAGAGAGAAAATGGTAGAGAGAGAAAACGGTAGAGAGAGAAACAAAGGTCACCTGGGGCCGGAGAGCTCGACGGCGTGCAGGTTGTCGGTGGAGTCAACGATCCAGTCAGAGTGACGGGTGGGGGTGAGGTCGAGGTCCTGGCGGCCGACCTCGATCCTCTGCCACTCCTCCCAGCGCTCGGCAAGGCCGTCGCCCTCGAGCATTCGCACGACCTCGGACATCTTCGGCCGCTCGAGGGGCGAGCTCTGGGTGCAGAGCAGCGCCACCTGGATCAGCTGCTCGACCTCAGCTTCCATGTAGTTGTGCAGGTCCGGGTCCACGAGCATGTCCAGCTTCTTCTCCTTGAGCAGCCCCTTTACCTGTCGTTCCCCATCCACATGCACGCTTTTGTTAGATCGCATCATCCATCCGGCTACATCACTCAGTAATCATCATATCATGATGTGATCACATGCCCATGCTGTGGTCATCAACGAGGACTTCCCAGGCGGTCACCCATCCTGGTACTGCTCTCGCCCAAGCACGCTTAACTTTGGAGCTCTAATGGCATCCAGCACGCTAGTGTGCTGATACTAGTGATACGTCCAGATCTTTATTCATATAATAGGTCCAATGATGACAATGATGACAATGATGATGATGATGATGACGACAACGACGACGACGACGACGATGATGATGATGACGATGATGATGGCTACCTTCATTAGAACGATGATGATGACGATGATGATGGCTACCTTCATCAGAACACTGATGATGACGATGATGATGGCTACCTTCATCAGAACACTGATGATGACGATGATGATGGCGACCTTCATTAGAACAATGATGATGATGATGATGGCTACCTTCATTAGAACGATGATGATGATGATGATGGCTACCTTCATTAGAACGATGATGATGATGAGGGCTACCTTCATTAGAGCGATGATGATGATGGCCTTCATTACAACGACGATGATGATCATGATAATGAAACTCTGACAATGGTTGAGGTTTTAACAATGATAATAATGACAATGGAGATACGCTTGAGGAAGATGATGATGATGATGTTGCACCAGTAATGTACACGGCCTTACACATCTTTATTCATGCATAATAGGTCCAGTGATGATGATGATGATGGCAGCCTTCATTAGAACGATGATGATGATGATTAAAATTCTGATAATGATAATGATGAAACGTTGATGATCTATAAGATGATGATGTGCTAAAGGAAGATGATGATGTTGTTGATAACGTTGATGGCCTACAAGCTGAGATTCAACATCATGATCAGTTTCTTGTTTAACGGCAACTTTAATTGACTTACGGACTACATCAGTCAGTAATCATCAAGTCATTATCATCCTTGCACCACCATGTCCACATCTTTATTCGTGCATAATAGGTCCACTGATGATGATGACAATGATGATGATGATGGCTGCCTTCATTAGAACGATGATGATGATGATGATGATTAAAATTCCGAAAATGATAATGATGAAACGTTGATGGCCTATAAGATGATGGTAATTAAGTTTATAACAATGATAATGACAATGGAGATGCCCTTGCGGAAGATGATGATGATGTTGATAATGCAGCACCAATAATGTTCATGGCCTTTAACTCAAAATCCTAAGCTGAGATTCAACATCATGATCACTTTCTTGTTTAGCGGCAACTTTACTTGATTTGCGGACTATTTCTAAGAGCATGTGGTAAATATAAGGCCCGAAACAATGATGACGACCTAGAACAAAACCCTTTCAATGGCAGATAAAGAAGTGAAAAAGGGAAATGCATACCCAGTCAAGAAGCATAACATCGTCGTCGTTGGCAAGGCGGGCCAGGTCGAAGGCCCTCTGGCCAGTGATGAGTTCCAGAAGCATGATGCCATAGCCGAAGACATCAGTCTTCTCCGAGGACTTGCCCGTCGAGAGGTACTCCGGGGCGATGTGACCAATAGTGCCACGAACAGCGGTGGTGACATGGGTGTCCTTGTAGTCCATGAGCTTGGCTAGGCCAAAGTCTCCAACCACAGCTTCAAACTCCTCATCTAGCAAGATATTGGCCGCCTTCACGTCCCTATGAATGATCTTCGGATCGCAGTGATCGTGTAAGTACGAAAGCCCCCTTGCTGACCCAAGGGCGATCCTCTTTCTTGTCCCCCAATCAAGCGGTGGCTCATTAGGAGGCCGTTCTGCATCCAGTTCAATGCGAGGAAGATGAGATACAAGTCAAAATTGTCAAAATCCAGATCAGGCAAGAAAACTAAGGATTTATGAACAGGTACTCATTTCTAGGAATGAGATAGAGAACTCTGGTAGGTGTCCATTGAAGAAGGGAAATCTCACAGGAGAGAGAACAGTAGGAGAAAAGATCGAATGGTAGACTGATGCCTGAACCACCTCGGAGGACCCCCAAGCCCGTGTTTAACTGAGTCACTGACTGTCCTCCATAGGGGAGGCTACAAGTATTTGAAGGAACTTACACAACAGAAAAAATTACCAAAATACTTCTGAAAGGAATTGGGGATTGTAACAGAATGGAAGCTTCCAAAAGTTTGCCCTCCCTGATGACGATGATGAGTTGTCATCATCATCATGTCTTATCACCATTCGGTTGATGATGATGACGCTGATGATCAGATGACGAACGTTAAGAGAAGGACTCTCTCCCTTTCAAGTTGCACACAGCCGTATTTACCATCCCCTATGAGGACGAGGGAATGACAACGAGTCTTAATCTTCCCTCTCTTCTGCATTTCGTCAAAATGATAATGATGATGATAAAATCATCATTTGACAATGGCTATAGATGAAGATGACAAGTCTTCCTTGTCATCTCTACATTTGAACGATAAAAGATGACAGGTGGATGATGATTCGTCATAGCCCTCATCGGCCATCCTTAATGATATCCATGTGAAAATGAGGGCACCCGCATAATCCTCTTAATTTTGACCAGATGACAGAAATTTATGTTAAGGACATGAAGTTACTATCGATGAAGATGCTTTGTGATTGACGAGGTCCAAACATGAGACACCGCTGACACCTAGGATCCCACAAATTAATCCCGAATGAAAAACTTCAGACCTAAATATAAAGCATTTTCCACATGGAGTGGCTTCAGGGTAACTCCCTTTATTGTGGAGGGTAAAATATCTTGATGCTAAAGCAGAAATCTTCTTAGGAGGCGACAGATGCCACTCACGAGTGAGAAATTCGACATTAAAAATCAAACAGAACAGATAAAGTACCTCTTAATCTGGACGCAACGCTCCCATTGGCCATGTAAGGATAGACGAGGAGCCGCTCTGTGGGGGTCATGCAGAACCCACGAAGACGGAGGAGGTTGCGATGGACAGCCATACTGATCATCTCCACCTCCGTTTGGAACTGGAGCTCACCACCCGGTGTTCTCTCCTCCTTGAGCCGCTTCACCGCCACAAGAGACCCGTCTGCAAGCCTGCCCTTGTAGACTTTCCCAAACCCTCCTCGGCCCAGTATGTTTTTATTACTGAAGCTATCTGTGGCCACTTGCAGCTCTCTCAGGGAAAACCTCTTGAGCTGGCCAAGGTGCACCTCCGGGTCCTCCTCAGCTTTTCCAAACAAAAGAAAACTGTTAACAGAGAGCCAACCATTGCTGATAGGGTGAAGCACCCGTCAATGTCATCGCCACATTCAACAACCCTAGTAGACGACAATTATTGGTACTTGACAATGACAACGCCATTGATGGGCTACAGTTGACAGTTGACGACAGCATCAATGTTGCATCAACATCATGTCAACATCGCCATTAATGGGATGACCCAACTAGACAGAGGCAGGCGTCAACTACTATTGCCTCATTGACAATGATGTTGATATTTTTTGAGGGTTGACAATGGCGGGCACTCCTAAATGGTTAAAGTCAACATTGAAGTTGAAGTAGATTGATGTTGATGAGATCATCGACAAATTGTCAACCAGTCGTCAATATACCGCATCAGTGTTGTCAGGACATGCTGACCCGCTTGGATGGACATAATAAGCTACATACCTGGAACGTCAAAGAAGTGCTCTTGTGGCTTCCGACGTCGCCACCATGCAAACCCAATGGCAGGAGCAGCGAAAAGCAGAGCAGCACCTGCGGCCACACCACCAGCTATGGCGCCAGTGCTAGAGGTGCTAGTTTCTGCCTTGGCAAGATATACATATACAGAAGTCAGGAAACCAGAAGGAGAAAAAGGGCAGAGACTTTAAAAAAATAATACAAAAAAGAGAATACACGAAACTATTACCGGGAGAAGGAGGCGTATTCTGTGGTAAAAATGGAGGAGGCGGGGAAAATGGAGGTGACCCAGGGCAGGGTTTTGCAGTGCCGGGACCACAGAGTAGAGGATTGTTGTTGAAGCTACAAAAGGAAACTCGGACATTAGAAACCACACACAACAAAACGTGAAAAGTAGAGTCAAGCAGTGAAGTCAAAGGCCAAGAAACCTGATTGGGGTGAACATTGAGAAGGAACCATTGGAGGGCACTTCCCCAGTTAAGTTATTGTTGGATAGATCCCTAAGTAAGCCATAAGAATCGCAGTTCAAGAATAAAGACATCGACTAGAATGAAAGAACACTGGAATTAATACGCTGGTGACTTACAAGACTTGCAAAGTAGATATGTTGGTCAGCGACACAGGAATTGGACCGGTCAAGCTGTTGTTGTTAAGACGTCTGAAATTAATAACGCAAATTTTCTGTCATTGTCATAGAAGTAGGTCTAGCCGATTATTTCAAGTATGTTTGGATTCAGTGTTCAGCTGCCCTGATGCCGAAATCAATATCAAGGCCGATGCTGAACCAGATATCAGAAGGGGGAAATCCGAAATCTGCCTAGACTGATATCTGGATATCAGATGTTTGTTGCTACAATATTGGCATCCGTATCAATATCTATTCTGATATCAGCATCCGCATTTGCCTGAGGGATGGATATCGGTTGCAGATATCAGATTTTCAGATATCCAGCTAAATATCTTAAATATTTTTTCAATATTTTTTTCTTACGTTATGCTAAGTATAATGTGAAACGCCCAAATTGCGAACAAAATTAAGTTATAACCTACATAATTAGGAATACAATTAAGTTAAAATGCCATATGACCGAGGACATACAAAAGGGGAAGACTTTGACCACCCAAGATATTAGTCAAATATGCATTTACATACAGTCAATGTGGAAGGTATTCAGTGGTGACAAGGTTTCTATGCGGTATTATGTTCAGACAAAACAATATGTGCAACTTTTTTCTCAAAAGTTTTCATATTGGACAGGCTTCTCACGAAAAAAATCCAATATCCGGATCTCAGATCTTGGTACAGATATCGTCTATCGATATACAGATGTTGGAAGCCAATATCTGGTACCGTCATCTACCACTGTCCCAGGCCCTTCAGTGTCCATCCTGATATCTGATATCGGGCAAATACCAAATCTCTGTCTGATATCTGACACAGTCGTTCGAAATCGTACTGATTTATTCTTCAAGAAGAAAAGAAGAAATCACCTTGATTTTCCCGGGTATTGGATATCAGGAAGAATATTGAAAGGCGAACACTACGTGTATTTAGAGTTCCACAGGAAAATTGGAGGTTCAAAGAGAGCATAACATTGTCAACTAAAACATTAGACATCGATTTGATATAATAACTTTAACAATGTTCATCATGACCCAGAACTATATTAAAGAGCCAAAAGTAGCTCATGGGAAATGAATACAGAACTTACAGGAAACGCAGTTTCTTAAGATTTCCCAAGGTTTCAGGTATTTCACCAGTAAGCTTGTTTAAGTAGATGTCCAAGCTAATTAAGTTCGTCAAGTTCCCAAGTTCAGGTGGAATCGTGCCACTTATTTCGTTACTGTAAAGTTCCCTGTCAAGGATAGGAAAAGTCAATTATCAAAGTTTCATACTAGTCGTAAAAGCCAGAGATGGCTAACAAAGAAAAAATTATGTCATTCCCAAGATAAAAATTATGTCACTCGGAATAGCAACGCCAATGTCGCTGAGAATGATAAGTTCTATTCGAAGAAATATCAAAGGAAGAATAGAAAAAGGGCGGGTCAACAGTACGTTGACCAGGCGATATGACTAAGCTTCTGGTCTGTTGGCGGATCTTGTAACGTTTGGACCCTGCCCTGCCTGGGCTGATCCGTTGGTCTTTTTGTAGATGTAGATGATGGTATCTCCAATTTTGAGTTCATCGCTTTCAGCTGTTGTAAAATTCCAGCTAAGATTTCAGCTGGCACAGGGATATCTTCACATTTTGCCTTTCCTTTGTCGGACATATCTTCCATTTACGAGAACGGAAGGTGTAAGACTGGTGGTCGATATCGACCTCTTGAGCAGTCGCCTCGAAGTGGCCTCCTGATATTGAATTTTCTTGAATACGATGGCCAAGGATTCTCCGGAAGCCTTGGATATTTGAATTTCCGGTCACTTCAATCTGGCTTCGAGTCTTGCTTGATAATTTCTTTAATTCTTGAATTCCAATCTTGATGCCTCTTGAATCTTGAGCTCGGTATTGACGACGGATCTGAATCTTGATTCCGTTAGCTTCCAATCTGAATTCTTGAATCCGGAGATCTCTGGCTCTGATACCAGTTGATAGGTTCAACGCGAACGTATCTGAACTCGAATTTCAATCACGATATATGCCAAGAATACTAGAGTTCCGAAATTGTAAATTGTCCGGTATACACTATATGGTAACGAGTAAGATCGAGACGACTCCTCCCACTCCAGGCGGAGTTCCTTCTCGACGATCGGGCGTCTCATCCGATGGGAAGAGCTCCTCCCACTCCAGGCGGTCGACGGCGAGTCTCTCCCGCTCTGGCCTTGCCGATGCGGAACCCGGCGTGCGTTACAAGAAAGTCCAGATGCGTACCTGACTGTCGACCCCTTTATTTATAGGGCGGTGAACACAGAAGCTTAGTCATATCGACTGGTCAACGTACTGTTGACCCGCCCTTTTTCTATTCTTCCTTTGATATTTCTTCGAATAGAACTTATCAGAGAAAAAGACAATTTCAATCTCTTCATGAATGTTCATCAGCGAGTCAAAAGTTCTGATTCAATGGCAGGAAAATTGGAATCTGGAAAAGAATCATAAATCCAGATAATTCCAACATGCTAGGACTGGAATCAAAATCAATATAACTGACTGAGACTAAGATAAAATGAGACTAAATCCGCATCAAATTTGGCACCATTCTTCTTCAAAATATTTTGGCACATAGAACCATCTTTGCCCAATCAAAGAGAGCGGACGACAAAAACTATGTACAAACTTTTGTCCACAACGTGCAACTAAAAGAAGTTATGTCAGATACTGAATGTCAAGGGGCCAGTTTTCGAAGAAAAAATAAGGCAGCAACGCCCCAAAATTTTTCCAGGTATGGAACGTAACCAAAATAATCTTATCAAAAATTCCGAGAGCAAATAGACATTACTCGGAAAGCAAATAGGTCGGTCAACATGAAATTATTCATGACCTTTGATTAAGACTATTTTTTCCAGATAATGGTAATTTATTTTTGAGAGACCCAGATAACGGTAATAGTCGACAAGTGAAAGCTAAGAAAAGCTTGAAAACTACATTGAAATATTTGTTTCTTCAAGATCCTTTAGAACAAAACCAGAGATCGCACTAAATGAAAATGTTAAGGCTGCAAGTAATAATGCTCACAGGTATTCTAAATTCTTCAGTAACCCAAGTTGTGGCACCAAAGTCCCAGACAGTCCACTACCTCCGAGGTCACTGCACAAAGGGGAATAATATTAGCATGAACTAATTAAACTGGAATATTCGACGCTAGTATATTTTTCAGAAGAGATAAAAACACAACTTACACTCTGGTAACACTATTCTCAGCGTTGCAGGTGACATGAAACCAAGTGCAAGGATTCACGAGTGTCGGATCCCAACTTTGAAGCACCTTTTTAGGATCCATTAAATTGGTCCGTAGACTGTGCAGTGCATCACCTATTATTCAGAGAGAAAAGTACAATAAAAAAGACATTAGCAGTCGGTCGAATTCACTTAAACTCAAAAGTGTTCGAATTTTTCTTGCGAGTTTCGCGTGGTTTGAAAAATGAACAAGAAGATCTCAATAAAAAGAGAAGGTTACAACTACTTTCAGAATAGACTCTAATACTTTAAATATTATGAAAAAGGAAAAACTGTAAATTCAAGGTTACCAATTAGTAATAAAAGAGAGAAAGTCTTTAATCAGGGCTGTAATTTTACACTCCAACAAGTTATACACCGAGTGTCAAAAGGAAAGAATAAATCATCGATGTGCATTTCCCCATTGAAGTGACGAATCATTGATAGAGAACAAAAAAAATGAACTGTTAGCTTCTCCTCCAGCGTGTAGGAGACAGAGAGAAGTTCATGAGCAACAAAGAGCAAGGAAATTGGTCTCCAGCACACCCACAAGAAGATTTGAGAGAGGACAATTTAGAACAACAGTAAAACCATCGTGAGAAACTACAATTAGAAGCATATCATATACTTCAGGAAGCAAACGAAAGGCCTACTGATAGCTCAAGGGGAGCTGTAGCTCCTAAAATTAAAGTTTCAACATTTAATTTGTGAAATCACCTTCCAAGTTGGCGAAAACCCTAGAGACAGGCCGAAAGAACAGGATCGCCCAAACGACCCAAGACGCAATGACCTGCATCCGCGACCGCGCCATTCCTGCAAATCCCCAGACCAAACCTCCGATCCTTACGACACCAGCCCGTTAAGATCCATCAAAACTGGTCCAGATTCACTCCCCGCAGATCACAACGACCACGAAACCCTAATTTCCCCACCCCAGAAAACGCCAACAATCCAATCTCTCCGCCTTCAAATAAAAAACACCGTTTTCTGCAAACATCAACCAAATTCACACCTCGTCAGGAAACAAACCCAAAGATCGGAGCAAAATCATTCAGCAAAAAACAAAAAAAAACCAAAAAAAATTCACAATGCGAGATTATCTTCCGAACCTCTTCCCTCCACAAACCTTCGTCTTCCCCCAAATCCGTCACAGCTTCTTCGATCTCCGAAGACTCAGTTTCATAGAGAGATAGAGAGAGAATGTAGAGAGAGAAGCCGCAGGATTGAATGCGGAGGAGAGAGATAGAGAGAGAGAATATAGAGAGAGAAGCAGCAGGATTGAACGCGGCGAAGAGAGAGAATGTAGAGAGAGAATGAGCAGGATTTAAACGGAGGAGAGAGAGGGCCTGCTTATTAAGTAGTAGTCAACGGTCAAACTACTAGTCTCTTCCGGGCCCACAGTTTATTATAGTCAATGGTCAGCGTTTGCTGCCATTGCAAAGTTATATACGCCACGCTTCCTTCTGAAAGGGATCGGGTCCTCCGCCGGTGAGCATATGTCCCGCTTACCTTCCTCCAAGAATTTTCATCCTTGCTGATATTATTTTTAAAACGGAGCGGTAACCGTACCGGCAGAGGACTTTATCTCGACGCGTTCTATCTCGTTTGGCACGTGTGAACATTGTGATCTGATCAACGCACCCACACAATGCCGCCTTGTGGCCTCGCACGTGACGGCGTAATGGAGAAGGTAGGATTTTTTATTTATTTCTTCTAAAAGCAGTTTAGACTTTAATGCCATTGAAATTCTAATTTTTTATTTGTAAGTGTCGTTCTGGGTGGGGGTTCTAATAATAGAAATATCCTCGAATTAATTTACAGGACAAATAATTTATCCCATCATTCATAATTCTAGACATTATATAGGTTTCCACCATCCGTCTGAGCTTGCAAATAATATCATAATTCTTAACTAAATGGTGAGTGAAATTTAAAATCATTCGAATATTAAAATGAGGGCGGTGGTATTTCAAAATCTAAGTTAGAATATCTTGATGCCTTAGATAATTCTAAAAAGGTAATTAAATTAAGAAATATGAATTTTCAATTTATAGATATCTGGAATTTAACCATTAATTTAGTATTTTAATATCTAGTGATGGATTAAAAGGTTAGACAAACTTTACAGACATAAAAATTTAATATTACTGAAATTAATTCCAGTATTTCTATGTTGTAATTAGCCATGAGTAGAATGTAATGGCACATGAACATCAACAAGCGGATTAGAGGAAGAATATTATTATGAAATAGCAAGGGTTGATATATTACTTAAAAACTTGCAGATGTTGTCACAGAATATATTCATATGATGATATATACTAGGGTGACTGTATGACAATTTCAATACAAAGATGATTTAATAACTATTAGTTTAATAATTTAATAACCAGCGAGGGATTCACAGATCAGACAAACTTTACAGACATAAGGATGAAATACTGCTGAGATTAATTCCAGTATTTCTACGTTGTACTCAGCCATAAGCTGATTAGAGGAAGAACATGATTATTAATGGGCACGGATTGATATACTACTAACAGAGAAAATTCATATGTTGGTATCTACTAGGATGACTGTATGACAAATTACAATTCAAAGATGGTTGACTATGAATTTAGTATTTTAATAACCAGTGATGGATTTAAGTGACGGATTTACAGGTCACACAAACTTTACAGACATAAGAATGCAATACTGCTGAGATTAATTCCGGTATTTCCACGGTGTAATTAGCCATAAGTAGAATGTAATGGCATATGAACATCAGTAAACGAATTAGAGGAAGAGTATTATTATGAAAGAGCACGGAATGAAATATTACTCAAAAACTTGCAGATGATATATACTAGGATGACTGTATGACTGTATGACAAATTTCAATACAAGGACGATTAACTATTAAGTGACGGATTTACAAGGTCAGATAAACTTTAAAGACATAAGAATGCAATACTGCTGAGATTAATTCCAGTATTTCCATGGTGTAATTAGCCATAAATATAATAATGGCATCAGTAAGAGGATTAGAGAAAGAGTGTTATTATGATTGAAATATTACTCAAAAACATGAAGATGATGTTACAAAGAAATTCAAACGATGACATCTACAAGGATGACTGTAGGACAGATTTCTAAATTAAACGAAACACGAAACAAAATAAGGTAAGTTCGATCCTCATAATTAACTCCACGAAAAATAAAAACCCAAGTTCCTCATCCACGAAAAAAGAACCCAAAGAAAAAAGAAAAAAACTTATCAATCAAGCAGTAAGAACGACAGCTCCCCCAGCCTCCTTGATCTTGTTCTCGGCGTTCTTCGAGATCAGCTTGGCCTTGACCACAATCGGCTGCGAAACCGGCAAAGCCCCCTTTCCGAGAACCTTGAAATACCCAAATTGGGTGACATCGATGAGAGGGATGGAAGATCCGTCGCTCTTGGCCTTGGCCTTGACGCCTTCGGGGACGAGAGACCAGAGATTCTCGACATTGACGGTGGGGCAGAAGAACTTGTTCCTGAGCTTGTGGAAGTAGCGCATGCCGACCTTGCCGAAGTAGCCGGGATGGTACTTGTCGAAGAGAATACGGTGATGGTGCATACCTCCGGCGTTACCTCTTCCACCGGGATGCTTGCGGTGCTTGCCGACGCGGCCATGGCTGGCGCTGACGTGACCTCTCTTCTTCCTGTTCTTCTTGAAGCGGGTCGTCATCTTCGCTGCTCTACTGCGCCGCTCGGGGAAGAAGACGATCGATCTGTGCCCTAGAAGGAGTTGGGAGTTCGTGGAGGAGTTTATATAGGGTGGAACGGGCTAGGGTTTTTTTTTTGTTTGTGGGCTGAAATTCTAAGTGGGTGATTTTTAGGCCCAGTATGATTAATCATCCCTCTTAATGAAGTTGGTAATGAAGTTAGGGTTTTGGTAATGAAGCTCAGATTGGTGATATTCATGTTTGAGTATTGTAAAGACTAGAAAAGTTTCGCGATTGTTTTTATCATTTAGTTGATGTAACTTGTTTTTCTTGGGGAGTTTGTGTGGTTGCCTTTGTTCTTTAACGATGGTTGGAGTGAATTGTTCTACAATTGAAGGGGGTTAGGGTTTTGGGAATGAAGTTGATGAAGCTCATATTGGTGATATTTATGTTGGAGTATTGTAAACTGTGATGAAATGGAAATATTTTTTTATCATTAGTTGATGTAACTTGTTTTTCTTGGGGAGTTTGTGTGGTTGCCTTTGTTCTTCAACGCTGGTTGGAGTGAATTGTTCTAAAATTAAAGGGGGTTGGGGTTTTGGGAATGAATTTGATGAAACTCAGATTGGTGATATTCATATTATGAGTATAGTAAACCCTAATAATGTTCCAGCATTATTAGGCCCAGTTCGATCAAAAATTGTCATCCGTCGTCGTCAAGAGCGACAGACGGATGACTGAACGGAGGGCTATCGGCCATACGTTATTTGTCATCCGTCATTCGTGATGGACAATGGATGACAATAATGACGGACGAAAAGTGGTGGCTGATGGATGACTTTTTCCGATGACGAATTTATGTAATATATTAATTTAAACACGTAAATTTTTTTGTAAAATTGTACCAATTGAAATGTGCATTTAAATAAAAATCCATAGTTGGTTTCATAATTTTTTTATCGGTATAATGTCTCAATTTATTTTGTTGATTTTGTAGAATTGTTGGAATAATAATCGTGATATTTTCTTAATCTTAAATGTTATTCATACACTTTTAGTAGTAGATGATTTAAAGATGTCTCTTTCTATTTTGTATATTCTGTATAATTTTTTTAATATGAATTGTGAATTTTTTTGTTCAGTTTCTTGTTCGAAGAACGTATGTCCTTGAATAGGTTTTTTCTCTCCAATTTGTACAAAATAGCTGGTCAATGGCTAAAAGGCATGGACCCAGTTGAATGTTCATTGTTCCCATGAGAGAGCTGGGAGACACCAAAGAAACATAAAAGATAGAAAAATAGTAAAAGAGTGAGAATTTCTTCATTGCATAGTCTAGCATCATCTTTTTCATCATCTTCTTCTTTTAAGTCATGCCAATGAAAACTGCCCAAAGAACAAGATCTTCCTCATCGCCTATCATCATCATTTTCATCTTCTTCGTCATCTAGTCAATCATTTATGGTCACCATTATCATCGTCATCCTCATCTATTTTCTAGAGCATGAGGTGTAGCTTGGCACCCCATGGGTGAAAACTTAACATATCGATTGGGTTAAATCGATCCTAAGTTAATTAATCTATATGTTGATATAGTTAATTAATAAGGTTGGCCAATAATTATTCTTGGGCCATGAAATTTATTTAGTATAATGATACATGTGCCTAGAGGGTCACACAAATAAGATCATAGGGGCATTGATGAATATATTTTACTTTATCGAGTTTTTTTGAAAAACCTAGGTAAACTAAAAATAGGGGACGGGGCACCCATTTTAGGTACGCAGGCCAGCTAGAAGTGGGAGGCCCCCCTTTCTCCACTCTGATCCCTTCTCCACTCAACCAAGGAGAGAGTCTTCGTGGTGCAAAGATCTTCAAGATTTTCAGGAAGAGTTGGAGAACAAGAAGTGGAGATCCAAGAGCAAAATGATTGGGTGGATACTTCTAGAGGTGGAGCACATGAACGACTTCAGAATGATTTCAGAGCGAGAAAGTCAAGGGTGGAACAAGTTCCGCAAAATTTACAAATGATGTATGATTTTAAAGATTGATGTGGAGTCAAAATCACTTCCGATTTATTGAAAAACATGCTTTCCATGATTGAACCAAGGCACAATAGAGTCCATGATAAAGGTCCAGCCTTTACATCGCAAACTTGCACCTGAATGTACTTCTTAGCAGATTCATCTTCATTTGCTTCGTAACATTCAGATGCTTCATCATCGACTTCGTAACCTGCTCGTTCGCCCCTTACGTTCTGAAATAATTGGATAACATTGACTTTTCTCCTAAACGTTCATAAACTCGTGCCTCATTCACCTTAATTGCTATGCGCCTTGTCCGGACGCAAAGCTATCGATTTCCTCTCCCCCCCACCTAATGGAGTTTCAAGCAAGCTTTCTTTGTTCTGATTAAAATCGA
This sequence comes from Wolffia australiana, assembly GCF_029677425.1. Classification (NCBI taxonomy): domain Eukaryota; kingdom Viridiplantae; phylum Streptophyta; class Magnoliopsida; order Alismatales; family Araceae; genus Wolffia; species Wolffia australiana. Next base: position 11,878,475 of record NC_135850.1, on the reverse strand, counting down.
ACCTCCCTCAACCCAGCTTTTAATACTAATAAAACATCACGCTGCCATTTCATTTACAATATTATGGAATAGCATGGCCTGGGGCTAAGGTAACTCAAGTGGGAGAGCTGTGTTATGGGTGACCTTATTGCACGGTTCAGAGAGCACTTGTGTATGTGATGCAATTTGTTCCCCATAAAGGATGACATAAAGGGTTATGTTAATTAAGTTAATGGGGCTCAAATTGGTGGCATTGATAAAGGATTATTACAATCCATTAGAAGGCTACAACGTAGTTTTTGGGCTAGCAACTTAAACTAGATACTAGTTCTCCCTAAGGAGGATATATATGATGAAGGTCCAGGCTTCTACTGATGAAGTCAATGGGCTAACATTGGTGGGATTCATGTAGGCCCTGTATAATCTCTTATAAATTTTCAGCCTTGTTCTTCAACCAATGGTTTTGAAACTAAATAACTTTAACTCTTACAAAGCTCCAACTTTGTCATCCTACTAGTAAATCTGAGTCTAAATTAAGATCAATCATACCTGGCATTTGGTTTGCATTACTACATTATATTTTTAACATCAAGCTTATATGGTTTTATGTTGTGTCTCTTAACTTCAACTATTATAAAATTGATAAGTAGAAAATTATCACATTCAAAGGATCATAGTTTCCATACCTCAAGAATTTTTGATAAAATTAGTAGACTATACATTTAGGTTGTTAATACTAAAGATAACATCTCTAAGTCATTTTTCAATAATATATTTTTTTAAAAACCACATCTCTCAATTAGGTGTCAATGATATTCGGGCCATTATGGGTTAAAGTCAATTAAAAGAAAGCCCAAATCAACATAAGTCATCCAAAATCACAAACCAAATGACACTAACTTTGTTAAACTTAATAAAATAAGTTTGGCTAGTTTTGAAGATTCAAAAATCTCATATTCATTGGAATTAATTGGCTATTCACTTGTTTTTGAAAAACATATTACCATACTGAACTCCAAAATTACCCATTTTTTGTTTAATTTATCGATCAATAATTATGGTTAGGCATTCAAACTTCTGAACTAAATTTATCTTATTAGTTTCCTCATGGGGATTAAATAACTGTGGGTTTTTCTCAACTCAATAAGAAAATGAATTTGTTATGGGCTGCCAAATCATTTGCGAAAGTAATGAAAACATAAACAACTTGGAAAGAAATAAAGAGAATAAAATTTACATAAAATTATAGGACTATAGGCAATATTTTAGTTTTTTTCAAACATAAGAATAAATAAAATACTATAATTAGTTCACAAAGAAAATTGAGCTGTTAAAGTGGGATTGTTCGCCTGTGGTATAAGATGAGACATATCAAGGAAGACTATGCGATGAAGTTCTTGGACAAGGTAGTGAAATATCAAAGAAGAGTTCTCCGGTAATTTCTGAACGCATCAATACTAACTCGGATTATCACTTAGGTTTTGAAAGTTGATCATACCTTGAGTTATCCTAGAAGGGTCACGTGGATAATTACCATTGATAGACAGGTTTCCCCAGTGAGTCGATACACACTCATTCATATCTTTTAGAGTATGAGATGTAGCATGGCATCTCACGGGCTGGAGACTTGACCTATCGATTGGGTTAAATCAATCCAACATGCATTTAAATATATGATGATAAATTAATAATTTGAAAGGCAAATAAAAGTTATTGAGACAATGGAATCATTGACTAAACTGATACATGGGCCTAGAGGGTCACACACAAATAGTCTTTTGGACGTCAAAAGATATACAAAGTTTGGGATTTAATGAAAATTGTTACTTAGTATAAACAAGGGAAGCTCCTAAAAAAATTAACCCAATCCATAATGGTTTAGGGGCCTCCCCTTCTTTTCTCTTCTCCCCATAGCTACTCTCCATTCTCAATGTGATCAAAACAGTGGAATGACGACAATGGACGGTGAACAGAGCTCATTAAGTTGAAGTAGGAGATTTGACGTACCATGGACCACATGGATATGTCAAGAGGCTGCACACATGAGCAGCTTGACTCGTCTCACTCAAGGACCCAAGAAATCCCAGATGTGATATGTACACAGGTGATTCATTTCATGATTTTGTTGATGTCGTTGCAATTCCATTTAAGTCTTCTACTACGACCAATCAAAATTTGTGGATATATTTCATGAATTTTGTTATCCATATCAAGGCCTTTAAGAACCCAAAAATATTGATATATTTATGGATTAAAAATACACTCATATGTATTTATTATGTTTTGGATAATAACAAAAATACGTTCATAAATTATGTATATACATCTTCATTGAATTTTTTTATTCACATAATCATGGTATTTAGTTACATAAAATAATTTTGTGCATATTTACTTCCGTTCACTAATTGCACACATTTAGGGTTTTAATTAGTGTATGGAATATATTTCACTTCATAAAACACAAATATATAACTCCTAATTACTGTTTTGCATTGCCATGATGCACTTTATTTCGGTGAAATCATTAGACTATGTTAAGTATAATGAATAAAATGAACATAACTTTAGATACCTGAGTAGATCTCTTCAAAACAATAACCTCTTACTTGGTTGTTGATAAGCCAAAAATAGGGGTAAATTTTATGCAATTTTAAACCCTTGTCGTTGTCAATTTTAGCTTATACAATGATGTACAATGATGTACAATGATTTAAGATGTACAATGATGAGTAGAGGTATCGTCCAAGGGAGGCTAGTAAGGAGTTCAATTCGATGATTTTTTCGATAAATCAACCCTAATTAGGATTAATTTGATCTTCAATGAAGATCAAATCAACCTAATTAGACAAGGAATTTAGAGAGGGAGGTAGAAGAGATGAGAAGAGTAGAAGAAGTAAGGGAGCTCTAAGTTGAATTAATTGATCCAAATGAAAGGATCAAAGAATTTTATTACAGGGATTAAGAAGAAAATTTTGATTTGGTTGGTTGGTTTTTTTAGATTTGATAATTCAGAACTAACTACACTATTAGCTACTAATGAAAAATAAATTTAATACCCTAGAATTTAAAGTTTTTTTTATAGTTTTCTTTTGAAATGCACATGAATACCAGTTAAATATCTCAATTACTCCTCTCAATCCTAATCAGGGCTTGTACATGCCGCTCAAGCCAAGCGATTTAGAGGTTCAGACCAGAATTAAGAAGATCAATCAAGAAATTAAACTAACTTCATCCAAAATGCACCAAAAATTCAAATACAATGAAGGGAAAGGTACCAAACAGGTTGATCCAGGCTGGGGCTCCTCTCTATCTTGCAGCTGTGATAGAGAACCATCAAGAATGACCCCCTCCTCTTGAAATTCGGCTTCTATACTTAGGTTGAATGGTAAAAATTACCATTTACCCCTAATTAGAAATTAATTTTTATAATGATCCAACTTAAAAAAATAGAAAGAGGGGATCAAGATGAGCAAATGCAAAAAAAATTCATCTCAATCGGACTTCTGGATCAAAAGTTATGAATAAATGAATTTAAACCAGTATTAACCATTGGATTTAAATCATTTATTTATAATTTTTTTCTTTTAAACCGCTCGCTGAGGTGTGGTCCTCTCACTGGCGGTGACTTTTCAACTTCTTCAAGCTGGTGCGTTCTCGTTGCGCCACGTACCCCTTGGCAAAAATAAAAAAAGAAAGAGAAAAGGTGAGACAAATAAGCGCCGTAAATTTCGCCAAGCACCTAAGCTGCATTTGTTCACTGCAGTATCCACTCGCAGCTCGCCATGTCACCACCCGTGCGTGCGCTTTGCATGCGCCGCACGGCCGGTAAACTTACCGCCCAGTGGCCGCTATCACTACCTGTTGTCAGATTCTCATCCGACGGCTGTGATGAGGCCACATTGTCGCCAACGAAGGTCGCCCTGTCATTTTACACAAAAAGCCTTTTTAAAACGCGCACTTGCAGATGGATGCCGCCCAAAAATATTTGTGTATATGCCCTTTGCGCACTCTCTCTCCTCTGGTTTTTCCTAAAAACATTAAAATAAATATTAAATCATTTGCAGTAAAACCCTAGAAAAATTTAAATGATATCTTTACTCATGCAACCACGACTGAGAGCTATTTTGAGGGCATCATTGCAACAAAAATTTACGAAAAACCCTTCAAAGTTTGAAAATAATCTTAATACTCATTTTTTTCCTTATAAATATATATTTTTTCTTAATAAAAAATGTATTTCTTCCTCAAATAAATCTCAGAAAAATCCAATAACATCCTAAAAAATTCAAGAAAATTCTAGAAAATTCACTGATTCATCCCCGTACTAATAAATCTTGAAGTTAAATATTAAACTTGCCATTTTCATTCAAAAATAATTATTTAAAGCTCAAATAAATCCCTTAAAATTCATAGAAATAACAGAAGATTAGGGAAAAATCAGAAATCACTTGAAAACAGTATTTTTATGTAAATACATGATAACAACCCCAGTTTAAGCTCTTTGAATGCATAAAATTGTGTTAATAGTATGAAAGAAAGATCGAATTTAGGGTGTTATCATATACCCCCCTACTTAGACTTTGCTAGTCCCTTAGCAACATCTAGGTATTTTGCCGAATTATCATTTTTTTCATCCTGCAGGTCAAAGAACGAGTGTTGGAAGTGGTAAGTATATCAACCACAAGCTGAGATAAAACACTAAAATACAATTTGAGCTTCGACCTTTTCAGGAATGTGGGGTTCCTTTCTCCTTGGTTTGGATGCCTAAGTAGATGAAAAGGGAGTGTACTTGTTGCTAGGTATGACGCTATACTCCTAAGGTAAACTCGCTGCACTCATTTGAAGCTGGCCTCACATCTCTCGCAGGCAAGATCACTCTCTCCCGGGGTGGCGACCACCTAGTACTTGTCTCTCCATTAGCTTTTCTCCTACCCAAGAATAGAAGAAGCCATTTTCTCCTCCTGTTGAGCACAAAATATGGGAGATAACAAGAAGAATATATGGCGGATTTATAATGATTGTGATAGGGAAGATGGAAAATTTGTGAAGGGGTTAGGGTAAGTGTTAACAATGAGATAGATTTACGGTCCAATGGATGTGCTGCTACCTAAGATAACCTACTCCCAAGATTTAAGAAGAAGTGAGAGAGATAGAAAAGATATGACCAATATGATGATTCATACACGTAGACCAATACTACCATGAATGGGATATTAACATAAGAAATTCATACATGTCAAACCGCCCCTCCTTTTTTCTTCTTCTTCTTCTTCTTCTTCTTCTTATTTTTTAACAGTTATTTTTGTCTTTCTTTTTTTTTTGAATAGAAGAGAGGCATGACAAAAATAAAACATCTTCCATCCTATAAATGGTTTCTAAACATCTTATCACAACTATCATGAATGGCATATCAATCACATTGGTCAAGATAGACAGGACATAAGAATAAGATTGAGATAATGCAGAGTGAAGCATGGACAGAAAAAGAGGCGAAGAGGCGATATCAATTTGATATCGTGGAAAGGAAGATAATCGCCTACTAGACTTTCCCAATTTGAAATTGCCTACTAGACACCTTCCCCAATTTGAAATTGAACCCACATTGCTCAAAAGCACGTGTGTTGCACCTCAAACATGTTCTTGATCCGCTCTAGGAGCTTAACTTCTCTACACATGTTCCCAAACCAATCAATGAAAAATATAATTCATGTATGTGCATGTTAAATATGGTTATAAGCAGGCTCAATTCATGTAATATTCTTTAAAATTAAATGCATAAGTCACCGTTTTCCATATAAAATGAACTAGCTCCCCCTACTAGAACATGCATGGTCCTTAATGCATAACTAAGAAAATAACCAAAAGGAAACTTGAAGTGAGAATGGCAAACAGTAAGATGGGCGACATTGTGCTCAATGACACGATGAGTGAAAGATCCTGGAGACACTGCTGCTTCGTTGAACATCATAAGCTCTCAATCTGGTCAAAGGTACCATAGAAGACACAAACAAAAATAAGACACCAAAATAGTTCAAAAACAAATCCTAAGACAAATAATAAAAATAAACAGTTTAATTGAGAACTCTAATCGAGTGATGATGTCGCCGCTGCAAGAGAAATATCCTTGTTGGGAGGGTGAGGCTCGTGTTCGAGGAAAGGCTTCAAGTGCTGCCCGTTGACTTTGAATTCTGCCCCACATTTTGGATCTCAAATTAGGACAGACCCGTTGTCAAAAGGTTGGCATACGATGTAAGGTCCATCCCATCTTGATTTAAGCTTCCTTGGAAAAAGTTTAAGTCAAGAATTATATAACCAGACTTTTTGTTCAGGGACAAAAACCTTCATGTGGATGTGTTGATCATGGAATGCCTTCATTTTGGCTTTGAAGATGCGAGAGTTCTCATATGCTTTTTCTGTCCAGTCAACTATTTTTTGTTGTCCCTAAAATGCCCTCTATAAACAAATATTTTATTACCCTTCCATTTATGACTACCTCCACCCCTTATGCCACTATTTAGGGGAAGTTCTGAAATAGCAAGCATGCACTCCCAAAAAGGCTGTGAAAACTTAACCCAACTATTAAAATTATGGGAATCTGGGAGACGTAATTGAATGAGATAATTTATGTGAATGTTATGTAACTAGCTTGTAGATCATAACAAAACCTCTCTTTTTATAATTCTAGCTTCATGTCAGTTTGGCCCTTCAATCCCTTAAAACTCCCTTCACTTTTAGCACGTTACCTAATATGTTGAATCCCTTTGCTTGATGCAAATCTCCCAAACAAAACCTAAGTCATGAAGGTTTAAGACTCAAAATTAATGAACATACATATAATTTATTGAGTTTAATGAATCCAAATAGGATTAGTCTATAAAATCAATAAAATAAAATACTACGAACATGAAGAGTTCTTATAAAAGAAACACATAGAATGTATAAGAATGGGGACATTGATGATTAAATCCATTACATCTATCAAAATTACTCATCAAGTAATAAATAGATATAGTATGTATGTACACATGGTCACATTTTTTAGCTTTTTTTTCTGACTTCCAACACACTTGAACAATTTATTTTGCTAGATTTAGAAAAAAAACCAGTATAATTATATGTTATGTCATGTGATGAATGATATTGTTAGAAAATATATATTTAATATTAAAATACATTTATGGAATATTTAACATATTTAATACGATTCCTCTTTTAAATCAATGCGCCCATATTATTTTATTCAAATGAATCATTCCACGATATTTTTTATTTCATTTTTTTTTGGATCTTATGAATTAATAAATATAAATTAAACCTTAAAAGGTAAACATTTAAATAAGTAAAATCAAAGATAATCTCATGTAGAATAACATTACACTTTTGAAAAAACTTGAAGAAATTTATGTCATTTAAATTTTATAGTATATCAGTAGATAGTTTGTATCTGGAATGACATGGTTATGATACATAATACATATTATTATAAATCAATGAATAATTAAAATAATAATAAAATAATAATAAAATAATAAATGGGATACCTCAAATAATCTCAAATGATCACATTGAGGGACTTGAATTTGGAATTAAGAAAGGTCAATCATTGTAAGAAGTGTTCTGCACCACTGGTGATAAATTTATAGATTTTAAAACTTTAATATATTTAATTCAAATTAAAGGCTCTATATAAGCTTTTTTTTATAAACTAGAGGTGGAGAATTTGACATTAGTCACAATATCTATAGAGGAGGAGAAATTTGGCAGCTTTATTGTGAGAATCAAGGTGCCAACTATGGATTAAAACAATAACTTTTTGTACGGCATGCCAGCGGTTGTGTCTCACTGCTCAGATGCTTTGTTATTGAATTTATAAAAATATGAGAAATTAAATATTCATAGTGCATAATATATATAAAAATATAAAATAATTAGTTTCTGAAATGGGAAAAAATTACCAAGGTCTCTCAAAATATTAGAGTGAAAATATCCATGTCAATATATTATCTATATTTACCTAAAATTTATTGACCTTATTTGAAAAAAAATCTTAAAATAAATTCCATTATCATATATTATTTTGTATTAAGATTATTTTATAAGGTTAAAAAAATTTTATTTTATAGTTCTTAGAAATCATTTAAATAAAATAACACAAAGTATTAGTTTAAAAATGAAACCATGGTAAATTTATGATCACCATGGAAATATGAAGAAGTGGCACTTTATACTGACTTCCAAACTTTATCCAAAAACAATAGTTTAAGATCAAGGGGTTTTCGGAAGCTCAACCATTTAAAAAGAATTATAATGAGTGAAATGTTATCTGCCATAAAATAATCAAGGTTTGACCCCACAACATCTATTCATAGCTGTTATATGGCTGGCTGATATCACTTCTAACACAAGCCACGTTATGAAACTCCCTCCCCACAGAGATGGAATACATCATAGGATAAAAGTCGTGAATCAATAATTATCTTATATATTATGTGGATATAGATGAATCACGGGGCATTAGAATTTTGAAATGATACTTTTATATTATTCATGAATCATTTTCCAATTATTTTATCAATGATAATTTATGATTTATATGTTGGGAAGAATACTTTTGCCTTTTAAATTTTAATTAAGTATAGTATAAAATGGAAATAATAGGGTTGATAGTTTAAACTTTTCTAAAGAGGTGTTTATTAATTTTAGAATATGTTATCTAACTTTACTCTAAGGCATCAGTATCAAGGTTTGAAGTTGGAGTTTTACTAATCGTTGATTTAATTAAATAATATTTCTCCTCATCAGTACCGTTGTCGCTTCAAATTTTCCAAAGACTATTTGCAATGATTGGCCATGTTTTTCCACCTAGTCCTTAAATTATGGCTCCTACTATGCTGCATGTTCCAACATGGAATAAAACAAAAAATAAGGAATAAAAGAGAAATGATTCAATCACGTCCTCGCTCACCATGTCTACTAATTTCTTTATTGGCCACATCTCTTTATCACTAAATTAAAAGATGGAATGATTAGGAAATGAAAGGTATGATGTGGGAACACAATTTGTGGCACCATGTTAGTGTGATTATTTCTTATCTACCCATAAATTGATGAAAAGTAAGCACACCATCAGTTTTTAGTTTCATTTAAAATTTATGGATTGTTTCCACCTGACACGTGTCCTTATTTCTCATCATCTGCAATCATGTTTATTAAAATTTAATTTTTGACTCTTTTTTGTAACTTTTATTTCAATTTCTCACATTTATCAAAAAATAATTTATCCTTTTTCTAGGGTCCACGGCACCCCATCAATAAAAGGCATGTCCATCATGGCATTGATAATATTTATGGAATAATGTTGTCTTTGTGTAATGATTAGATGCACTGATCATTACAAAAAATTATGATTAGTTCCCATTTATCAAATTGAATGGTGACACGTGGGAGAACACAAAAATAACACTGAAAACCTTTAAAATTATGATAAAATTACTTATAATTCATAAAATATAATAAAAACCTCTAAATGTAGAAAAATAATATTACTGTGAATTTATTGGTACTTGTGTTATAGGAAAAAATATATTATATCCTGCTGATTGAAGTTGTGTCATAAACTATACTTATCATAATTTAAAATACTTTTATGAGACAAATATGAATACTACTATCTTTAAGGATTTCTTATACTTTAAATTGTAATTTTACTCAATTTTCTCTTAAAATTTATGATAGTTAAGTTATGTCACCATTTTAATGATATTTAATTTTATTTTAAAAGCCTTGATTCAATGATATTTTAAAAATATTTTATAAATTAATTTTTATTATTATGCAAAACGCTGAAAGAGTCATATATATGTGTTATATTTGTGTATACACTTATTTATTTCTAATTGGTGACATAAATCTAGTAGAAAAATAATATTACTGTGAATTTATTGGTACTTGTGTTATAGGAAAAAATATATTATATCCTGTTGATTGAAGTTGTGTCATAATCTATACTTATCATAATTTAAAATACTGTTGATTAAAATACTTTAATATGACAAATATGAACACTACTATCTTTAAGGATTTCTTATGCTTTAAATTGTAATTTTACTCAATTTTCTCTTAAAATTTATGATAGTTAAGTTATGTCACCATTTTAATGATATTTAATTTTATTTTAAAAGCCTTGATTCAATGATATTTTAAAAATATTTTAGAAATTAAATTTATTATTATGCAAAACGCTGAAAATGTCATATGTGTGTGTGTGTGTTATATTTGTGTATACACTTATTTATTACCAATTGGTGACATAAATCTAATAGATAATTTGATCAGGGGCTATCATTCAAAAAATCAAATGAGATGTTGAAACAAATGACTGGGAATTCATATCACAAAATGATTATTTAAAGATATTTATAAGTGCATTGGTGCATATTGACTTATAATAAGATATTAAAGATAAATCAAAGAGAATGCCAGATAATTGTAATATTAAAATTCAATGAAAGAAAAATTATTTATGTATTATGCTTCATGACATATATATTTTAAAACAGTCATCATTTATTTTTTGTAATATATATTTTATTTCATGACAAATGAAGAATAATTTGCATAATAGCATATTTCTACGTTTAGGTGAATTTCTCTTTGGAATCATCAGTGTCCACAATTCTCTGATTTCTAAGAATAATATTAAGCCCTTAAAAGACACTAATAGATTATGTTACAAGTTTGACCAACAAAGTATAATATGTATAGTATTTATAACTTGTATTGAATATATGATATACATTTTTAAATTAAAATAGATAACATGGAACTGAAATATTTGTTTTTTGAGATTTATATCCATGATTAAAAGTGACTGAATTTAGTATTATGAAAAAACTTTTTTTTGTTGGATGTTTCACATTTAAAATAAAAAGAGTTGGATCTTAAGAAAAATTGCGAATGAAAAGGAGAGTGAAATAAAAATGTAAAATATATAAACTAAAGAGATTTTCAAATAGAACTCAATTTATACGATATTTAAGTAGGTATATGATGAATATATGAATATATTGAAGTGAATAAATGTTGAAATTGAAATTTCTTTATACTTAAGTAAATAAAAAAATAAATTTGAAGCATGAATAAATTAAAATGAATATATTTTAATATTTTTAATTAGGATTCAAAGATATTTTAAAAGGAAATATTTGACTCGAAATAAAAAATTCAAAACTGTGAAAGTTATAAAAAAAGTTTTTATATTTGAATTCATTTCATCTTTACTGAAATATATTCCAACCTCAACTCCATTTTAATATTCAAAAATTTATTTATATATTTTAATTTGATTATTTGACTCGTTAAATTTCTTTCAATAGTATTTCCATTTTCAAAATATTTTAAGTGACTATTTTTCCTTCTGAAAATAATATATCTACATTTAATAATGTATGATATTTTAACATCCCTTTTAGACTTCATTCACCTGAATATTTCTCTTGTATAATTCAATCTACCAACATTTAAAATCCTAAAGTGGAAATATTTTGAACTTGGAGTCTAGAGTATAAAAATATTTAACAATATAATGATATAAAGTGAAAAGAGAAAAATATTGAAATATTATCTAAACATTAATTTTGAATAAACCATCACCTCTTGAAGCCTTAAAAAAATTGGATGATGGTTTCAAATCAGTCCGGCTTTATGGTTGATAAGACAGGGTTGAACAATAAGATTTGATGCAAAATTTAATTTTTCTCATTATCTTAATTGTGCTCTTATTGATGGGGGTGATTTATGGGCAAGTTTTGGTGTTGTTAAAAGATATAATAATAATATCTTTATAAAAACTATCAATCATTAATTCATCAAAATTTGACCTTATTAGAAAACACTCAATTATTGATAACCTTGACTCTTACTTTTAAAATTGAATATAAAATTATAGTGATATTTAGTAAACAGTGGGATAGAAGGTCTTCAAGACTACAAAAGAAAGTCCGGGAGAAAATGATCAAAAGATAGGGACACACTTCTCTGTATTTTGATTGTGCTCTTATTGATGGGGGTGATTTATGGGTAAGCTTTGGTGTTGTTAAAATATATAATAATAACATCTTCGTAAAAACCATCAATCATTAATTTCATCCAACTTTGAACTTATTCTAAAACACTCAACTATTGATAACCTTGACTCTTACTTTTAAAATTGAATATAAAATCATAGTGATAGTTAGTAAACAGTGGGATAGAAGGTCTTCAAGACTACAAAATAAAGGAAATACGGGAGAAAATTATCAAAGATAGGGACACTTCTCTGCGGTTTTGGCCCACCGAATCTGGTGTAAAAAAAGTTATATCCATTAAGACTTACATGATTCCAAAATAATTATGCAGAACAAAGGGAATCAAAAGACTAAAGGCCACTTTTGAATATATTACATGGAAAATGAAAGTAAAAGTATACATGTTATCAATGTCTTAGAAGTGCGAAGCAGCAATTATATTGAAAAAAAGAGATTAGTAATTTTATCAAACCACATGTAAATGACTTTAATTGAAGCCTTATATTTCTGTTTATTAAGATGTTGGCGTACTAACTTTCACTCGAAGTTATTTCCAAGGGATAACACTTAAATTGGATACAGGTACTTAAATTGGATACAGGTACTTAAATTGGATAAATTGGATAAGTTTGATGCTTGGAAAGATCTAGAGATGCCTCATGATTGGTATCTCAGACTATGCGTACTAAAAAGTTAAGGAAATATTTCATGAAAGTCGGCAATATGGGTTATACCTTCCAAGAGATAATAATATTTAAAAGCCTTTAAGGCAGTAATACTCACGCTAAAATACTCTTCACACCATAAAAGTATATGGGATGTGGAAAAACAAAAATAAGCGTACAGGTACAATGTATTGCTTTTTTTACAGCCTCCTAATCAATTAGGCTTTGGTGGCTTGCTGTTTGGTTGAGATCCCATTCAAGTCAGCATTAGAGATATTGATAATGGAGTCTCAATGATAGTCTTCTGTTAGACCATGTGGAGCATGACCGATCCAAATTTATGCATCAAATCATAGATCCTCTAAGGGTATTTTGGATAATATTCTCATTTTAATGCAACATTACACTTCATATATTAATTGGTGTAATGTGTATATTTATATTTTTTATGGTGATTTTAAATCATCTGTATGCCTTATATTTATATCATGGAAGCTTGTTTATTTTGGTTCAATGATTTTAATAGTTGCCCTAGTTATTGTTTGATGTTCATCATTTAAGGGGTGGAATTTTAAATAAAAATATAAGAGCAAAAAAAATTGGGCCGCTGCTAGTGGCCAGCAAACGCAACAACTAGCTGCCAGCCAACGACTCAAGCTAGCCACTGGCGTGGAAACACACCATCACTCAAGACAACACCAACTAGTGAGCGCCAACACATGCTAGCAAAGACAACATGGCACAACTGCAGCATAAGGGCCCATCAAGGCGAGGAGGTGGAACAAAGTGGGTGTATTAATTCCCCCGAAGAGAGCCTAATGAAGTATCAAAGAGGGAGCCCCCGAACACATACAGGGATAGGGTAGCCCAATTTTTAAACATAGTTTTGCATGAAATTTCCAATAATGGGACTCATATGTATGTGTTTTTATTTATAAAAGTTTCAATATGGGAATCAACTTTTACCTATTATCTAAGTCCAAGCAAGGCAGGCCAATGAAGATAACATGGAATCACCACCCAACAAGTCATGATCTTTAAGATGTGAGAGTCAAGAAGATGAATGGGCTTCTAGCTGACTCAACCTAAATCCCCCATCACACTAATACTGACCTTTAGTTTTTGTATTGAGGGCTGCTGATTCAGTGGTGTCTGTTGATTAGGATAGCAGGGCCATGTGTAAGGCCCTAAAGGAGGAAACACCCCTACACAGGGCCATGAGTAAGGCTCCAACATCTCGCTAACTATTCAGAATATGCCCACATACTTGGACTCAGGATAGGAAGTCGAGTTTTTCGTGTGGATGCTACTTGCATCACGGGTGGTGATGCCTATCCTTCATCATTGCAACCAAGGCCCGCATGGTGCTTTGCATGCTGGCATGCAAGCGCGGGGAATTAGGGCAGGCCATGTGTGCAAGTCGCAACCCTACATGATAAACTCAAAATTGGGGGTAAAATTACTTCGTTATGAAATTGAGTTTAATCAATAATATTTATAAACCTATACTCATAAAATAATTTAGTTAGCTAGTGATTAGTACGGTTCATCTCTAGAGGCAACATACATCAGGGAAAGAACTCCCTCAATTGGGTGAAGTCAAGAAGATGATAAGAGTTACATATAGCATGCAAGCTAGTGAATTGGCAGAGATAGTGATTACGATATAGGTGGGAGGAATTTAAGAAGATGGACGAGCATCATGCTAGATTAGTTGTGAATCATTGTGTAAGATGATAGAATCAAGGTGAGTGTGAATGGTGGCGTGAGATGATATGATAAGAAGTTATTGCATTAGGGTTTAATAATTCGCGTTTACTAACTTAGGGTTAGACATGGTTGTTCTGTTCTGTTCATTTTAAACGAACAAAAAAATTGCACAAAAGAAACCGCACACGACCTTGTTCTTTGTTCTGTTCTTTTTTTCTTCAAACACAAACAAAATTCGCACATTCACACAAATTCGCACATTCGCACACGATTAGAACAGAATTCGCACAAAGCGAACAAAAGAACCGCACAAGGGTCTGTGCGATGTTGTATTTGAATTTGTTTTTGTTCCATTCGGAAAACCAAACAGAAAAAACAATTAGCACAAATTCACACAAAAGAACAGAACGACCATGTCTACTTAGGGTTTAATAGAATATGAGAGAATCAAGAGATGAGAAAGGATGAAGGTGATGGTGTGAGACATGGTGATAGGGGTAGTGAGGATGAGAATGATGATTGAAACGGGAGAGGTAGTGATGTATGTTTTCTTAAACAAAAATGGATCGATAGGTGTTGAGATTGTAAAGGTGTAGAGGTCACGTGAAATAGATTATAGATGAGTCTTGATGATGGATGGAAGTGGTAGATGTTGATGCTAGACAGGGATGGTGATGAATGAAGGTGATGGATGATGATGTTAGTTGAACTAACTTTCACCACATCTAACCTTATATCCCTATGTTTTGCCAGGATCAATGCATCTTCCTAATGTAGATCAAACTACTTCTCTACTGAACATCTCCAGGCACTAGGGACACCAAGAAACTCTTGATGGACCTTCAAAACTTCACTTTCTTTAAATATGCCTATCTTGAAGGAAGTGAACTTAATGGTGTTTTTTATAAAGATTGGGGGCTCAATTTATAGATCCAACAGTATGGATGGATAGAGGACATTAAGACAAATCTACCCTTAAAATTTCTGCTCAATTCAAATTCTGGATCATCGTATATCAAGCTTGGAAGTTGGACAATTCCTAATCGTTGATTGAATCCAAACATTTCTCTCTCTTCATCCTCTTCAGCACTGTGCATCTTTTGGTCAGGATTTTGTCTCATCCTATCATTAAGTGAAATGATTAGTTGAGATTCTTCCTCATCATTTACGATCGAAGACTCTCGTCGTGCCACATCCCACCTTGAGGAGAAAGACAAAATAGAGACAAAAAGAATAAAGGAAATAAATAATTAAAAATGTGTGTGATGTGTCAGTGTATAAACACACGCCACACCATCACATTCCCTTTTGTAGCATTTTAAAAAATGACATATGTGCGCCACATGTACAAGTGGTGCTATGTGGCGCATGACACATAATCGTAACCGTAATTTTCATCTGGTAAAAAAGAAAAAAACTATTTTTTAGTCCTCACTCCTTGGTCTCCGTGTGGCATTTATTACCCTGCGACAGAAAAAAAAGTAAAAATCAAATCCATCATCATTAAATGCTGTTATGGCATCGCTAAATGATTGGTTGATCCCAATCATTTACTCTGACCCTGGTTGTTCGCCGTTCAACAAATTGAAAGGCCACAGGTAGTATCACAAAAATAAAAGGATTAAAAATATTCTTGAATTCATATTAATAAATACATTAGTGCTAGGTTCGACATGATCTGAATTATACTTGTCAAAAAACTTTTATTTTCTTTTGAAAAATCATTGTCCTTGTTTTTTGCTAATAATTATTTTTTACATTTT
The DNA here is from genome assembly GCF_029677425.1 of Wolffia australiana. Taxonomy (NCBI): domain Eukaryota; kingdom Viridiplantae; phylum Streptophyta; class Magnoliopsida; order Alismatales; family Araceae; genus Wolffia; species Wolffia australiana. The sequence continues at coordinate 11,862,290 of NC_135850.1, read as the reverse complement.
GATGATAAATATTATTTAAGTTGAACACATCTTTCATAATTGTGAATTCTCAATTCACAGTTTATTAACACTTGTGCATGTTCTATGTACTTATCTAATTTTTTGGCGGGCTTCATTGGACCACATACTTTGCACAATCATGAAGAAAATCCTTTGGACATTGATCACCATGCATAAATAGTCACACATATGCTCATCAATCTCACTAAAAGAAGATATTTTTTAGGTGCACGTGCTGGTCAATATGTTCAACGTTTTTGCCATAATAAGCATCCCATTATGCATAAATGTGCAAATCATTGCAGTTATTTAACACAAATACAGTGCTTGGGGACCTACCAACGAGGTTAAACATTCTTTATGAGATAATAAAATGCATTTTAATGAATCAATACATGGTAAGAAGATGACTGTGTGTTGTTAATGTAGTCTTCCACAAAGAACTTTAATCTCAAGGTCAAGGGGCGAGAAATATATTTAAGCAAGGGGTGAGATTGAAGAATACATCATTCTTCAATCTCAAGGTCAAGGACTAAGCATATGTATTTAAGACCTTCTTTGAGGCCACTAAGAAAGTGGTTTATTTAATGAAGTAAAAATAAAGAATGATGTATTCCATTTCTGCTTTGATGGAATTTTTTATAAAACACTTATAAATTAAGTATATCCTCTAATATTTACAAAACTTTATGCTTGTAACCGTCTAGGTCCCTGTTCTAGTATATTTAAAGAATCCGTAAAGCAAATAACTCTTCATTAGATAATTATTTAGTTTATTATATTCAAGATATATTTTAATTACTTGGATCAAATTAAACCCAATCTATAGGTGAACTCACCAACATCCAAGGTGTTAATCTACATCACTTGACCTAGAAGGTACAAAGAAGTTCATCAAATATTTCATGTAACCATTTATGTCATCATTTACCATGTATTATAATACTTTGTTTGTATGATACTCTTAGACCAACTTAGAGTATGGTTGAGTATCAAACCCTAATGAGTCATCTTAGCAAGCATTGATGCATTGTGAAATCATTAAATGACTATTCCTCTTATGTTTCTACTACCTTCGCCAATGACTTCATGGCATCATTTTCCTTGAGTCAGCATCCTCTTATACCTAGGGCACAAAATCCCATCTAGACCAGTCAATACTATCCGTAGACTTATTCTTGCATCTGAATGAAGACTATGGGTAATCACTGGTTAGGGACTCATATATCATTGTAAAATTAGAACTATGAATCCATAATATGTCTTTGGTGTCTCAAAAATTATGGATCACTCACACAAAAGTGTCACTCACTCACTATTGCAAAAAAATGTGATTTGGTAGGATTTGGTTCAGATGAATTCCATAAATATTTCTCCAAAGAGCACCACTTTCTATCTTTTCTTAGTGATCCCACAGTAATTGTTATGGAATCTAACATACTCATTATATGAGTAGGAGAAAATAGAACTATTTCTATAAGATACTCTGAAATCCTTCAATATCCTACCATTAGGAATTCTCAGGATATATATTTAAAGATAAGTAGTGTTCAGGATACATCTCATCATAATTCAAAAATAATTTTAAATTTTATTGGACTCCACTATAATCATCACATGTGCATAATAAGGAATATTAATTTATTTAATAGATATTAAATGAAAGCATCATAATGATTTGAACTGTAGATTCAAAAATACAGTAATTGAAACTTAATCATATTGAAAATTCATATAGTAAGAATTAAATTCGTACCTCGATATGTATTGAGCCCATCTTGCCTTAAATTTATGAAAAAATATTTAAGTTAAAAAAGATTTGAATATCGTTGTCTAGTTCTGAACTAAATGACTGATATATTCCCTAAATATGAAATAATTAAAATTTCATGAGAATAAAAAAAATCTCAAAAATGCCAATACCTTCTTTTTAAATTCTTAGAAAAAATGGTTTATAAAATAGTGAATGAATTGAATGATGTTTATGATAACAAAAGGATCCATTATCATGGTGAAAAGAAGGCATATGTTTCCTCTAGAATCTTTCTAGTATCACATATACATGCATACACATTCCTACTTCGTCATTCCATGTATGAACGAGGAAGACTGAAAATAGAGAGCAGGAATCTTCTGTGCATGATGAAGAGCTACTTTGCACTAATACCCAATCATTAACAACCTGGACATAGACGTACAATAACACACTATTATTGCATTTTTAATCAATAATTTACATGATTATTTGCGTCAAAGTCCTGAACAATCCTTTTTACCAGAATTTAGATGATTAATTTTATTTAAAGAAGACTACTCTGATTCTTATGGATTTTTTTGAGAATTCTTAAATTTTTTACTGAAATCATATTCATAGAGACATTTAATTTATAACTTAGAATAAAATTTCTTTCCTGAAAATATGATTGATTATTTTATGTTTTTCCTGTTTCATTTTGAATTCATCATTCATCACAGTATAATTTATTCATAGTATGGATAATCATTGTCTGTGACCAATCTATGGTTGTGACCAATGATTGGTTTTCCATCATCATTTGAAAAGATGTGTCATTCTGCTATCTCAAATTTTGATGCCATTTCATGCCAATTATCAAATAAATTTTATTTGTTATAATGTGCATAAATATGTGTGTTAGCATACTAAATGTTGCATTATTATCATTGATTTTACATGTTGGTATGCATTAAAAGGATCATATAACAAGAAAATGGTTTATAAGGATCCATAGAAATATTAAAATTTTGTTACTTGTGGAGTTCTGTGATTTTGGATCAATATAAATATTAAATATTTAAGTCAGAATACATTTTATTTGGTTTTAAACACATTTTCCTGCTATATTATTTATGCTTTGCTATGTGCCACTATCCACAAAGGGTGACACCATAATGAATTAATCACAAACCAAAATCCCCTTTTTTTAGTGTGAATGAACATGCAGCATGATGATAAAAACGGGAGATTAAAATTAAAATAAATGTGATGGGAAAGCAGAGACATGAGGCGGCACTACATTGTATTAAAATCTTAATAAATGAGATTTCAAAGATGAGACAAGTGGATGAGAGATAATATTTGGCGAGTAAATGTGCCAAAAATTCTGTGTGAAGCCCAAAAATGTATGGAAAACTTCTCTTGATTCATTAACCGAGAATATAAAGATGTTAGTTTTAATGCAGATTAAAAAGATGTTATTTTTAGGTCAATTGGAGAAAACCTACTATGCCATGACAAGTGGGTTTACGGAGTTTGACTGCTCGAGATTACCGTCGTGTCTTCGAAGCCTTCGTCATCATCTTCATCGACTCCAGCTGGCTCGTGTCCCTCCAATCGGCACGCCAAGGCGCAAATGAAGGCACACGGGTTTCAGCAACCCTGGGTGAAAGCTCGTCCATATCTTTCCCGTGTTTTTATTTTATCTTTCTTTTGATGTTTTCATCTTCGTCATCATCTTATCGTTTCGTCTCCGCCATCACCTTCATCATTTTCATCTTCATCATCGCTTTCTATGTGTTGTTTAAATCATTCTTTCTTTAATGTTGTTCTAAAGAGAGTCCTTGTGTTAAAGGACTCTCCAAGTTGGACCCTTATTAGTTGACCAATGGACCATCTTGTAAGGGCCCATCCTGGCCCTATATAAGGCCATGATTGGCGCCACACGTACTCAGATCTGGAGTTTTGATTGTTGGCAGTTACACGTCGCCGTTCTTCAGATCTCACCTAGGAAGGAGAAGGCGAGGAGGAAGAGGAGAGCAAGGAAGAACGAGAGGGGAAGAAGTGTGCTCCAAAATGTGGGACTGCAATGCCTTGTGGGTCGAGACTTCCAATTATCCCCATCCCCTACGTCATCGCGCGCCCAGGACTTCCTGTTCAACGCGCGTGACACCTGTATCATTGATTGCCAAAAAGAAGGGTCATCCATCACCGTCAACGGAGGCCGCCAAGAGAGATACGATATCTCCAGATCAATATCCAGCCATCAACGCCTTGGGTTCACCCAACGTCGGGAATACCCTCTTTGAGGGATGCCATATTTCCCCTAAGATAGACCTTGTGAGGTAAACTTTCCCATCCTCCAGATGCGATTGTGACTTCGGTGGCATTCCGTTGGCTGTCGGTGTTTACTCTTTGGAGTGCCCATCCCGACAACCCACAGAGGATCATCCCTTCAGCATCTGCTGATTCTACAAATCGGCGAGATGTGATCGACCGTCCACGATTCAGTCAGTGGGATGGCAGTCGACCGTCCTGACCTTCCCGCCACATAGTCCTGTCTATGTGGGACAATCCAAGACACAACGTCTTGGCTACACCCTCATGCACAACGCTGGGACGACGGCGTTGACTGACCTGGGCAGTCCCTGTTGGTGTTGTGTGGTGAATCAAAAAGCTACGACCCTCAATAGGCGAATGACATTCATTGGAGTCGCCCGGTCTGCTGCTTGAAAGGGATCGATTACCCATTGACCCATGAACGTGGCTGTCGGTTGACCCTTGGAGGGGTATCTCTATCTGCACAGGCCCACCCGTGCGATCGCTTGGCGCATGGGATTGATAGATGCCCGCACTTCACCTGCTTGGGGAAATGCCAACCCTGCAGCAAGCACTTCCGTTCAACTGAATTTGGCACACCTTCCTCGACCGACTGGTTGGGTTCCCTTGCCACTGATCTCTACAGTCTCCTCGCCTGTGATCTCCCCCCTACAGCTCCAGCATCGAGCCATTGCTTGCTGTCAAGCCGCCTCTCCAAACACCTCCACCTCAACCTCCCATCCCAGCCCTCGGCATTGACGAAGAATCTGCATGAAGAGCATCTGACTGACTAGGTACGTCGTGTTCACATGCGCTCGTTATATTCCCCTTGCAGTATATTTTCGATCTGCCACCACGCTCAGGCAAGATAGGTGAGAGGGAAGTGAGAGAAAAATACAAGAAATTGAGTGCCTTACTAGTATGGGTCAAGCCCGTCCGTTATGTGCGAGCCCTGGCGTGTTGATTCCGTTTGGCACCGTAGAGGCCGTTGTCCCTCCGATGAGGTTCGAGAGGCCACCGTACCATCAACCGGCAACCCCCCTTCGGAGCACGGAGTTCGGCACTCTCCATTGAGTCGGGGCCTACAAGTACGATCACGTAGGACGCATCATTCCATCGTAGTTACCTACCCATTAGGGTTTATCGTCAGACGACGTCCGACCCCACTATCCAGGTAACCAAGCATCATCTCGGTACCGACCGGATGACGTCCTAGATGACGTCCAGCATCAGGGATGAGGACATCACATAAATCAAGACCAATCAGGGGTAGTTTTGGAGAATCTTAGGATTTTATGACCGTTTGTAGGATTTTATGAGATATTGGTGATCCAACATGTGGGTCAACAGAGGAAAGAAAATGTATGAGAATCATGCAACGTCAAATGGTATTATTAATCACCTAAAATGATTTTTGAGATGAAATGTTAAGGGCATATTTATGCCTCTCTCCTTTACGGAAGCATACTATAATATCTATACATAGACCCCCATACCCATGTAAAACTTATCTTAAAATTTATCCAATATGGGTAGGCCTAGTGAAAGGAAGCAAGTTTGAGATCCATTGTGTTTCTTGGTGAAATTTTTTGATTGAAGGTGGAAGGAAAAGGGAATGGAAGGGTTATCCTATGATAGACAATCACTTTGCTCCTACTAGAACATAAGGATCTAATGTGAGTGAGTTATTTGCACCTATATTTTGAGCTTATTCTCACCATCCATCCAAATCGATCCATCCATCCAAATCCAACAACATCCATTTTATCATTTATCTCTTAACAATTTTTATATTCCAATATTTTTTATTAAAATATATCTCGCTGAAAAGCTAATCACACATTCTATATTTCTTTCAACATTCATCATTAATATCTATTCATTCTTATGCAAGTGTGATACTTATAACGAAGTCCATGAATACATCTAATGACTGAATGAATTATCATAAGATCATAATACATAGATCACTCATATTTAAAATTATATTCTACATATTCCTATTCAAATGGTACTTGAGATGGACATCAAAATATTTGGATAGAATAGTTGTATATAGTCCCACTTATATAATGAGTATGTCGATCCCATAGATATTAGAGTGGAGACACTAAAATAAATATTGAATGGAAGAGTCTAATGAATTTTAATCTCTATAAATCCATCAATGATATTCTACCAAATTGTCATTGGTTGATCCACATCACATTTGTGTAAGTGGCCCTTTGACTTAAGACACTAAATATGTCATATGGATGTACAATTATTTTTTGACAATGATCTACAAGTTCCTATTCATGGAATTCTAAACAGTCTTACCTCTAGTGCAACAAGCTCACAAGTTCACAGAGATGATTGAATGATCAAGAAGAGATCCTTTGCCCTTCATAGACTTGGGGATATATAAAAAAAGATGATGCAATGAAACCCTTGGGCAAGGTAGCGGGACATCAAAGAGGATTTTGCTGATGATTTCCCAATGCGTCATCACTAACCAAAATGAATAGTTAGGGCTTAATAAGTCATCCGAGGAACATCAAGAAGAGGAGGGACTATATATACATGTGAGCTTATGAAAGTTTGGCTCCATGATAGAACCAATATACTTCTTTGTATCTTCTATAGCTTGAGGTTTGGCTTGTCAACCCATAGTTTTCAAACTTAGGATATTGATGTGGTTAAATGGATCCTTGAAATTAATCTATTTTTGATGTAAATAAATGATTAATAAGACCAAAATGGTTATTAGGAAATTATAACCACTAGCCAAACCGACACATGGGCCCTAGAGGGTCATACATAAATTTTATTTTAGACTTCAAGAGGTATTCCTAACTTTAATTGGAGTTTCTATGAACTAATATTGTTAAGCATATATATGAGAAAGTCATGAATAAAATTCACCGATCCAAAATTCTTCAAGATCCCATCCCTAATCCCTTCTCTTGTTGGCTTCGCCATTTCCGATGCGGTTGAAATGACAAAACGATGGTAATGGATTGAAAATGGGGATCATCGAGATGGAGGAGACTTAACATGTCACAGATTACATGTATACATCTAGAGCTATCACACTTGAGCAGCTTAACAAGTTCACTTGAGGAGCTGAGAAATCACCTATACGATCTATACTAGTGCGATGATAACATCATGTTTTGAAAAGTCCCTTATGATTTTGTTATATGTCTTCCACTTCAAAAATCATTAAGATTCCATGTCAATCACAACCCTAGAACCCAACTCTTTTCACATATATATATAACTACTATTTATAACATTATCATCCCACCTTATTATGTCTCTCTATTTCTTAATTTAAAAAATATTTTCTTATATACTAATCACTATTTAAAAGTTAATAATTCTCTGATAGTCATTCCCTGTGGAGATTACCCTTCCTTATAATTATCTAATCATATATTTAATGGTCGAGGTTTTATATTGATGTAACACAATGCGACGGGATTGTCGGTTTGTGTTACACCACAAGGGGACGGGCGTTATGATATGCGATGATAGTATGATGCAGTCATTTATAAAATCAACAAAAGAGCACGCGGAGGTCACCAACTAGGTCAAGAGAACTGATAGATGGACACGAGGGTCTAGAGTCGGCCAGGCTCCCAATGACCTGATGGATTGGCTCGAAGAATGACATAGTGCAGGGGCAATCACTGCTTGTACGTGTCCGCAACCATCGTGGGTAACAAGCCTACTCCGGCACCCCTGAATGAAGATTCCTACTCTCAAAGGGAAAGTGGCTGGAGATCGACATTCACCATGGCAAGGTACCGTGGATGCATGATGTCCTGCGGTGGTCAATGGTTGGAGCGTCCACACTTGTGGGTGCTAGGAATCAGACCAGGAATTAGAAGCATTGTTTTTTTTAGGTTCTTGGTCTCACCCCTTCCATCGAGAGATATCAGAAAGAGGGGAGAAGAGGAAGAAGAGAACCGAGGAGGAGGACGGAGCATCCATCCCCTTACTCTAGAGCCAATTCTACGGCACTGTTGTTTTCTCGGCGCGCATAGATTTCAGAATTTGAGCCGTTCCCCTCTACTCTGGCTGAGCGTGGATTATTTTCTGTCGACGAACGACACCTTGCATTTCGGCCAAGAATCTCCACGCACACAACATTCCCTGTTGATCGATCGCGATTCCATCATTCGTGAAGGTGACCAAGGGATTCTGCCCCTTTGTGGACGGTAGGCTCCCGCGGCTCCGGCTGAGTGTGAAATGACTCTACCGACAAACGGGATCCTCCCCTCGGCCAAGGTTCTTCCCCTGGCACATTGACGATCATGAATCCAGCACTCAGGAGAACGACCAGAGATCACCCTCGTTGAAGGCACGTCAATTGCTTGACCAGCCAAGGATTTATCTGCACATCGCCTACGATCGTTTGCCGCTGTTCGTTAACCCGGCCTTACTCCGCCGCGTCTACCCGCCTCCGAGTACGCCTAGAACTCAATCACATTCTGCACCTAGTATCTGCAGCTCTCAGTGCTTTCTTCCTCTCCTCCTCCGACCTTTACATAGAGCTCCAGCATCATCATTGCTTGTCGAGCCGCCGCCACTCATCGGAGCCTCTTTGCCACACTCGCTCTGAACATTGGCGACCGTCAATGAATCCTGCACTCGAGCCCGCCGACGAGGTATGCCATTCTCCCCCGTTGCTCGTTTAATTACCACTTGCAATCAGCTTTCGTCTTCACTCCACCGCGCTCGGGCTAGGTAGGTGAGAGAGGTTCGAGAGGTTCGAGAGAAAACTACGACATTTGAGTGTCTTACTGGTATGGACAAGACCGTCCATTACGTGAGAGCCCAACGGGTAACCCCGTTCGGCCGTAGTTGCCTACGTCGCTTCGATGAGGTTTGAGATGCCTCCGTTACCGTCACTTGGCAACCCCCTCCAAGCTTGGAGCTCGATGCCTCCCTCAAGTTGGAGCCTGCACGTACGATACGTAGGGCACTCCTTTTGCGCATCATAGTTACATCGACCCGTTAGGGTTACCCATCGGACGACGACACCATCGACGTTCGATACCACCATCCCTTATCGGTACCGAGCCATCATACTCGGTGCTGACCTAACGACGTTCCTGACGATGTATGACATCACTGTGAGGGCAGGGCCTGATCACAATAGGTGAAATCAAGGGGGGTGGGGGCGGTTAGGCTACAGTTGGGCACTACAGGAGACCAGTAGTGTCCGTCTGGTCTGATAGCAGCGGATGAATGTGTTGTAGGCTTGAAGGCATAGTGCGAGAACGATGGGCGTCGAGCTCTTGAATGGACGGCTAAACAGGGTGGCCGCAACAGGCTGGGAGGATGGGGGCAACGGCCAAAGGCATCCGTAGCAGCCACACACTGGCAAGGTGCTTAACCCCAGGGGTTCTGTAACTGGACACGAACGTATAGGTTGTCGACGATGGTGGCGACGGTTTTTCTTCTAGCGGCGGTCAGTCGATGATCAACGTCCTGTGGTTTCCTCTTGCAACTATGGGATAATTCCCACAAAGAAAGGGGTGGAACTTCACTTTAAAAAACTCCAAATTTCATTCAACAAAGTCCAAAAAAGTCATTAGGGCATCCCATCCATTAGGGTTTGATGGACCCGGTCCGGTCCGGTTTTTTTGACATGGACCTAAACCTTACCTAAAGTTCGGTCCGGTTCCGGTCCTGTCTTCCTAAGTAACATTGCTTTAGCACCACCTTGCTGCTACAACCTAAAAGAAGCATAGACATACATCATGATTAAACAACACACAATTGGAAAAGACAATCTAAAACTTGAATAATAGTAATACCATAAAATGATCATAAGACTTTTAATTTTCATCGTCATCCTCTGAAATTTCGTCCACTTCACCATCTTCCTCTTTTTTCTCCTCATCGGCTTTATAAGCCCAACATTTTAAAGTCATCAATATGGATATAGATTCTACAGATAGCCATCCTCTTTTGAAAGTGACAATTCCTCTTCCTGCTGAAAAGAGACACTCTGATGGTGCACTCGAAGCACATACAGAGAGGAGCTCCTTTGTGACAACCGCAAGTTGTGAATATTTTGCAAACCCAACTTCAAACCACCATTTGAGTGGGTCATCACGAAGGCAAATGCAAGGCTGTTTCAAGTTTTTATCTAATTCATCTCTAGTGGATCTTTGACTTGGACTTGTAATTTCTTTGTCATGCTCCATCAATGCAACCATTAATTTTGAGCATTTTACGAGTATAGGTGGTTGTTCTTCAATAGTTTGTTGGGTAGTTGAAGTTCAAGAGGTGGACACTTTATTGAGCAATTGTACAGTAGTGTGGATGAATAAAAAATTTTCATCATCTTGAATAAACTCAAGCTTCTTTTGCCGGTCTAACATTGTCGCAACGGGGAACATAGGCTTTAACTTCAAGTGATGTTGATAATCTATAAATTTCTCCTTCATTGCACCATATGCAATTTTAAGCGACCTTGTTTGTTCCTTGCTTGGTGACCTTGAGAGTTCAGGATGCATATCATCCAGCACATGAATAGCAGAGTCTAATAGATCTAACAGAAGTTGATGCGCCCTCAAAACAGTAGTTGATGTAATGGTTTGCGACTATGAAAGGATGTTAGTAGCATTACGAAAGCCTTCTAGTTCATCAGAAAACCTTTTCAAGAGATCCCACTCTTCAGCCATGATTGAATAGCTAACTTTGTTTGTGTTTAGATAATCACTTTCCATCTTATCTAACACAATTCTCTTCTCGTAAGCTGCTTCAATCATTTCATATGTAGATTTCCACCCGGTCGGCACATCTTCAATGAGCAAGTTTTGATTTTGAGCGCCCAAATCATGGCATAAAGTACGATAATGGTGAACTCTCTGTGGTGACGCTCCAACTGCAAGGACAAGTCTTCGAAGTCTATATATAATTTCCTTAAATGAAAGCTGAGTATTATTAAGGAGGATATTTTGGTCGTCAATATCTTTGCAAAGTGAGCTTGTTGCCCCTGTAGTGTGAGTCAAATTATGTGCCAAATGTTTTCAAAAGAAGGATTTTCATTAGAAAAAGTTAAGAACATTAAATACCTAGCTCCTTCAATCCTCTTTGAACCGCCACATTTAGAATATGCGCCTTGCATGGTGCGTGATATTGGTCGGTGAAGTCTGAAGCAGAACGCTTCATGAACCTTTCTAAAGTTTCGACCATGGTTTTATTATTACTGGCATTGTCAGTTGTGATGGCGAGCACCTAGGAAAAAAAGAAAAAAATTCAAATATCTAATTGCTACATAATAAAATTTAATGATAACATACCTTGTTGGAAAGATTATAGCCAGTCAACACATTGTGCACTACCTCTGCCAAGTAAGCACCTGGATGAGAACCAATTAATTAGCAAACACTTAGAACTTGTTCATGAAGCACCCATGTTGTATCAATCCAATGAACAGTGATCCCAAGTATAGCTACATGGTTTGAGGTTGTCAAAGTGTCCATTGTGAGTGACACTTTTTCTATTGGTTTGAGTTCTTCTTTCAGCTTTGACTTTTCCTCCGTAAATTTTTCAGCTGCTGTGCGTCGTACAGTCTTGGAACTTGGAATATATGTGTCATCACTTTTTGCATAGAAGGTTAAAACATTCTTAAATTTTGGATGGTCAATCAGAGAGAATGGTAGATCCGCATTCACAACAAGGTCCAACAAAAGTGCTTTTTCTTCTTCCGAAGATCTGCCTGAATACTTTGAAGTCTTTGTCAAATAACCTGAGATAGGTTTTACAGCTCTAGAAGGATTTAAGTCATTGTATTCCTTGATATGCCATACTTTTAGGTGCTTCCATAACTTTGATGTGCTATTGTATTTGTTCTTGTCCCTTGTCACTATTGTATTTGTTCTTTTACAAAGCTTGCATTTGTAGTTACCGTCACTATTTTTAATATAGTACTGCAAGACATGCGATGACTTTTGATGATGGTAAGCCGGGGAGTCATCCATTATCTCTAATTCAGTTCTTGCAGTGTCCAGTACATGGTCTTCACCCAAATCCATGAATCCAAAGCTGATTGGAATTGGAACTTAAAGAGAAACTAACAGAAAACTAATCAGGATGAGATAGTGCAAGAGTGTTAACCAACATAATAAAAAATAAGAGTACCAAAAAAAAACCTACTAGAACATGAAAAACAAATATTCTTCTAGTATAAAATAATAAGAAAAAACAAGAACAAATGGAAAAGAAGAGGACAATAAAAAAAAAGCAAAATGAAAAAAGAAGAATACAATAAGAAGAGAACAATAAAAGGATAGAAGATGAGAAAAAGAAGAATAAAATAAAAGTAAAAGAGGAAGAGAACAATAAAAAGGAAGGAAGATGAAGAAAGGAAGAATAAAAGGAGTATAAAAGAAGAATAGAACAAAAATAAGAAGATAACAAAGAAGAAAAAAACAAAGAAGATAAAAGAGGAAAAGAAGAATAAAAGAAAAAGAAGGTAAGATAAGAGATATGAGAAAAAAAAGATGAAGATAAGAAGAGAAGAGAAGAATAAAGAAGATCAGAAGTGAAGATAAGAAGAAAGGAATATGATAATTAGAAGAAAAAGAAGAATAAAGGAAGAAAAGAAGTAATGAAGATCAGAAGAGAAGAAAAAGTAAAAGAGGCATACGACAAGAGGAGAAGAACAAAAAGAAATAGTAAAAAGAAGACGAAGAAGATAAGAGCAAAGAAAGATGAAAAGAAGAAGAGAAGAATAATACATGAAAAGAAGAAGAGAATAAGAACGAGCACAGTAAGAAATAAGAAATAAGAGTATTAACAAACATATTCAGAAATTACTGTACCAGTGGGAGGAGGGGGGCAACGGCAAGCGCAAGGAGGGTCGCCTGGCTGGGGGGGGGGGGAGGGGGGGAAGGGGGGGGGGGGCCGCAAGTAAGCGGGGGGAAGGGGGACGGCGAGAGAGGTGGGGGAAGGTGGGGCAGCGGCGAGAGAGCGGAGGGAAGGGGGGGTGGCGAGTGCGAGGGGGGAAGGGGGGCGGCGGCGAGCGCAGGGGGAGGGAAGAGCGCCGAGCGCTCAGAACGGCGAGGGGAGAGGTGGCAGACGAGCGGGGGGCAGCGGCGAGCGCGGGGGGAGGGAAGAGCGCCGAGCGCTCGGAGCGGCGAGGGGAGAGGTGGCAGAGCAGCGGGGGGCAACGGATGAGCACGGGGGGTAACGAGCGACGAGCATTGCGTGGGACTTGGATCGTGCATGGGGGGTGAGAGGCAAGGCTCTCCGGGTTGACCAAAGAAAAAAATTATATATTTTTTAAATATATACCGGTTCCGGTCCGATCTGACCTTCAGACCGGATCCCCCTGGAAATGGTGGACCGTCGGTCCCGGTTCGGTCCGGTCCGACCGGTCCCGGTCCAAAATGTCAAACCCTACCATCCATTATGTAGGTAAGGGTGGTTGCCCTAATGGGCCACATAGGGGAATTCTCCGATGAGACATTCCCCTAATGGCCCGGATAAAACAAATGCAACACGAAACACGGGGGCCCATAAAAAGTTCATAAGGGCAAAATGCAGAAATAAACAAACTGTCAGACCGATCGTCAAGATGTGTACTTGAAAAGCTCGGGTCCTTCGCATTGGCTCGGGCTCCATTACGCGGCTGTTGGCAAGCTTGAGCTGAAACTTCCCAATGGTCCTCCATTTATAAACTCAGTACATATATTAGATCAATTATCCGTAACAAATTGAACCTATAAATTGAGTTGTGTGATGTGGAGATAGGAAAAATCCAAATAAATAAATTGTAAAAAATGCAATTGGGAGAATAGGACAAGCGCCATCATGAAAAATATCATGATTGAAATTGAAATAAACATGATTGGCAAAGCTGGACACATGGAAATATTTGATTTTCTAGAAGGGAATACACAAGCATTAGATGCACCTCCAGAATGAGGGAAAAGGAGGGAGAAAAAGTCTATTTATACATTAGAAGAATTACTAAAATACCCCTTTGGGCATTATCTATTCACTTTTCTTGCCATTTTGCCTCTTTTTCTCCATTGGTTGAGAGCTTTGCCTTGTAATTTCCAGTTTGTTTCTTTTATAAGATGTTTGAAGGCCCAATAGGTAGGTCAGGTCGTGGCCCAATCCCCTCTGATCTCTCCTTTAAAAGCCCACAACACCATTTCATCATTTGCAGCCCATTTTGATAATCAGTAAGCTCCCAAAAATCCTCCGATTTCCTAAGAATTGTAGCTTCTAATTCCTGTAAATTTATGCACATTTGGAATTATAAAATACTCATCAGTAATCAGACTGATTGACTTCATAGAAGTCAATGAAGTTAGTGAAAAATAATCATAATGTGCAAAAGTTGGAATTTCTAGCTAATGCATAAATGTTTGGTTAATTCAAATAATAACAGGATAAATTATAAATTATTAATAATAAAACATATAAAATGTATGAAAATATATGTTCATTTATCATGTTATCAATGGACATGATGATGAATAATGGTATGAACGATGATAGGGATTGGATTTGGAATGGTACGGTGGAGAGGATGAAGAGATGAGAAAAGAGAGTAAAATGAGAGTGCAAAAATGATGATAAACCCTAATTACGTTAACTACGACGTCGGGAAAGAGACAACGTAAGGCGAAGATACTTACCATAGATCCTTACATTTTTCCAGGATCATGGCAACTTATGAGTGCCGGCAAGCTCTCCCTCTTCTCCAATGCTTCTCCCCACACACCCAGGACACCAAGAATACTCTTGATGGATCTCAAAACTTCAAGATAAATTTTAAAATTTTCCAGGCCTCTTTTTATAGATCGGAGAGTATGGATAGAAAGAGGAGGAAGAGACGAAGCAACACTGAAAATTTTAGCTAAATCGGAATTGTAGATCGAAAGTTATGGCCATTTGAAGTTGGAGAAATCCTAGCCCTTGATTTTTTCTCTCTCCTCATTAGCGTCCCCATTTTCCGTGCCCAGTAAGAAGCCAAAGCGCCTTATATTCCTCGCTTTTTGGTCTTCCGTGTGCATTTGTCTTTTTTTGTGAACGTGCTCCTAGAGAGAAGAGAAAAGGACAAAGAAAGAGAAAAAAAAGAAAAAGAAAAAACAAAGAAAAGGGAGAAGTTTCCTGGTTGACGTGGCGTCGCGTCAGCACGCACCACGTCAGTGCAGAATTCCCTTTTTTTTGTTTGTTTTTGTTGTTTTTTTGAAGTTTCAAATGCGCGGACGTGGACGCGCCGCGTCACCACATGCCAACAGAGCTAAAAAACATGCGATAATATGGCAATCATCACTTTGCAAATCGCGAAGCAATGATGGCCTAGTTAATGATTGGCTGACGCCAATCATCTTAGAATGATCTGATTTGTCACCGTTTGACGAATCGAACAACGACAAGTGGCAGCGCTAAATAAAAGACAAAAATACTTTAAAAAATAAAATAAAAGGCCAAAAAATATATAAAAAAATATATTTTGACTCAGAAAATTCATATCTTTCTAAATTTATTGTCAAAAAATTCCAGAAAAAAATTATGTCTCAAATATTATATTCTTTTAGAATCTTTTGTTAGAAAAATTCAAAAAAATGTAGAAAATTCAAAAATGTGTTCTAAAAATAGATTTAATCCTTTTAAGCTTCATAACATGCAAATATGAGTAATTTAATGCAGATAAACATGTAAATATAATCATATACGGCACTGAAAATGCATGTTATCAGAATGCCCACTTATGATCAAGTGATATGTACTAACTCTCCACATGTTGAAACTATGGAACACTTATTTTTCCATACTGATGTTTGTACAAAATGATAGCTCTAGTTTATTTCCCATGGGCATCCATACTCTGTACCACCACTACTCTTCGGCCACTTAAGTGTGGGAGATTTAGAAAAGGGCAGCATTCTTCTTATTGTGTAGGTTCTCTAATAAACACACAATATCATGCAACATGTCAATAAATGCATACATGAAAGTCATCACCTTGTCCTGCCTTGCACACATCAATCACTCATTACTTACAGGGCACTACACATATGGAGCATCCTAGCCTCTTTGCCCTACATCATCATTTGGTTACAGATTGTTCTTTGCCAACCACTACTGATCGGCTCTCTCAAGCTCGACGCACACAAAGCATCATATTCAAATATTTACACTTCTATGGCAATCAAACTATAACAATAATGGATGATATGATGATACATGATAGCTTAATCCTTTGTGAGTAAAACCTTCATGGCATCTATAGTGTATTTGGCAGGACATCACTTGCTGTAGGCGGACTCAAAACAGTGGATTTAGTCACTAACGAAATGGTATGTTATCACATTTACTCTCTTCTCCAATTTCCAGGACTTACCACATGAAGCGCAAGGCAGCATCGAGGGACCTTGCAAGTGGCATAGTACTGGGCATTGGTGGCGGGCATGGAAAATAACCTAAATACCCAATGTCTACATTGTTGTGCTTGTGATGACATACAACAAAGGAGATGATGGTGCCTCCTCTCCTACACACATCAAGGCCTTCGGAGAACAGAGACCCACTTCTGACATCCATGTCGTTCTTAGTGTCTTGCTGAATAATAACTTTTTTTGGACTTTTACTCTAGTCATGGGCATGGATGAGTGGAATCTGTGTGCATATTAAGATATTTACACTCACTCTACCGCTACAAATAATTACACTAAAAATTTAACTTATATAAAGTCCCCCTATGTAGTGTCCAAAGCACAATTGGATTAGTCTATGAGCATGATTTGAGGGTTGGTTGTACCCGACACTGTGTTCTTGCAAAAAAGGTTTAAACTTTTATTATATCTTCACCTTGTAGGGAACTTTTTCAATTTTCTATTCTTTTTGTTTAGTACATGGCCTCATCCAAGACAGGTCATCTTCTCTTTCCAATTTGACAGGGTTGGGTTCTCAAGAGTATCTTTTTAGGTATTGTGAGATGTAGAAAGGTTACTAAGTTTAACTCAGAAACTTGACATTATTAGATTGTATCTATGCACGTCGTTCTTTAAGACAACCTATTTGGAACCTACTCTTTATTTTCATATTTATTCCTCAATGAGAAGCCAATCCTTTTAGACCTCCCCTAGATTCCATCCTCTTCTATTTCCTTCCCTTCTTCCCTTCATAGTTCTGAAAGGTCGTAACACTACGAAGTAAAGAGATTTTGACATTTGGAGTCGGGTTATGAGACGTGACTTTAGGCGCAACTTTAGGAGAATTCAAATCCTTATTTTATTGATCTATATGATATATTCTGTGCTCCGGAAAAACAGAAATTCCATAGAATTCAACACTGTCTCAATGGTTTATTTTATTTCTTTTTTTGCTCCTAAACACTCCTAACATTGCGCCTGAATTTGCGCTTTTTTGCCATGCAAGCGTACGAGTAAGCACAAAAATCGAAGCTTATTCCATCCCAAGAAATCTCTGCTCCACTGCTACATCACCATACATTTAGTCACCTTATACAATTGACGATGTGTACCTTCTACCAGACGTTGACTTATCTCTGTCGAAAAGGCTCCCCTTCAACACTACACCAATCATCTTGTATTTGTCAAGGCCATTGAGTTTTGATGGTGAAGAAGCAATAGTTGGCACATCTAAACCTTATCATGGTGTGGCATGTGATTTCTAGAATGCTTGTTATCAATAAATTTATTTATTTTACTGGACATATCATGAGTTAGCCATCACCCTGGGCATTCAACCATCATCAATATCTACATCCAAGAAGGGCCTTACGCTTTTATATGCTGCAACCATTGCTCCTCTCAACATTTCTACTATCTTCAGATCAACCTCACATATATACCAGTCGTTGGGAATCACTCCCATCTGCTATATGAAGACTATTGTCAAAGTCATCACATGAAGGATTAGAAAGACATATAGGGAGAGACGACCAAGGGAAGGGAGAAAAAGCACACACAAATTCAAAAGTATTTTTCTTAATTTTTTTATTACATGTAATTATATGAAATTGAAATCCATATCTAAACTACTATTACAAATCATAAATTTCATTTTTAGATCAATTTAAATATCTCAGGTATTTTAGATGAATTTTGATTTGATCTATTCTGCTTTTCTAGGGGTTGCAGTACAGTTTATTCAAATTAATACCAATGACTGGCATCGGCCAAGTATTATATATGGAAAATTATTGGTGAGCAATGCAAAGTGCGAGATACAAAAAGGAGAGTGACAAACTTAAAAGAAAGCTTTCAGCCGATATGAGTGAAGAATGCATGGATAGTGGCACATTAAGAGGAAAAAGAAATCTGAACTTGAAGATAGAGAGAGACTGAGTGTTTCAAAGGGTTTGTGTGTTTAGATATGTGATTCGTATCAAAAAATCAGATAACTAATTGTCAAAATTTCTTGATATCAATGATAATAAGTGCTATATTTGTATGCAGAAATCAATGGTATCGAGGAACTTGTTTATAAATCAAAATATTAAATTTGATTTTATTTTTTTTCTCATTTTCCCCACCAAATACAAAGAGAATCAGATATCAAAGCCATTTCATAAAGCCTTAGAATCTTTGAAACTGCCACGGACATGTATTGAAGTTATGTCCCGTTGTGCAAATATTTTGCTGGTTTGATTCTATCCAGTCTATATTATTTTGAGCCAATATATTATGATACTAGTAGAATGTTGTCAGGCATGCTAGAAGTTTTATTTTTTCCATATTGATTTTTCCATGAAAAGAACAAGTTCAAACAAATTAACACATAATCTTTCTTTTCATTATTGTCTTTTTTCATCCAGTGAGGTTTCTCTTTTAAAAAAAAAATGGATACATTTTAGAAGATATTTTAGACCTTGTAGAACCATTTCAAGCTATTTTTAATCCTGCATTAGATGGACTCTTGAAAAAAAGTTCTGCAATCGAATCAACCTATTTTGCCTTAGTGAGAGGGGCGAACTTTTTGGCTGTTCAAGTTATAATTGTTAGAAGAGGAGGAGAGAAGAAGAAACAAGGACCTTATGTTCAATGTCTTGAGGAAGGATGAAGGAGCTTGAAGAAAGGAGAGGAAGAAGGCAACATTAGAGAAACCCTCTTTTGGCCATACATTACTAGAGGTTCGCACATAAATTATAATATATTTTTTGGCCCTTGAGTGGGATCCACAACATTAACCATGGGTTCACAATATTACCCTTAACTTCGATGTGCTCTGAAATGAAAAAGCATGATTTTGTCATTAACAATGAATCTATATTATACCCTGATGATCCTTGACTTTGTTCATACTTTTTTTGTTTGCTACTCATAATTTTTGGTCAGGTTGGATGTAGAGTGGAGCTCATCCATTATGAAATGACAATAATCTCTATATCTATATTGCAATCATGTGGTACTAGATTTTTAGAAATTTATTGAAGCTTTATATCCATACTATAAAATGACTGGATAATGACTCAGGAGATCTAATTTCAGTAAAAGTATTTATAGCCATAACAGTTCAAAAAGTCCGAGGGCCATTAATATGCATTATGTCTCAGTATTTGATCTATAAAAGACACTTTTTTCTTACTTTGCCATCAGGTAGGATTTTCCCCCTACAAATTTTTAGGTTGAGCACCATTCATCTCTGCTCCTACCCCTTCTACATATATGTAGCATTCCATTTACAAGCTCTTTTGATTTGAACATAACACTCCATAAGACCTTTAAGATATCATAGTACATGCAAGACACCATCCAAGTGGAAGTATCTAGGACCATCTATAAACTGGCTAACGTTATTCACAACATAACTACTTTCAGGATGTGTGTGACAAATAGACTAACCGTCTCAACAGACATTGGTATTGTAATCTATCAACTTGATCACCCTCATTAAGTACCAGCTGCTAATTTTGTTCCATGGTGATATTTTGAATTTTGCCTTAGCACCCCAAACTTTTTAAGGAGATCTAGTGTATACTCATTGAGAAATACACCTTATCTGTGGACACGAGACTTCAATCTAAAGGAAATTTCTCAGCTAGCCAGGATCTTTAAATTCAAAGATTAATGCAAGCTTACTTTTGAACTCAGTAACCTTTTCCATCATCACCATGGAATAATATCATCAACGTACACAATGATGATAGTAATCTTACCCATGTGTCTTGTGAAGATAGTGTCTAATCATCATTGCTTTCTCGATAACCCGTGACAATAGAAACCTTGCATAAGTGATCAAACCATGTCCTTGGGAACAATTACAAGTCATACAATGAGGTTACGATTACTTTAGAGCACATACCTTGCCTCTTATTTGTGATGTATACAATCCCATAGAAATTTCCACATAGACTTGTTCTTGGAGATTACCATGTAAAAGTGCATTCTTATTATCAAGTTGGAACATATGAAAACTTTCATTAGCTCTACACAAGACAAGACTGCATATATTGCAACAGGTGCCAAAGTGTCCTCAAAATCCATGCTGTAATTTTGAACCTAGCTTTTTGCCACGAACATGTCCTTGGAATGTCCACGAACATGTCATTGGATGAAGACGGTATCGGATACCGGATATCGGAAAACCGATATTCGGATATCGGTTTCACGATATCCGGTATCCGATACCGACCGATAAAATGATCATCCATTTGATATAGTTTTACTTAGTTAATATCACATATTAGATTTTAATATGTATTCAATGCCCGTTATTATATAGTAACAAATGTTTTTTTTATCTTTCCATATGGGATAAAGGGATTCCGAGTTTACCACAAAACCAGAATCCCTTTATCCCATATGGAACAAATAAAAAAAAGTAAGGTGTATATAATGACTTGGTTGTATAACAAAATAACAATCTCTTCTGGTGCCCCCTTGCCAACGTTACCCCTGCAAAATACGAAATGTCAGTCGACTATATTTTTAGAGAAACATGGTTTCATGTGCTCCTCATATTTTTAGAGAGTGAGGCATGAAAAGCTAGAGAGAGAGGGAGAGAGGGAGGGGGAGGTGGAGAGGGATAGAGCGAGAACCAGAGAGAGAGACGGAGAGAGAGAGACTGAGAGAGAGAGGGAGAGGGGAGAGAGAGGGAGAGGGCGAGAACTAGAGAGAGAGAGAGAGAGAGAGAGGGCGAGAACGAGGGGGAGAGAGAGAGGGAGAGGGCGAGAACAAGAACGAGAACGAGAGAGAGGGAGAGAGGGAGAGGGCAAGAATGAGAGAGAGAGAGAGGGAGAGGGCGAGAACTAGAACGAGAACGAGAACGAGAACGAGAACGAGAACGAGAGAGAGGGAGAGAGGGAGAGGGCGAGAACGAGAGAGAGAGGGAGAGGGCGAGAACGAGGGGGAGAGAGAGAGAGGGCGAGAAATAGAATGAGAACGAGAATGAGAGGGAGAGAGAGAGGGAGAGGGCGAGAACGAGAGAGAGACTGAGAGAGTGAGAGATAAGGGTATACGATGCGGATATCGAAAACTGATATCCGCATCGATATCCGGTACCGTCATCTGTCCCCCTGAGACGGGAGACAAATGCCGGTATCAGACGGATACCGGTATCGGATATCGGCACTGTAGCAACCGATATCCGATACCGATATCCGGTATCCCGATATCGGAAAAAATGGATACCGGAAAATTCAATTCCGGTATCCGGTTCAGCATCCGTCCCGATACCAGCATCAGGACGGCCGAACACTAGTCCCTAGCTTGCTGTCTTGGCTTCTATAACCAGTTTCTTCTTAATATATATTTTTCTATGCCGTGAAAAATGTAGAATAGCCTCTAGAGAGAATTTAACCCAGTAAATATCAATAATTTTAAACTCATTTTGTATGTAAATATTTGGACTTTTAAATTATGCAAAAAGTTACATTAAAATGTATTTTTTACCAATTTCTCCACCTAATGCATGATATGGAAATTCTTAAAAATATTAGGGTAACATTCATAGAATGATGCCAAAATGGCCTTTATATATAATTACATGCCTCATTTTGTGTCCATCACTTACATGAGACACAGAGTTTACATGCCTCATGTTTGTACCAAAATCTTTCTCATAAATTTGAAGGGAGCACCTTCTGGCTAATTAAACTAATTGCTGCATGATCAACCATACTCATCATACAGCATTATGATGAGTGGGACTAGATACTGCCCTTCAATATGGATATCTTGATGTCCTTCTCGAGTATTCTTCAAATATGAATATTTACTACACATTTAAGAACTACTGATATTTGTATTATTATATTATCATAATTCACTTAGTTATTGCATGTATTCATGGCCTTTAATTATAAGCATCATAAGTGGATTTTAATGAATATAAAATATTATTTATTTTAAAATGAGATGTGGAATGTGTGATTGGCTTGCAAACCACATATGTTTCCAACAAAGAAGAGAAGAAGAGAGTGGTGTAAGAGAAACCCTATTTTTGCCATACTTTGTTACATGTTAAAAAATACATTAAAATATGGTTTTTGTTCTTGAGTGGGATCCACAACTATAACCACGGGTTTACAAAAATTATAAATTTATCTTAGGATGTCTTCAAGAAAGGTTAAGATCATATACACCTAATTTATCTCATACATGTTAATAATACCTCTGGTAGGTTTTGGGTCTCTTGATGCGAGTCTCTATGCTGATACATAACCTCTTTATAACCCCTTTGATAGTTTTACCAATCATCATTACAGTGTTTAAAATCTATTTAAAAAGGTGATGCTATAAATGAATTTATAATAATAAAACAATCCCATTAGTTTTTCTTCCAAGATGGTATCTGATCACATTATCTCATGTTTCTCATGATTATCGTGAAGGAGTAACATTCCCAATTACTTCCATAGAAGTAGCTATTAATGATGTTGTATAATAAAAATACTTTATAAGGAGTCCTTTTATTGATCTTCTACCTTGGAAAGAAGGAACTTTTCCTTCAGAATATGGCAGTTCAAGTTTTTATAGGCCAAAAAAATGTTGCATAAAAGAGACTTTATACACAGGACCATTTATTTATGATTTATTCCATAAACCTACCAGGAATAAAGATGAATAGGGGATACGTCAAATGTTACTTATTTCATACCACATATATTTTTATGAAATAATAATGTTGTGAGCATATTAAATTAAAAGAATAATGCTTTGAGAAGTTCCCAAAATATTCAATGCACATTTTTTTATCTGAATACCTGCAAGAATCCACTCAAAACATAGCTCGAGGGTGATGAATAATTGACACTGTACCTTTTATATGATTATATTTGATATAGTATCATTTTAATATGGTTTTATTTAGTTAAAGTCCATTTTTATTCCTTTAAAAGTTAATAAATTAAATTATTGGGCAATATAAAACTAAGAAATTCATCAACTCTCAAGACATACAGGTCTTTCCCCTTTCAAAGAGAATGCACAATAGTAAAAAGTTTACAAATTTGAATTATAAAAAATAACAAATGACAATATGATAGAGTTAATGCAGGATATAATACTAGACATGTTTCCTTTATGGATACAAAGAAATGAAAGAATAAAGGAAGTTTGTGTTATTTCGTTTATTGACGTTCATCATTTTAAATGGTACACTTAATTTTCAGAAGATTTGCGTTCATCTGGTACTCTCTTTAAAATACATTATTTATTAATATATTTATTATTTAATAGTGTTAATGCATTTAATTTATTAATGTAATAATAAGATAATTCAAGCAATACGGTAGCTATGTATACATGATCTTATTAATTTAACCAAAATGTATTTAATTTATCTGATAAGCATATGGGTAGATTGTTCTTCATTAATCAGCCACTATGGTTAGAGATAACAAAGGGTGATAGATTGGTTCGCTAGTATTTAAGTATATGTTCTAAGTATTCATATTCTAAGGATACTCGAGAAGGACATCAAAGTATCCAAATAAAGTAGCACTTTCTAGTCTCACTCATGGGATGAGTATGGTCGGCCCTAGAGCCATTAGTGTGGAGACACTAAAGATAGATAACGGTTGCTCTTTAGTGGAAAGAGTTCAATAAATGGGTCTGTAGGAATCCCTGAATGGTGTTCTATCAAACTATCAATTATGTTGATTCCCACCGCAATTATATTAGCCCTCAGACCTGAAATACCAAATATGTCTTGTGGATGGAGAATTGTACTTTGACTATGACCAATGGGTTCCTAATAATGGAATTCTAAAAAATCTTAGTTCGGGTGCATCAAGAACTTCACGAAGATGATTGAATAGTCAAGATGAAACTGTCTTCACTCTGTATAAGAGGAAACAGCTCAAGGAAGATGATGCGATGAAGTGCTTGGCCAAGGTAGTGAAATATTAAAGAAGAGTTCTCTGATGATTTCCAAACATATCAATGCTAACTCACAATCGATTATACACTAAGTGGATTAGAGACATGTTCCATGAGTGATTTAATACGCTACTTGGTATCTTCTAGAGCACGCTGTATCTTTTAGCACCCTATGAGCTGGAGGTTGAACCTATCAATCGGGTTAATTTAATTCAACATTAATTAATATATATTGATGATATATTTAAATAATTTAGAAGGCAATAAAGCTTATCAAGAAAATTGAGTCATTAGCTAGACTAATACATGGGACTAGAAGGTTAAAGTTTGGGGAAATGGTAATTGGGCAGTCAAAAGACATACTTAAAGTTTAGGTGTGTTAAGAAAAATGTCACTTAGTAGAAATAGGGAAAGTATTTTGAGGTAGTTCACCAAGACCATAACGTTTTAGGGCTCTTCCCCTTATTCTCCCTTCCCGTGTCTCCTCTCAAATCCTGATGTGATCAAGACTGTGTAACACCGATGGAGTCTAAATGAGGATTTTTAAGGGAAGGAGAATATTCAACATAACTAACGGTACGATTGCATGGATACGTCTAGAAGTTGGAATCTTAAACGGCTCAACATGTCTCACTTGAGGATCCAAGAAATCATAGATACAATCTGTGCCCAATTAATTTGATTTATTATTTTATTGATATTGTTTTCATTATGCTTCTAGTCTTCCGCTACAAGGAATCATTTTATTTCATCCATATCAATGCCCACAAACCTAACAGTTGAGACATGATTAGGAAATGTGTGGATCAAAAATGGTAAACTTAATCAAATTTCAATTCTTCACAAATATAAGCCATATATGTAGAAGATGGAGCTTGGTTGTAAATATTATGTAATGAAATAGTTCATAAAAGTCTAAAGGTAAATTATTTTTCAAAAGGGAATAATTATTTTAACCATGGAATTAATAAGAAAGATAAAAATTGGAAACTATTACAAGTTAGTGTAACCCACAAAATGGCCAAGGTGTGGCATGAGAGGTGGGGGTGTATTAGGTTCATAGGAAAATTTTAATATTCTTATTTAAAGAAGATACTGGTTTTTTATCGGTAGAATGAGGGAGAGAGTGTGTGTATGGGAGACATGTTGATTTTTATACAACCTAGTCTAGTCCTTGATGCTGTCTTAGGTCCCTTGTGTTGTGAAAGTCCTAGCTTGAAAATATATTATGCCCTTGAGCCAAAACACTTGAAAACATGGTGATTTGATAGTTATATGAATAAATTAATAATACAGTGAAGCTCTAATCTCCTCAATCTCCAAATTCTTTCAAATATGATCAGATTGCCACCTCTGCCAAGTCAGTCACCAAAGCCTCTTGGAAATAATCAAATATGTATCTATATCCAACAAATATTTAATTGTAATATAGATTTACCCTCTAATATACCTCCCTCTTAGTCTTGTAATTCTTATCGTGAAGAATTTGGTTATCCTTCATTTTTTCCTCTAATGATAATTTGGCTGATGTCTTTGACCTGTGAAATTCTAATTTAGTTATTTTATCAATGCCTGCAGAAATGACACAGTTCCAAATCCTATGGAATCATATGAAAGTTAGGAAAAAACATTTTTATTTTATTAAATCTTAAAAACTGGTATAAAAAATGTCCATGATTTGATGTTATAAAATACATTATTGACCACACGATTCTGGTATGGTAGCCTTTCTTTGCATTTAACTTATTCTGTTATGCATCAAATGACATAGTTTAACATTATATGTATTTGTCTTAAGGTTTAGGGATATAATTTTTGTTTAATAAATCTCAATAGATGATTCTTTGCGGTATTCACCACCTGGAGTGTTTTTCCCCATATGGGATATTTTTATTTTCGGCCACCCTCCTATAAATAGGGGCATTCTCTCTCCTTCTCACACAACTTAGCTACTAGTTTTCTGAGGTGGACCACTCTGTTTATTAAGTCTGTTAGAAGAACAGTTTTGTCTTGTTGGTATTTAAAACATACAAATTATTACACACTTGTTGCACGTAAAATTCCGAAAATTTTCTCTGTCTTAGCCATGTTTTTAATTAGCTTTATAATAGAGGTTATTGAAACTGTTATTTTTTTATTTCACTAAAATTACATGTTAACATCATCTTCTTGAACAAAATGTATTACTAAAAACCTCTTTTATTATCTTATAATTAAGTTTGGTGACATCATATCTGATGGCAGTCATTTTTCTTCTGTAACTTCACGAAAACTACACCAGAAAACAAAGTCTGGAATCGATGGATTTGGTTTGATGGTAAAAAAAATATTTGTATTGAAGAAAACTTTAACAAAACTGGCAGAGTTAGTCGTAAGGCAAGATTTATGTCTTACTCTTTGTCGTCCAATTTTCCATAGGGAGAGAGATGAGTGAACAAAATTAGTGCTCAACAACATAGTTATACTGATTTAGGAATGAAGATATCTTAGCTTCAATGATATAAATCTAGCAAATGGAACTTTACATTAAATGATAGAGGGAAAATAGGACAGGGATGACCATTTAACTTCAGACAGCCATAATCACTAGTTTTCCAGTTCATTTCAGATCCTCATTACATAGAAATCAACTTCAAAAATTGTAGTATTGTTCAAAGTATCACAAAGAAGTAAATATATATTTCCATAATATGGAAATAAATATCAAAGGTTGATAAATATGCGTTGGATATCAATTTCAGCGCGTAAAGGATTTTTTATACACATATTTTGATGAGATGTGTATCTACAAGTAATCTTGAGTCCTAACTCTCTAATTTGACCCACTGATCTAATGGTAAAAAAAATGATCTATTTTCATATGAATGGATATAGTAATTCTAAACTTCATCAATCCAAGTTCTTCAAGATAAGGTCTTCATGACAAGTGTTGATAGCATAAGGTCAACTAAGGGTAAATTAATCACATACTTGGCATAAGGTCTTCATGGTAAGTATTGATATCCTACGTTCAAGTCCCCAACGGACCTCTTCTTTCTCAATATCTTTTCCCTCAGTTTGGTCTGGTCTTTGGTTCGGTTTTCTTGGGATCCCATAACGAAGTTTTGGGGAACACGCGATTCCTGAACCAATAGTATTGGTTTGGTCTGGTTATACTGAATTTTGGTAAAAAATGGCAAATCCTAATTGGATATATCAACTCATATGAAGTTATGCACTCTTGCTGACAGCGTGTAATATGATGTCAAACCGTTGACTAAAGACCCTCTTGTCCCGATGTACCTAGAATATTGATCAAAACACGTACTTGGGCATTTTCCATAAAATGCACTTAGAAAGTTATATTGAAAATAAATTTCTGACTGTGGAGAAATAAATTTCAGATCCTCAAAGTTTATATCAC
Organism: Wolffia australiana; assembly: GCF_029677425.1. Classification (NCBI taxonomy): domain Eukaryota; kingdom Viridiplantae; phylum Streptophyta; class Magnoliopsida; order Alismatales; family Araceae; genus Wolffia; species Wolffia australiana. The sequence continues at coordinate 11,834,521 of NC_135850.1, read as the reverse complement.
ATGTCAAACGGATTAAGTAATTAGATTAAAACAGATTGCTGAGGCCTGCCACTCTGGTATCCATGTCGGTGACAGTGCCCAAACCGTGTAGAGAGAGAGAGATGGAGAGAGAGAGAGAGAGAGAGAGAGAGAGAGATGGAAAGAGAGAGAGAGAGAGAGGAATTAAATATTCTAGTCATTAATTGTGCACACAAGAATAACGCCAGTAAGATAACGAAGGGTAGATCTGCTTTAAACACATTCTTCTCTAAGGAAACGGTGAATCTTGCCAAAATCTCACGTAAACATTAAGCTTTTCTTGATCCAGCTCAAAACTGCTCTCTACGAATCACTCTCAACCCGCCCCCACAAACTAATCGGTAGATAGCAAAAACGACAGCGATTAGAGCTTAACACAATTAAATAGAACATTAGGAACGATGCAGCGGCGGCAGACCTCTTCAAAACCAGCAAAAGTTTGACCTGCTCCGCGTGGAAACACCAACTGAGAGGGACGTTTCACGCGGCCCTTTGTTTTTCCTTCCTCTCTCCACAACTTGATATGCTGCTTCTCTGATTCCTCCGCGCGAACAAGTTTTTCAGGTGGAGAAAGGCAAAGGCATGGGCTTTTTCATGGAACTTTCCCAATCTCTCTGATCTTTCTTTCAACAAGGAACATCTTATCCTCTTCTTCTCCTTCTCCTTTTGCTTCTTCTTCTTCTTCGCTTCCTTCCGCTTCTACTTGTATAATTCTTCAGGCTTCTTCATCTTCTTGTCTTCCTTCTGCTTCTTCTCCAATATTCATCAGCCTTCATCATCTTCTTCTCCTCCTTGTTCTTATGCTTCTTCTTGGTTCTCAAGTCTTGTTCTCCTTCTTCGTATTCTCCTTTCTCTTATGCTTCTTCTAGATTCATAAGTCTTCTTCTTCTTCCTCTTCATCTGTGTTCTTCAGTTTTCGTCGTCATCTTCCTCTTCCGTCTAAGCCATGGGTTGCAAAGGATCGAAGCACGTTGTGAGAGACGGGGGCCTGTGCACGGCAGCGCCGCTAACTCGGTGCGAGACCATGCCAGTGCACCACCCTCCTCTCTGGAAGGGCGATAGCTGCCACCTCGTCTTTCTCACCTTCTCCACTCTCGGATCCCTCCGTCTCGACCCCCTCAAGCTTACCAATGGCGACGACGACGAAGACGAAGACTTTGAAAGCAGAAGATCTCAAGAGCCCTCTTTAAAAGACGAGAAGGAGAAAGAACCAGAGATAATCGACGCGTACGAGATGATGTCCGGATTGGAGAACGCCAGCCCTCTCTATCTCCCCTCCGCGAAAAAAACCCAGAAATCCCTCTCCTTCCATTTCCCGGAAGAACAGAAGAAAGAACACCAAACGACGGCAGATCTCGACCCTTCCATGGGCACCGTCCGATCAAGAATCAAGGCCTTCCAGGAGAGAATCGACGCCGTCCGGGCCAGCGCTGTCCTCAAGCTGCCCGCTTGGGGAGAAGGGAAGGTGGTGTTCTACTTCACCAGCCTCCGCGGAGTTCGGAGAACGTTCGAGGACTGCTGCGCAGTTAGAGAAATTCTTCGCAGTTACGGAGTTTCGATCGACGAGCGGGACGTGTCGATGCATGGCGGGTTTAAGGACGAGCTCTCGGCGATCTTCAGGAACCGCCATGAGAGTTTCAAGCTTCCCGCGGCGTTCGCAAACCGGAAGTTTCTCGGCGGTGCGATGGAGATCCGACGGCTGCACGAAGAAGGCGCGTTGGGGGAGGCTCTGAAGGGCTGCGAAGTGGGTGAGAAAGAAGGGAGAAGGTGCGGTCGGTGTGGAGGGGTGCGCTTCGTTCCCTGCGAGAGCTGCTACGGTAGCTGTAAAATCTATGTGGTGGAGGAAGAAGAGTATGGGAGATTCCGGCGATGTCCGGACTGCAACGAGAATGGTCTGGTTCGTTGCCTTGACTGTTGGGGCAGGGAAGAATTTCCGCCTCAGTCGAGTTCTGTACAGTGGAAAACGTAGGGTTCATTAATACGCATTGTTTAGAAGTTATAGACCCTTGATTTTAGGGTTTGTATGATAGCGATCAAAGTTCTGTGTCGGCTCCTTGTTGTTCAGAGTTAGTGCACTGGAAAACATAGGGTTCATTAATGCGCATTGTTTAGAAGTTATAGACCCTTGATTTTAGGGTTTGTATGATAGTGATCAAAGTTCTGTGTTGGATCCTTGTTGTTCAGTGTTAGTGAAGTGGAAAACATGGGGTTCATTGATTCGCTTCGTGTAGGAACTGAAGACCCTCGATTTTAGGGTTTGTATGATATTGATCAAAGTTCTGCTTCGGCTCCTTGTTGTTCAGAATTTGTATAGTGGAAAACGCAGGGTTTACTGATCCGTTTTGTTTAGGAGCTGTAGACCCTTGATTTTAGGGTTTGTATATTAGTGATCAAAGATCTGTTTCGGTTCCTTGTTGTTCAAAATCCGCTTTGTTTAGGAGCTTTAGACCCTTGATTTTAGGGTATGTAAAATAGTGATCGAAGTTCTGTTTCGGATCCTTATTGTTCATTATTTGGACAGTGGAAAACGTTGGGTTTACTAGTCCGCCTTGTTTAGGAGTTATAGACCCTTGATTTTAGGATTTGTATAACAGTGGTCTAAGTTCTGTTTCTTAGGTTTTGTCTCTTGTTGTTCATTATTTGTGCAGTGGAGAACAAAGGGTCTACTAATCCGCATTGTTTAGAAGTTCTAGACCCTTGATTTTAGGGTTTGTATGATAGTGATCAAAGTTCTGTTTCGCCTCGTTGTTGTTCAGTGGTAGTACAGTGGAAAACATAGAGCTTACTAATCCGCTTTCTTTAGGAGCCGTAGACCCAATATTTTAGGGTTTGTATACCAGTGATCTAAGTCCTGCTTCCTAGGATTCGGCTGTTCTTGTTCAGTATTTGTACAGTGGAGAACATAGGGTTTTGCTAATCCTCTTTGTTTACGAAATGAAGACCCTTGATTCTGGGGTTTGTATATTAGTAATCAAAATTGTGTCCCTTAGGTTTCGGCTCCTTGTTGTTCAGTATTTGTATTGTGGAGAACATGGGGTTTACTAATCCTCTTTGATTAGGAGCTGTAGACCCTTGATTTTGGATTTGTATAATAATGACCAAAGTTCTGTTCAGTAGGTCCTTGTTGTTCATTATTTGTATAATGGAAAACATAGGGTTCATTAATCTGCTTCATGTAGAGAAGATCAGATATCTGACGCTGAGAGCTATAGACACTTGATTTCAGGGTTTGGTTAATGGTGATGAAAGGTTTTTTCTTAGTTGTGGGGTCATAGTCGTTCCTTATTTGTTATGAACACGTCGAAAAATACTTTATGCAGGCTTCATTAAGCCGCTTGTTATGGGGGAGCTAAAAATTCTGATATCGAGGGCTTTAGAACCTTGATTTCAGGGTTTGGCTAATAGGAGTCAAGCTTCTGTTCTTAGCTGTCGGCCCCTATTTCATTATTTTTTATGCCCATGTTGAGCAATTGTTGAACGAAAGGAAACATCGTGAATAGAATTGTTCGTGTCTGCATCTCATTCTCTAAACATTGAGGATTAATCCATAGGAGACACCGTCCATCCTCTTGTGAACTCTGTTATCCGAGAGTAGGATTGAGTCGTTAAAACTAGAAGTTCTCTGGTCCCTCTCTCTCTCTCTCTCTCTCTCGCTCTCGCTTTCTCTCTCATCTATATAATCTACCTACCTATTCTCTCTGCGTCTCTCTCTCATCTCTCTATCTAATCTACCCACTTCTATCTCTTTGCATATCTCTCTCAGCTCTCTATCTTATCTACCTACCTTTATCTCTCTGCATCTCTCTCAGCTCTCCATCTAATCTTCCTACCTCTATCTCTTTGTATGTCTCTCTCTCTCTCATCTATCTAATCTACCTACCTCTCTTTCCATCTCTCTATCTAATCTACGTACCTTTATCTCATTTGCATCTCTCTCTCATCTATCTAATCAACCTACCTCTATATCTCTCTCTGATCTATCTATTCTATCTACCTCGATCTCTCTGCATCTCTCTCTCACGTATCTATTCTATCTACCTCTATCTCGCTGAATCTCTCTCTCTGATCTATCTATTCTATCTACCTCTATCTCGCTGAATCTCTCTCTCTGATCTATCTATTCTATCTACCTCTATCTCGCTGAATCTCTCTCTCTGATCTATCTATTCTATCTACCTCTATCTCGCATCTCTCTCTCTCTGATCTATCTATTCTATCTACCTCCATCTCTCTGCATCTCTCTCGCTGCATCTCTCTCTCTCTGATCTATCTATTCTTTCTACCTCCATCTCTCTGTATCTCTCTCGCTGCATCTCTCTCTCTCTCTGATCTATCTATTCTATCTACCTCCATCTCTCTGCATCTCTCTCGCTGCATCTCTCTCTCTCTGATCTATCTATTCTTTCTACCTCCATCTCTCTGTATCTCTCTCGCTGCATCTCTCTCTCTCTCTGATCTATCTATTCTATCTACCTCCATCTCTCTGCATCTCTCTCGCTCTCATTCATCTATTTTATCTACCTCTATCTCTCTGCATCTCTCTCTCTGATCCATCTAATCTATCTACCGCTATCGTTCTGCATCTCTATCTCTCTCATCTATCTATTCTATCTGCCTCTCTGCATCTCCCTTATCTATCTATCTCTCTATCTAATCTACCTATCTCTATATCTGTGCATCTCTCTCTCTGTATCTCGCTTTCTTATCTCTCTATCCACCAACCTCTATCTCTGCATCTCTCTGTGTCTATATCTATCTACCCTCTCTACATCTCTCTCTATCCCCCCTCCCATATCTCTCTGGCTCTCTCTCCCCCTCTTCCTCTCTACCTCTCTCCATCCCCCCATATCTCTCGCCCTCTTCCTGTCTACCTCTCTCTCTAGACCCCCCCATATCTCTCTCTGGCTCTCTCTCCCCCTCTTCCTCTATATCTCTCTCTCTCTCTAGACCCCCCCATACCTCTCTCTGACTCTCTCTGGTTATCACTCTTCCCCTCTCTCTATCTTTCTCCCCCCCTTCCCCTCTCTACCTCTATATATCTCTCTCTCTCGCTCCCCCATCTCCTCAGAAAACGGGTTTCACGGCAATCAAAGAACCGGTCAACGCCAAATTTGATCGACATTATTTACTTCTCTTCATAAAACGGGCACCGCGGTTTTCCTTATATTTTATATTTTTGAAGGTGGACCATAATGCGTGCCATCATTCGGTCCACCCTCACGTGATGATTTTTATAATCGCTCGCCAGTAACCGCGGCTCCTAGAGAGAGAAACGATGCGCAGAATAATAAATAAATAGATAATACTTTTAGTTAATTTATTCAGAAAACCCATTTTATTTAGTTCGGTTCTGAGCTTACAGACATAATGTAGTAGAGCCTTGAAAGTGGTACCCCACCAGTCATCTTGCTGGAGGCCACCTTGTGGATTAATGATGATCTATTATCATTAGTCCACAAGGTGTGAAGAAGAACTAGAAATAGCAGAATGGATCTTTTGCCTGATCCAAGAAGGTCAGGAAAGGCTTATTTATTTGGTTGTTAGAGGTCTTTATTTTACCTTTTTTTGACCTTATCCTAAGGTTCTTTGTTTGAATTTTATACCAGAGGCCAAGACATATAATATTTAAGAAAGCATAAAGTTTAGGGCAGTATAAGTTTGATCAAACCCATTTGAACTGCGACATTGATGATAAGAAGGAAATAATAGTTTTTCCCCACATTTGGTTAAGTGTGAATGCAACGTTTATTAAGTTAATATATGGGGGCCACCATCATTTATTAAGAAGGTATAAGTATAGCGTGGCAACTGCCAACTTGTTTCTTAAATCTTAATGTATCAGCCAAATGCTTTTGAACTTGGACTATTGAATGCCTTCAACTGGATGTCAGGCTATATCTCAATGGATGAGTAGAAATACCTGTAAATTGGGTTCATGGAAGTACGACAGATCATCTGTTTTGTTCACAGCTGTCATCAGTAATCTATGCAGCATGTTGGATGGTCCAAATCAATAGATGTTCTTAAACAAAACTGAAACATTTGGATGATTCAATAGTGATGATGGAGCTCGTGAATGAGATGACAATGCATGATATTGACGACAGATGCGATGAGTGACAGACTGTGTGCTGGAAAAAATAAATTGATGGAGCTTTATATGTTATGTATAATTATAAGTATATATATTCGATTAAGCATGTGGTGATTTATGTGTTATGTATTATTAAAACTGAATGATTTGGATGATTCAATAGTGATGATGGAGCTGGTGAATGAGATGAGAATGCATGATATTGACAACAGATGCGATGAGTGGTAGACTGTATGCTGGAAAAATAAATTAATGGTGATCTATATGTTATGTATATTATAAGTATGTATAGTCTATTATGCATATGGATGTTGAATTTTATATCTATCTATATGCACGTGTTTTATTTATATTCCAAGTCACTACATGTGAAAATTATAAATTAGACTGATATATAAATTTAGGGAGACATCTAGATAATTCACATATATGAAGCCACTAGTAAGATTTATTTATATCTTGATATCTATCTTCATATTAATACGTGTATTTGTAAAAATATATTGATGAATCATTTTAAATTTGTATATAGGTATACTCATGTGGGCACAGATATTATATCAATTTTTATATATGAGAATCTATTCTAATGTAGCCGCTAGGAAAATTTTTATAAGTATACATGTATCTTTGTTCTTATCTGTTCTAGGTAAATTTATGTATTGATGTATAATAATATTTACATACATACAATACTCATGTGGACATCAAAGATTGTATACATATTTTTTTATCAGTATACATTAATGCACATCAAAATTGATATCTACATTTAGAAAATTACATGTCAGTAGAATACATGTAGATAAGGAGACATCTAGATAATCTAGGTTTATGTAGCCACTATAGGTACCAATATATATTTATCAATGATGAGATGTACACATATATTCATGTGGACATTGAATATTATATATGCATTTAGATATGTACATGTGTAAAATTATAAGTTCAACAGCTATATCTGGATATCGAGATATTAAGATAATCTTCAGATATGCAATCACTTTGAAGGTTTATTTACACACACATACATATCATTGAACTTGTGTATATGAACCAAAATATATTTATCTCTTCTATTATACATGTATATATCAAAATTAATTAGATACTATGTCTCCTTCTTTCAATATGCATGTATATTTATTTTACATCCAAATCAATATCTGCATCTCTATAATAACTTATTAATATATGTAGATAGTAAGGTTTATCAATATTTTGTTCACATTTTGCCAGATGGCAGATTAAGTTGTGTGTGGAGGTATCAATATATAGTTATGATAATTGTATGTGCATATATAGACTCATTTGGACATAAAATATTACATCTATATATGACTTTATGTTATTATATATCCAAGTTGATACCTAACTCTACATAATAACACATTAGGAATAATATATTCACAGTGAGACACAAAGATAATCTACATACTTGTAGCTGCTTGCAGATAGTGTTATTTCTATATATATTTCTAGTTATATGTGTAATGGCACAATAATATACTTATCTATAAGTATTAAAATATTAAAAAAAATCTATAAGTACTCAAATATTGTACATATGTATTTTTTGTACATTCAATATGCAGAAATTTATATATTTGTCGACATAATAATGTTTTGAACTAAATAATTACAGAGATGGACATGAAGATGATTTAATAAATACAGCCACTAGACAGATTTATTCATTTATATAAACACATATTTGTACACATGTATATTGGTGCCAATATGTGTTTACTTATAGTTTTTTTGGTATGTATATCATTATAATCATGTAGATATCAAATAGCATATATATACATCTATCATTATATGTAGAAATCGAATGGTGACATGTAGCGTCGTGAAATAAAAGACCTAAAATATATTTCAAAATTCATATTTAATAACGACTCTAGCGGCCCAATACCCTTTATCCGCCTTCCAAATTAATTAACTAAAGCATCATTTAATAACAGATCAATTGAACCCAATCGATTGGTCGAGTCTCCATCTGTGGATTGCCAAGCTACACCTCATGTTCTAGAAGGTATATAGGAATATGTATTGGCTGACTCGTGGAACTTGTATGTCATCAGTTATGCATATAGTCCCTTGTCTGCTCGACACTTTCATGATGACTTAAGGTATAGTCAACTATCAAACCCGAATCTGTCATTTGAGTTAGTACTCATTTGTTCAGAAATCATTGAAGATATATTCTCTGATATTTCACTACCTTTTCCACAAACTTCATCGCATTGTCTTCCTTGAGCTGCCTCCTCTCATAATGAGGACACATGATCCCATCTTGACCACTCAATCATCTTCGTGAACTTTTTGATGCACCCAAACTAAGACTTCTTAGAATTTCATGAATAGGAACTCATAGCTCAAAGTAAAATTATCCATCCACAAGACATCTTTGGTGTCTCAAGTCTAAGGACCACGTACACAATGGTGAAGTGAATAAACTTGATTGACAGTTTGGTATAATACCATTTAGGGATCCATACGGATCATTTCAATGAACTATTTCCACTAAAGATCATCCACAATAAATTTATAGTATATCCACACTAATGGCTACAAGATTACCCATAGTCGTCATATGAAAGAGGCTTGAGTATTCTTCAAATAGGAATATTCAGAACACATGATTAAAGACTAGTCATCTCTGTATTAGGATCTCATCATAATTCATTAACTCGGATCATATATTCATTGACAACGTGGATTTAATTAGCTTAATCTGACCATATTTACATTTTAGTTTGCATTAATTTAACTATATATTCATTTTATTAAGCTTAAAATGATTAAATTTATGTTTACAATGATATTATCATTTTTGGAATTTTTATGTATTTGTGGAGATTTTATTAACAATAGATTCTGATTTTTTATGATTTTTATGGAAAGTTTGGACATTAAATTGGTAAAGATATGATTTTTTAAATAAAAAATATTTACTTTTTTATATTTTTTGGCCTTTATTTTATTAAATATGAATTTTGGAATATATTTTAGGTCCTTTATTTCAAGATGCCACATCTCGCCATTCGAATCATCGAACATCGACGAATCAGGATTAAGTGTAATGATTGACGAAAACCAATCATTAGGCTCAGTTAATCGTTGGCATCAGCCAGTCCTTTTACTAATCCATTATGTCATCAAAATTATCGATGGCATAATTGATTTCAATACTAACAAAATCACTTTTACTTTTTCTTAGCGCTGAAGATGTGGACCAATTAGAAAAATAACCAGTTTTTTAAGAATAAATTTGTGTGTGGAGTGCAGCAAAAAAAGAAAAAAGACGAATTGTCCTTTCTATCTCTCTCTCTCTCTCCTTAGAATGATCAATAAATAAGGCCGAGAAACATGTCAACGCCACATGGCAACCCATGCACATGTGGCGTGCACATGTCACATTTTCATTGAATAAGAAGGGGAAATTGCTGAGGTGGCATGTGTTGACGTGCCGCCAGTCAGGTGTGAGCTAGTTAATTTATAACATTTTAATATTATGTTGTTTTTCTCCGTTTTGTCTTTTCTCCAAGGTGCCACATAGCGCAACAAGAGCCATTGATCGCAGATGACAAGAAAGAATCTCAGTCATTGATTGTATTAATTGCTTGGATGAGAATAAACCTAACAGAATGACGTGATGGCACTGATGAGGATGCGGACAGATAAATATTTGAATTAAATCAACAGCTTGGAATCATCCAACTTCCAAACTTGATATACGACGATCCAGAACTCAGATTGAGCCAAAATTTTTAGGGCACCTTTGTATTTTCACTCTCTATCCATCATAGTTGAATCTATAAAGTGGGCCCCCGATCTTTGTAAAATACATCTTTAAGCTCACTTCCTCCTAGAGAGTATGATTGAAACAAAGTGAAGGTTTGAAGGTCTGTTAAGTGTTCCTTGGTGTCTCTAGTACTTGGAGAGGTTCAACAAAGAAGTGTGGAGGTTGATCTACATCAGGAATATGCCTTGATCTCGGCAGAAAATAGGGATCTAAGGTTAGCCTCGTGCCTTACATTTGGTTTTCTCCAACACTCTTAGTTAGTGCATTCATCTTCATCATCCATCATCTCAACCTATCACCATCACTCATCCTCTTCCATTAGCACCCATTACCATCCTTATCCAACATCCACTCTCACCCATTTCACTCTCCCTCCTAAACCAATCCGATCTAGTCTCCGATATCACTCTTTCCTTTTTAGACAACATATATAACCATCTCTTCATTTCTACCATCATTCTACCTTATTGTTACGTTCTCCATCATCGTATCCACTACTTTTTTACATTACAACCACTGCCATCTTCACGATCCATCTCATGTCATGCCACCTTTCACACCCATCTTGACCATCTCATCTAACTCAACCATTACTACTAGAATTAGCATGTCTTTATTCACATCCTCTATAATTTACCCAATTAAGAGAGTTTCTTCCCTAACTTCCGTTCCTTGTGAAGACGACCCTTACTCGTCACTAGATAACTAATTATTTTACAAGTATAGGTTTATGAATTTTATTGATCAAACTCAAATTCTCAATGGCATAATTTCACCCCTAATTTTGAGTTTATCAAGCATCACACATGCACTATAGTGAATACATTCAATTAATGAACATATGATAAGATATGGAATATGTAATTGGCTTTATGGCCCCAACGGGTGCAACAGAGAAGGAGGCATGTAGCCACCAATGACTAGCAAGGCAAGAGATGGTAGGTGTGATAGTGGAAACATATGCTATCTACAATGATAGCCTAGGAAAAGGACGAAGACATGAGTTATAAAAGACTATGATCACACTAACCTCATTGTCACGTGGCCAATCGACCAAGTGGTACTTTTTGTTCATGTGTACAGTTCTGAATGTCACCCCTTCAATCCTTCACTATTAGAGTACAAGAAAAAAACCAATTAAAATTTTGAATGAGCAACTCACTCTATTAATCGTAATTAGGAACAAAAATATAAGGGTGTCTTTTTTAAAATGATGGGGGCTGTATTTATAGATCCAAGATGGTGGATGTCTAGAGAAGGGAAATATGAAATTACCCTCAAAATGTCAGCTCGAAAATCATTTTTGATCATTAGATATCGTCATTTCAATTTACAGCAATTTGAGCCATCTAGTTTTCTCTCTCCTCTGATTTGTATGGAGGATTTCTAGCATGACATGCAGTTCTGGAGAAAAATGTCAAAATTATATTTTTTAAGAAAATTTATTGTCAGAAAATTTGATAAAAACTAGAAAATTGAGAAAATCACAAATATTATTTTAAAATATAATAAACCCTTAAAATATTTAAATAAATCCAAATAAACTTTTCTGACTTTTAAAACTATTTTATTCATCCAATAATTTCAGAAGCAGCACATAAAGGACCCGAGTGAATAAAATCCAATGCCCCACATAAGGCGCAATACATAGGCAATACGAACCCCCAATTAAGTAATGATTTAGTTCGATAAGGATTTGGGTTCAGCATTTATATTGTGTATTTTTTTCATAGTGTTTCTTTTACTATATTTTTAGTATCTTTCAATGGATCTGTAGAGTGGTGGGGGAGATCCATCAGGAGTTCTTCTAGTTAAATTCAATCCAAAAAAGCTATAGAATGTCTCAGCTAGCTCAAGAACATGCTGGAGGAGCTCTAAAACACCCAGGAAGCACACCAGCATGGAGCAAGATGAGCGTGCTGTGCACCGACGTTACGGGGAAGTAATCTGCACCACCAGCCTTTGTTTGCCTGAATCAAGGTGATATGGTGCATTCCTGAATTCATTATGGTTGATATTTAGTTGATCAACATATACAAATGCTTACATTTTATCTAAATTCAGTATGAAATTGAATTTTGAATCTCATGTCTTAGATTGATTTCATACAGCCATTTTATCCAACACATGGTTCTCATTCAAATTTTCTCTAACTTTATCCCAATTTATATTTTATTTTATAAAAAATACCAAAAGTTCCTTGATACTTTATTGATATAACCTACTCCCTAATTTTATTCTATTAATACACATTATTAACTCTTACTTAATTTTATTATTTTCTACTATCTTATACTTATATCTCTCTTTATCTAAAACCATCATTTCTCCTAAAAATTAAAATCCACTTTCTCCTATCTTATTGTTATCCCCTTTTCTCTACATCTTTCCTCATATATCTAGTTAAAAATAAATTACCCCCATTGAGTATCTCGATAAATCTCTACTCACTATATCTATCTCTTCCATCTTACATATAACCAAAATATTAACTAAAATAAATAATCATACTTAAAATTTATTCTACCAAGAATAGTATCGTAATTAACCTCTCCCTAGATTATTTCTCTTATCTCTTAAGTAAAAATCTACAAGTAACTCTTCGACTAGATCCCTTAATATGTCCTTTTATTATGAGTGTAGATCAGTTTAATCATATCACTTACTCACTACCTCTAATATCAATAAAAAATATTAATCCTAATAATAATAATATATTATCTTCTATATATCTTACCTCTACCTTTTTTTAGTTCTCCCTGATTCTACATATTATTACATATGGTTTTGTATCATCCTAACTTATACCTAACTCTTGCCTCTTTTTACATATTACCTGTATAGTTTTCCCAGATGCTGACTCCTCAACAAAGATACCCTGCATTCTGTGACCTATGGTCAAAAACCCAGAGAGCCTTTGAAAGACTAGATACCACAAAATACAATGGGTTGTCAATGGTAGGTTGATTAATCTGAATGACTCTTGAAGTCTAGAATGACTCTTGAAGTCTAGATCTCTCAACCAGGTATCACTGCTGATTAGTTTTTACCCCAATCTGAATCATGAGCTATCTTTTTTACTCCAACCTGTCACTGAAGCTGATAAAAGTAGCTTTCTACATTCACACCAAGTCCTAATTGTGCATCTGGACCAATTGTACATTGTGTCTATTGATCTCTCCTGAGGAAGCATTGACATTGACCAAGGCCTTCAGAAAAAGTCTTTACTTTTAGTTTGCCTCTATTTTGTATCTCTATCTGATCATCTGTTCCCCTATCCCTCTCTCACCTTCTAATATATCTACATCTCAACCTCTCTATATCTATTTAAATGTCTCTCTCTTTATATATCCATACATCTCTCTCTATCTATATATCTATCCACCAATTTAGCTATCTTTTTTTCTTAAAGATACTAATTTATGGCCATGATTCTTAAATGGATTAATACATTGTTTGATCTGTCTATCTTTCCCTTTAACTACATATTGATCATCTTGTAGTATATGCTCTGGCAAGCAAAGTGAATCATCTATCAACTGATATATATGACTATCTGTCTATTTTTTCTATCTATATATGTACCCTTCTATCTTCTTATCTTTCTATCTATTTATTCTGGAAAGCCCAATCCATTTCTAAAATCCCTCTCTCTCACTTCCATTGATAAAAAACCAACCAGGGTTGCTGTCTCTTCCTCTCTCTATCCATCTCTGTCTAGAAAGCCCAATCCCTTTGTAGGATAAACCTATGTAGGACAGGATGGAATGACATGGAAAGCCATGTCAGCTTTTTCCCATTCCCATTCAGAGGTTAGAACATATTATTAATGACGTTAAGGGACAAAATGGAGGATGGCCATCATCCATCTAAGATACTTAATTTGAAATAATTACTTGCCTTTTTTAATTGCCTTCCTAAGGTCAACTCCCACGTCTAGAAATTTTATTTTATGAATACAAAAAATGTGTCTCATATCCTCATCCCATTTCATTATTCTACTATGTAAATCCTTGGAAAGATGTAATCCATGCAAATAGGCAAGACCTTGGAAACACTTATTTAGCTTCTTAGGCCATTGTTATCTATCCATCTTGGTAAGATGCAAATAAAAGCTAAATAAGTGCTAATTTCATCATATTTTGGGCTCTTAATGCGTTAAAACATTAATTTTTAATGCATGTTATCATGATTTTAGGTTAAAACAAGAATTTCCTTAAATTTCAAGTTAAATGATACATTTGATAAATAATTAGGTCAATTTATACATTTTTAATGGTTTTAAAATGATCATTATAAGAATTTCAATGCTTTTAAATTGACCTATTTCTATAAATAAAATAAAAATAGTAATAAAACTTATTTTAGAAGCTAGTAGCACATTTTTTCGCATTAATAACCTTTTTTCTTTCATTTTATTTCAATTGTTTTCTTTTACAAATGTTTTTTTTATTTAAACTGGCCCTTATTGGACCCGTTTTGGGTGCTAACTATGATAAGGAGCGCAGGGCGCATGAATGGAACACTCCACATGCAATGCCAGATAAGCAAATCCTAAGACGAATTCGCGTCGTCAGTGCGCGACACACACGTACGCGATTTCGTGTGTGTCGCGCACTGAAGGGAGACACGCGAAGGCACAAAGATCCAGTCGCGTCGCGTTGTAAGCCCAGCATACAAAGCGAAAAAGATCATAGTTCTAAAGGAATTGGAAGAAGCTGTTCTTCCGATTCTGCGGCAATAAAGGGGGGAAAAATGAAAACTTCAGGTCGTTAATGATCTGGAAGCAAGAGGAGAAGTCCCGAGCTCGCTCTTTGACTCAAGAGCAGCCTGGAGTGCTTTTGGACCTGAAATTGGACTGGAAATTTGACGATCCAGCGCCGCATTCTGCCTTAAAATCAACCACAAATTCGGTTAGCTCGTTGCACAAATTTCTTTCATATCACCCTGAAATTACTTCTGGTACTTCTCGGTTCAATTTGAATTGATTCTGCAATTAATTACTTGTTCAACTTTTCAATTTCGTTGTTCATTCATCTCCGTCGTTTTTTCTTAATTTTTGGTTTTAATCATAGTTAATCGTAAGTCTTAGCTTGTTTTTTTAATCCAATTGATATTCTTAGAAAAGAAAGTGATAATTCCGAATTGTATTCATCTCTTAAATCATCCAAATTGATCTCGTATTCTTAAATTAGAAAATCGTGAATCCAATTCACGAATTGCGAATTTTGGTCATTTCTACAATTTTGAGTCAATTAGGATAAATAAAAAATTGAATAAAACCCTTCCTATTGTCCCAAATCCGTGAGAATTTAATTTGCATTTTACCAGAGAATTTCATAAATCAATCTGAATTAACCTCAATTGCTTCAACTAAATCATACTAATTTGACTTTCCATGTCAATTTAAACTCACCAAAACATATTAATCCCGCTAAATCAAATTAGCTAACAATTGTACACTTACCTACTAAGTCTTACAAAAATAGTTCACTAATCATACATCCTAATCTTGATGATAGAATATTATAGAAAATTAATTTCAGCAATTCGATATGTTTTCAGCTAAAAAGGGTATAAGGGTAAATATATCTAAGAAGCTATTATCTTAACCAAAATCTGAATTTAAACCCTGCGTTACTCAAAAGTGAATTTTCCCTATTGCCTCCCTAGGATTCAACCCCTTACTTAAACACTAAGGGATAAGATAAATAGTATTGCTTAAGTTCCAAAACCCCCCTAAATAACGACATATAAATACGTACATTTCGAGCTTATCATTTGGCGCCGTTGCTGGGGATTCTTCTAATTTTCATCCTATTCCTCCTAATTTTCATGATAATAATCATACTTCAAGGAATAGGAATTAATTTCAAGAAAATGAACGTAATAATTCTAGAATTTCTGACACATATGCTTCCTATGAATCCCGATCTTCAAATTATTATTCTCCTCCTACTGCTGATCCCGGTAAGAAAACTTTGCTTGAACTAATGATTGAAAAAAACATGCAAAATACTTCAAATATCACTCATGTTTCTGACAATTGTGATGCATATGCACATGCTAATTTTGAATCTTCAAAGTGTTATTCTTCGTCCACCTCTGATTCTGGTGATAAAACTTTGTTTGAACTGATGATTGAGAAAACCATAAAAATATGCGAGAAAACGTATATGCGAATTCAAAAGTTCCTGACATATCTACTTCCTATGATATTCAATCTTCAAATTATTCTTCCCATTAACTTCCGATATTGGTGATAAAACTTTGTTTGATTTGATGATAGAGAAAGAAATGCAAAGTGCTTCGAATATCACTTATTTTAGCTAACAAGTGTAATCCATATGCCTTTGGGAATTCTGAATCTTCAAAAGCTTTTTCATCTATTTCTCATGATCAAACTAACCAAAGTATGTTGGATTTTATTGATGAAAACAAACTATGGGAAGGGTATATAAGATTGCAGGAAAAGGAAAAAGCTTGGGAAGAAGATAAGAAGCTCATTACGATGCAGATCGACATGCTAAAATCAACACAAACCAGGATGAGCAATGAGTTTTCAGAAGATTCAGCCCAACTCCAATCCATACAACCTGCTAATGAAAGGGAAGATCAATCTTCACTCAAATCTTATACGAGTTTTCAAATTTCTAATTCATCATCTTCATACCGTGAAAATGAACTTGAACCTAGAGGGGTACCATTTAATTTCATTGACAAAGTTCATGAATATAATAACAAAGATAATGATATCATGCTTGATAGAAATGCAAATGAGGTAGAGGAAGAATCATCTTCTGGTTTGAATAATGATTTCAAAGATTTGATTAATGGAGATGAGAATAAGAAGAAGAATGGCTTAGTGATTGAAGATATTTTAGATTTGGATGATTATCATCCACCAATCCCTTTCCCACAATCACTTTATTCCAGAGCTCCAAGGAGACAAGTTGATTTTATTATGGAGGATAAAGGTGATATAATGGAGTTGGAGGAAATTCTTGCTGATATGCATATGATATTTGAAGATTTTGCAAGAATCTTTGAGGATGAAGATGAACAATTGCTTGAAAAATATTTAATTGAGGATAGAAAGGAGTTACATGAGAATAAAAGTATGAGTATATATGATTATCATGAAGAGCAAGAAATAGATTTCATTCATGATATTAAAATAGTTGAAAAAATTTCCATGAATGAGCATTTAAATGTTACATATTTTCCTCTTCGTGTCAAATTTTTCAGAAAGAAAATAACTAGGGGAGTGAATCTTATGCCAATTTTAACTAATTTTTTTTTATACTGATTGGCATAATCATCTTTTCAATAATGAGAAAATGAGTTTTCAAGCTCATTTCTTTCAAATAATCATGCTTAATCAATCTGTAATTTCATAAAAGTCTTTTCAGATTGATCAATCATGCTTAATCAATTTGTAATTTCTGTTAAAAAATATTTTATTTTCAGATTGGCATGATCATTTTGTGGAAAATAAAAGTCTTTCCCATATGGTTATTGACTATAATATCCCATCTAAACAACTTGATATATCATGTCAGGAAAACATCTTTGAATATTTTTTAGGGGATCATATGGGTATTTCATGGATTATTTTATTTGGGTTAAATCAAAATTTTATTGCTTTGGTATCCATATGCTGAAAATTCCACTCTCTATCAAAAATATATGGAGTCACCTAGGCATGAAAACCACCATGAAATACAAATTCATCCATGTAGGAATAGAAATACTTGTGTTGTATAGCAGTATCATTACTTCCAGCATAAGATCTAGCTATGAGTGGCATGTTCTCTAGTTATTTTTCATAAATTTCCTAGTCAAAAAAAGAAAAGAAAAATAGGAGAGCCAAGTTAGGCATAACTTTAGCTTTTGTTTTATTAATTGCAGTTAAATAAGTAAGAAGGCAAATTGTTCAACAGCACGAGGGAAGAAAAGCACTATATCCAGGCAAGGTGGAAGAACGTTCCGACATCCACGGTTTGCTTTCATTTCTTCCTATGCTTGAATTTTTATGTTGTTTCCATTAAGCATGTAGCTTCATTCTTTAGTGACACCCATGAACAAACATAAGTGGGGGGTAGAAGCCATAGGAGTATATTTTCTTTGTCACTAAAGAATTTGGGATAAATAAGCAAAACTTTACCTTGCTATACATTAGGAATAATTGAGGTTGATAAACTGAGATGATCCTCCAAGTTTTGCTAAATGATAGATTGGGTAACCTTTTTGTGCCGTCGAATACCATTATAAGGAGTGGCTCTGTAGGTGAGTCCCTTCAGGGTTTAAGTTCAGCATAGTCAGAGAATTTCTTTGCCCACATCTTCTTATTAGTCCGAAATTCTCTCCCCAATCCAATCGTTCTTCTAACATGGGAGTAGCCCATAACCAATGGTGAATGTTACGGGTATTATCACTCCAAATCTCTTTGTGTCCATGTGCAAGAACCAAAAAAAAAAAGAGAAGAATGAAATAAGCTACACTACGATGTACCCAATAAGTGGTGTCAGCCGCAAATAAGTGCTCTGCACAAAAGTCATTAGTAGTAGTGAGGAATCCAGTGCCCTACACATAATAAGTGGCTTAAACCACATACGGCAATAAGCCGATCTAGAGGAAAAATAATTTTTTCACATGGGCACTAGATAAAGGAGTCCATTTTAAACCCTAGATACAAACACCAAAGGATAATGGCAAAAAATCATGTAAAAAGAAGAATTGTTCTATTTTAGTTTACTCTTTGGGCAGAAAGATTCAATAATTATTGTTGAGAAAAACGAGGACCTTTAATGAGCTACTTGATCTTTTCCTTATAATGTCTGTTCTTTATAAGAACAATTCGCATGGCTCTTAAAGGGGAAAACTTAAACTACCCAATATTATGATGCATTGAGGGAAATTTAGACTTGTCTCATCATTGATATTCCAGTTATTGCTAAGGGACTAGCAATAGGTAGAGAAAGGGGTTATGATAACATGCATATATGAGCTAAATAAGTGCTAATTTTAACCTATTTTTGGGCTCTTAATGCTTCAAAACATTAACTTTTAATGCATGTTATCGTGATTTTCTGTTAAAATAAGAATTTCCTCAAATTTAAAGTTAAATAATACCTTTAATAAATATTTAGTAATTTTTACATTTTAAGTATTTTTAAAACGAAATTAAATGGTTAATTGACCTATTTCTATAAATAAAAAGAAAATAAATAAATAAACTTTAGAAAATAATAAAATCATTTTTTGGTATTAATACATATTTCTTAGGATTTATTTTAGGTGTTTTTTATTTAGAACCTTTTTTTATGAAAGTGGCCCTTATTGGGCCAGTTTAAGTGCTAATCGGGCGCTAAATGTGAAGGAAACACACCAAGAAGCGAGGGGGCCAATCAGGAGAGTCGTAGATGTCTTCGGTGCGCAACATGCACATACACAACATCGTGCGGGTCGCGCACCTCACGCCATGTCACCCAAGCCAATCAGAGCAGCCAGTGGCATCTTTGGTGTGCGACACACACATACATAGCTTCGTACATATCACGCACCACACGCAGTGCCGCACGGACCAATCCTGTGCGACCTAACTCGCTGCGTGCAATGCAGCGAGTTAAGTCTCCTTAAGCTTGCGTGGACCAATGAGTTGACAGATCGCCAGGTCCATGCAAGCCAAGTTCATGCGAAGCACAAGTGCACATCACGCTGTGCGTACAAGGGTGCGACGCACACGTGGTGCCAAATGGCCCAATCGCGTTGCATCGCGCACCTTGCGTACAACGCGCAAATGATGAAAAGACTAACAGAATCGGAAGAAGCTGTTCCTCCGATTCCGCGGCGATAAAAGGGGCAAATAAAAAAATGAAGCTCCTCTTCTTGATTTTTAAGCTCGAGGATTGATCGCCTAGCCTCCTCGAAGACTCAAGGACAGCTCGGCGTGATTTGAGGCGTAAATTTTGAGAGAAACTCGACGATCCAGTGCCGCACATATTTCCAAAATTCAAGCATACAATCATGGAAATTCGGCTGTTTGTGCGCGGATTTTTCTCAAGTTAGCTCTTAGATCATCCCAGGTATTCCAAGGCTCATTCCAAATTTATTTTCCACTTGATTTTGCATTTAATTTTAGCAATTTCTGAGTTCAAAGTTACGTGCAAATTTTGTTGATGAATTTCAGATTTTAGTTTTATTCATTCTTGAATTACTCTTATTTTAGAATCATTTAAATTTCAGTAGTCCTTGTTGAGTAGCTGGTAATCAAAATTGACCATTAATTCACCAAAATTCGATTTGAAATACCATAATTGGCAAATCGTGTCATGCTTTGCCAATTTACGGTAGCTTCTAATTTCAAACAAAAAGAACGGAGACTAAGAGTTCAATGCATGAAAATTAACATTTACCTGGTAACAATTACTCAGTGTAGCAATCTACAATTTATTTGAGCTCAATTGGTGCGCCATTATGTTTGCTTAGATTACTCCCGAATCAACAAATCATAGCCACTATGTGGACTTGGGACATGTTTACAATTCCAAATTAACTGGGTAAAATAATAGATTTTGAAATTATACATTAAATTTTGATATTTTAATCCGCGAGAACAGTGACTAATTGTTGGGTAAAAATTATGAGAATTTAATATCCAATCAACACATAGTCAACCTAATTATAAGATTAGTTAGCAATTCTTACCAAGAATTGCTAACAAATCATAAATCCGAGGCTTATTGATAAAAAAATTTAGAAATTGAATCTATGTTAATTGACATGTTTTGAGTTTAAAATGTAGAAGGTTGAAGACATTTTACAGGCATTGTTTTTTACTTTGGTAAAAAAGAGATATCATCTTAACCAAAATTAAAATTCTAAACCCTACGTTGATAAAAACTGAATTTTTCCCGATCTCCTCTCTAGGGTTCGACCCCTTACTCAAGCATTAAGGGATATATAAATATTATTGCTTAAGTTCAAAAACCCTTAATAACGACATAAAAACACGTACATTTCGAATTTATCACATCTCAATAAAATACTAAATATGTTTCATTATATATATATATATATATATATATATATATATATAATTTTAATCAGATATCTCTCTTTCATTTTAATCTATCTAAATAGAAAACCAATCTTACAACCACATTTTGGTCATTCTTTATTCTTCTCAAACGCAGTACTCCATATTTATCTGTGCAATCTGATCTCTCAATATTCTTAGCTAATTATTTTCTGATGAATCATAAATTTAACTCATAATTCCAGATCCCAATTTCATGTAGTGACAAAGACCAAAGTATGAAAGTAAGAGACAAAATAAATAACTATTTACCTTATAATGTTTAATGGCTTTCTTATTACTTCATTCTTCTTTATACGTTTGATTTATCTCTCCTATAATTTCGTTCATGCCTAGCTGTATTTTCCAGGTTCATCCATGTCCATGTAACTCACGCAGACACGAAAAAGAAGTACATGATAAATCTCATTTCTCTTTCATTTCTTTTTTCCTTATGTTCTTTACCTTGCGGTAGATATTCTGATACAGGAGATCACAATGCGATATGGGGTGTGAAAAGTATCAAACAATCAGTAACAACTATTGTTTGTTCAACCCCGATAACACATATCACTGCCACTCTTTCCACTATATTCATCCATTTATTTATAAAAACACAAAACTATCAACAGAACAGGAAGAATGTTAGAAATAACTTTTTCCTTCAATTTGTGTTACTGATTTGGCCCTGCTTCTTCCATAGGGAGAAATATTTAGTCAAGTAATTTATGAAGCAATATCACAGCTATGGACAGAAACTAAAAACAAAGAGAGCCATGATTTCAGGAAAATTCTCACAGAGGACAGCTAGTGAGGTTTCTCAGTCCTTCTAGCATGCTTTAATACGTCCTAAAGACAATGATTAATTATCTTCCACAATCAGGCCATGTATTTTATTTTTTATCTTCAAGAATTCTCATAGAGAACATGTTGAGCTGGGTAAAATTCCAAAATTCTATAATTTTAATAAATAAATAGAAATTTACAACCTTACAAAGCTAAGTACATAACCTCAAGTTCACCTCAAATTAAACTTGAAAGAAATTCCAAAATTGTGGTCTAAAATAAATATTATTGCATTCATTTTAAACTAGAGGAAAAATGCTATTTCAGGTCCAATTTATCTTAAATTATAACTAATGATAGGATGCTTATTGCCATTAATATTATGAATTTCCAAATCCAAAGTCATATATTTATCCATTAAGCCTTAAGGTTAAATGTCACAATTCATTTGATGAGGGTGTTTAACACTGGTTTTTTCAATCAAAGTTCAAGGAGATTTTAACATAACTTTTCATTAAAACCCTTGCACTTAAGGTACATCTTCTATTGCACAATAAAGCTTATGTATGTGATCCTCTAAGCTCATATACTTGTCAAGTTAAGGGCTCCATAATAAACCATGGACGGATTTTACCCAATCCATAGGTATAATCTCAACATGTGAGGTCCCGAGCTACATTGTCATGCTCAAGAAGGTAGAAGGGGTTCATCATCCCTTTCATGGAACCTTTCTGTCATCAGTTATCTTGTACATATAACTCCTTATCTGCGTGACACTCATAGTTAGGCATGGTCGACTATTGAACCCTAATTCTTCATCATAGTTAGGACTGATACATTAGGAAATTTTCAGATTCCTCTAATATTTCCATGACTTTGGTCAAGAGTTAATTGGCCATCCTTGTTAGGACCATCAAACATTGGCCAAGAAATTTATAAGAAATTTCTTATAAAGGATATTTAAAAGAACAAGACATTTCTTCAGAGAAATATTATGGGTGGAAAGCATTACAATAAGTATATTAAGAAATACACACATCAAAATTTGGCCTAATTCCTGATAAGTTACAGTGGGTTTAAATAAAATGAATTCAAGTTAGATTAAGTGTAGTACTTTTATTCTATTACAAAGGAGTTCTTACTAAGGGGGAAAATCAATTTACGATAAATTTAATACCATTTAAAAATTATAATGTAATTCCATTTAATCTTTCAATATTCTTATCTTAAAAATATATATGATCCAATCTTTTGAATTTATACACAGTGGTAGGTATTAATGTACAAGCTGATGGGACCATGGGAGAGTTGAAGATTTAAGGTTTGTGTCTAAATGAAGTTCTTAACTATTGGCCTATGAAAGTTGACTGGTTTAAACTCATGATCAAATATACGAATATGTCCGAGTAATAGAAATAAGTCAAAGAATGAACAAATAAGATATAAAATGATACAAAGGCCCTAAGTGAGAAACAGCCACTAAAGTATTTCCTTTGATGCCCCCTTCTTTTATTTTTCTTCTTCAGGCTCCTCCCCTCCCAGTGTGACTAAAATGATGAAGATCTTCTAAGATCTCTTTCTAGTGGTGTTAGTTACAAAGAAGATTAGAAGATTTGATGTGACTAGGACTGAGTGGACACATTTTGGGCCGAATATCTATGCGAGTTGAGATGACTCATTTATGGAATCAAACATTAGCGGATTGAACACTGCACAAGGTGGTTTGAATCAATGAATGTTTGTTTCTATCACATTTCTTTCATTGTGTGATTCTTGGCTTTGAATCCTGGTCGTGGCAAAACTCAACATTGCAAACTTCAAATTTCTCTTCAAAAGAACATATAATATACTGATGTACTCAGCTAGTACAACATTTAAATGACCTGGAATCACATAGATTTGACACTCTTCTTGATATTCTTTGAACACAAAAATAGTATGTTTGGCTTTGATGTCCATTGTTCCTTTATGGCATTTAAACATTCAAATGTTCTGGACCAAAATAGATAATGAAGAAAAAAATTCAAGATTCAATTTTGTGCTTTGGCAAATATAATGAATTTAAATACTATAATCCTCACATAATATTAAGAATTCAAAAAATCTAACACTTGCATAACAAAATATACTTAATAGCATATTTTATCCACTTACGTAAAATGAGAACCTTTCCTAAGAAATAGGTGGCATTAATCTCTCTGTACTTATCCATATATTTGTCTATCTATCTCAAGTTCAATATTTGATTTTGTTGTTTCATTAATAACCTTGAAGAATATTAAAAAATCAAAAAATCGGTTCCTAAAATAACTGAATAGAATAAATCATCTGTTTCATTTTGTCACATGGTCAAATCTCGAGCTAGGTCTCTTGCTCGAATCTGGCATGTGCTGGCCTCAATAGCCTTGATCTCTTGCAGCGGAAGTCTTTGAAAATACTTAGGATCGCATAGAAGGGGTTAGAGGAGATGGTGGGGATGCAGCCCCGTCAGGAAAAGGGTCATTGCATTAATATCGTAAAAGAGTACATCATCGTTGGGACCATTACATGGGGGAAAACGAGGGGTGATACAACGAACGAGACGAGGCACCTTGCGCTAGGGTAGTGTCGCCACACCGCCTCGAGGCCGTCGCTCCGTGCGCGCGCGCCCGCTCTATCGCTACACAAGTGCCCAGGGACGGGGCACCGTGATCACACATGCCACCCCTATCTTGACAACCACACATGCCACCAGCACCCGTGTCAACACCTTCGTGCGCAGTCTACGCGACACCGCTGCATTCGATGCCTCAAGCTGGGCGCTGCGCGGCCAGCACTACCCGCAAGAGCATTTCACACCCTCTATGCCGCCTCGGCGCTCTCATCACGCCTCATGCCTTAGTCTCCTGACGGGATGTCTCCTGGCCCCGCGCCCTGCACACGCAATGTGTGCGCTGCCCACGCGACCCCTGCGCGGCACCCCGCACAACTCCACGCGATGCACCTGCAGCACTCCACTCAGCTTGCGCGTCCCGTGCCCGCGCACAGCACTTCTTGCTCTCGTGCAATGCTTGGTGCTCGCGCGTAGCGTTGGCGCCCGCACGTGGCGCTTGGCGTTGGTGCGCGGCGCTTGGTGCGTGTGCGCTCACACGCCTGTCAACCCACGCGCCCAGCACGCGCGGGCTTCTCCTGATCCGTTCCGCCTTGGGCGAGGACGGGCACGCACACTGTCTATAGTGTATCACTACATACAGGGGCAATGGCCTGAAAGATCAGGTTTTGGGCATCGCTACTGATAATGACTCAATCCTTTAATGTCATGAGCCTAATACGTGGACACGCCCTCCCAATAAGTACACAGGCCTCTAGGTAGGGAATGCCACCTAGTTAGGGGCCTAACACGCCCTCGCCATCTGAACTTGTCGACGCCCTCGTCGACGCCTACTGCTATGCTTCATATGCCCACAGTAGGTCCTGGAATTGCCATAAGTCTGAGTCACGCTCCCAGGTGGCTGATTCCATTGGCATGTTCTTCCACTTGATTAGGTACTCAATCTTGTGATAGCAACCATGACGTCCCCAGTCAATTTCCCGCTTCGCTAGGACCGCTTCTGTTTCCTGATCGAAATGCGCCTACACATTTGGCGATGCACACTAAGGCTGGTTCATCGCCGCGTCCTTAGGATCTGGTATATATTCCTTCATAACCGACACATGGAAGACCAGATGGACCGCCAGCCGATGGGGAATGTTGAGCCGGTAGGCAACCCGTCTGATCTTTGCTACCACCTCGAAAGTTCCATCATAGCGGGGTACCAGACCCTTGGGATGTTGCTTTGCTTGCTTCATCATCAACATCTGCGCATTGGTCTTCAATAAAACCAGGTCGCCGACTTGGAACTCTACGTCCCCTCCGTGTTGATCGGCATACTTCTTCATTCTCTGAGCGGCACGTTCCAATGCCTCGCGGGCTTCCTCAATGCGGACATGATCGTCGCGTGCAAAGTGGAAGGCCGCGGGGAAATGTCAGTTCCCCTTTCTCTTCACCACTTTTGGAGGAGTTAGTGGTTGTCTTCCCGTTGCAATCTCAAATGGCGAGTGACTTGTAGCTGAGCTCTGGTTGATGTTATGTAAAAATTGTGTTGCGTCCAACAGCTCCACCCAATTCTCTTGATTGACCGAAACGTAATGCCGTAGGTATTCTTCGAGCATGGAGTTAACACGTTCCATTTGACCATCTGTCCGAGGGCTGAAGCTCATAGAAAATTTGATCTTAGAGCCAATGTACTTAAACACCCACCACCTGTGTCTGAATTCTATTTTGCGCTGATGGAAATCAAATTTTATATCCCCTCATATATGTTCCGCTAAGGAGTCATACGCATGCGTTGTTATGAATTTTAGCCGTGGCTTATGCTTGACGTTTCTGTACAGAGCAATTTATATTCTCTTTAACAGCCAGTTATGAGATTGTTTATTATAAGCATTGTTACTTAGCTGATCAAAACAGCTTATCTTCTATGGTCATCAGCTCCGTCCCACTATCTTCGCTGTGGATATAACTGTCTGTGATCTTGTTCGTAACCACTCTTTTTTCCTCTCGTCCATATCTGATCCCAGCAGAGCAGATTCCCTTTAGAGGATAATAAAGACAATTGGGTACTTGAAGTGTATTCTAAACTTCACTTAAATATCCTAAATCTTATTTTTACAACCCAGTCTAGTCTTTACTCTCTACCAGTGTAGAGATCTTCTTGTCCTTACTCCTTTGGATAAGATTCACGTATGCTGCTTAAAAATCCTTTTGCAATATTGGTATCCTCAGGAGATATGTCTTCTGCGTAGATCGAACGCAAGGGGTAGAGGAGTATTTAATCCTTGCCAGACGAACTTTCTCTACTCTCAGTTATTCCCAAGGCTGGTATATCATATCGGTTATTCCAAGGCAGTAGTATTTGCGATGGTTTCCTCTGTCTTCACAGTCTTTCTTGTGTCCCCTCCTCCATCGCATCCCTCCCTTTCTTCATCATTCTAGCTTCTCTCACCTCCTTCTACATCTCCCACTCTTCTCTCTAGTATTTTCCAGGTACATGGGAGTCGCGGGCTATGCCAATGCCTCAAACATCATCGACAACTAAGCACTAGATGGAGCCATGCGAGGGTACCCTGCACCGTAGTCATCCCGTTCCGCGCCGTAGTGTTTGTCTGCTCCTCCAACGCCTTGCCTAATGAAGACGTCATCGACATTTCCTCGGATTCGGATTCAGACACCGACAACCCGAAGCCTTCCTCAGATCCACTACCGGCTGAACTTTGCCTTCCATCCCCAACATTCCTGCTTCCACATGGCGCGGCCCGACAGCACGCCCTTATCATTGAAAGTTCACACCGCCTTCTATCTCGTCTGCGTCCCTTCCTTTTTGGGATTCCGGATCCCCCCCAAAAGAGACCAAGAAATTGTTTAATGGATACAGATTTTTGGGAAGCCCATAACTTTTCGCCGGATATGATCGCCATCATACAAATTATAGTAGCCCATCCTTTTTGCAACGACCACGTCAGCCCCGGTGCACATACAACTCAAGTCCCCTTGGCAGATAGCGGCGAGAATGGGTGGCTAGTCAAGTAACGACCATGGCATGTGCAAAACCAAGCATAGTTGTTTACAAATTTTTAAGTCTACTGTTTCTTTTGATATCTCCTGTAACTGGGAAGAACACACTTATTGGTGAAGTGAAACTTTTTTCTTATGTGTAGCGTTATCTCTTCTCTCACTATGTGGCCTTTTCCTATGTTTTTGCCCATCTCAATTTGTGATTGTGTTTTTTTACTGAATTTACTAGATACTGTAAGTCACTCTTCATTATTTAGAAATGATATTGTCTTATTAACTGCTCAGGTAGAGCAATGGAATCCACTTCCGCCACCACCCCAAAATCGACGGCAAAGGCAACGCCGTCGATGTCCACAGATTTGCAACGCAGTCGAGGTTGATGATAACCTATGGACTCACAGCGGCAGATGGAATCGGTCAAAAGTTTTAGATTATTTTGTTGAAACTGGTCCAGACGAGTATCAGTGCACGCTTTGTCAATCGGAGAACCCCATCTGTAAGGTCGTCATCAGGAGGAATAAAGACAAGAGCACAAATATTTTTGGCGACATCTAGAGAAGGTGCACCACAGAGTTCATGATGAAATTAGTGGGCACAAACTGAAGTAGAGAACCATACTACATTACGAATTACTCTCACGTAAGTTGTACTTACGCGGCATCAACATGGAGCAGACAAAAGAAGAGTTCGTTAGGTTCATCTGCGACAACGATCTTCCTTGGCGACTTGTCAAGAAGAAGTCGTTCCGAAGGCTGTGGTTCTATGGCACACAGGTGGTGGACGACATTCCCGGTCCCGATGCGGTCAAGGCGACAGCCGAAAGGATGTACGCCAATGTCCAAGGGAAGCTGGTGGAGATGTTTGCGGAGGTCTCTAGTGTATCACTTACCGTGGACGCTTGGACATCCCAAAATAACATCGCCCTTTTAGGAATCACTGCTCACTGGATCGACAACAACTGGAAGATATGTGAGCTTCTTCTAGGACTGCGACAGATCAAGGGATCACATAGCGGCTCGAACTTAGCGACAATCGTCGTAGAAGTGGCATATCATTACAGCATTGAGTCGAAGATATGTGCCATCACCACGGACAATGCGTCGAACAACAGAACAATGATTGCTTCCATTGTGGATCACTTGAAGACAGTAAACACCCACTTCACGATGGACCGACATGTATCGTGCTTTGCCCATATCCTGAACCTCGTCGTCCAGGCCTGGCTCAAAGTAATTCGCAATCCAGAACCCCCTAAAACTAAATTACTACCTATCCGAGATATTCGCCCAATAGCACCATTGGACACGGAAGACCCGACTAATTCAAATGTTGAGGAAGATATAGCAGCAGTAGTTGCACCTTTGGGGGAAGCCGTTTCACGCGTGAGAGCCATTGTGAATGCCATTCAAGGATCCACGCAGCGTATAGAAAAATAGTTGACATGTGCAGGATGTTTGATTTGCCGGATTCGAACAGGATAAAGATCGACTGCCCAACGCATTGGAACTCAACCTTCACGATGTTAGAGCGTGCTTTTGGTAAGAAAGAAGTCCTGGACCACTTGGCTATGCGGTTCCTCTCGACGCCCAGCAGAGATTACGGATTGTGTCAGGAGGACTGGGAGATGATAGACGAATACCTATGCGTCCTTGGGCCAATATGCCAGAGAACTGACTTTGTGTGCTCGACGAAGAAATTGTCGATAACTGAAGTAACCTCATTAGTGGCAGAGATCACGACGCACCTTGAGCATGCCACGAATAATGCAGGGCCAACTTTGGATGCCAATCGCCGGAGTGCCCTGCGGTCAGCGTGCGGTGCTATGCGTAACAAATTGATGCAGTATGCAACGGTACTTTGGGCCAACACAACCGTCGCAACAGCCACAACATTAGATCCTTTTGCAAAATTAGATGTGGTGCATCCTTCGTGTAGACAGAATGTGCTTTCCTATCTTGGCAGTCCATTGAGGTTTTTGTGCTTTAATGTACACTAAATTACATAAACATCATGAATTTATAATTAAGAAACTAATTTATAATTAGAGCTTAAAATATTTTAAGATTATGTTTTTTAAATGTGTTAAAACTATAAAATAAACTAGAATAATCATAAAGTACTTGGGAGAATGAAAAATGTTTTTTAAAGTTTCTGAAAATAGTTTTAAAGTATTAAAATGTTATTTTAATACTTTAAAATATTTTAAAAGGTCATTTCATATTTAACGTACGTTGAAATTATTTTCAGAAGCCTTAGAAATATTTTTAAATACTTTAAAAATATTATAAACATTTTTCTGAATTTTTTAAACAATTAAAAGTATTTTAAATAGTGCAAAATTGACTCCTAAGTAAATTTCTGGCATTTTAGTTCATTTAAGAAGGGCCCAATAAGGCCTAAATGGGCGGAGCCCATTAGCCTTAGTGGCGGACCCGACGGGCGAATTTAACCAGTTAAATCCGAGGTCGGGTCCGCTACTAAAGTTTGAATTAAAAAAATATATATATATATAGGGAGAACGAGATTTGAACCCAAGACCTCCACCTCAGTAATGAAGCGATTTACCACTGCGCCAGAAGTCATCTCTTAGTGTAGAAATAAATTATTTATATATAATGTACTTTGGACCCGAAAAATCGAATTAGGAAATTCGATTTATTCCAAAGGTCGGGTCCGACGGTTGACTTTCCAAAATCATTTCTTATTTCTAAAAATCGTATTTTTTTCGACTTTTGAAATTCCTATATTAAACCTAACTACTTTAATTAGCATTAATTACTATAATTAATTTTTTAATTAAGGAAACTTTCTATAAAACTTTGAAAAAATCATAAAAAATTAATTACAGCTCCTTTTGAGCTCGAATTTTTTTTTTAATTCTCAGAAATTAAAATCTACCCCTCTACTATAAATACCCCTTCAGAGCAAGGGTTGATGCATCCTCTTTGAAAACCATCTCTCTTGAGCTCTTTGTGTGTGAAGAAAGTGCTCCTCTTTGTGAAGTTCTTCCCCTGGAATTGGTGTGGCTGTGCTTCTCTACTCATAAGGGAAGTTTTTCATTTTGATCATTCACTCATTTAGTGAAAAGGTTGATAGATTCCTTCACAATCATAGTCTTAGTGGTGATTTTTCATATAGTATTGTGAAGGATAGTGGAATTTTGATCTTGATCTTTTGAAAGAAATATTTGAAGTTGATTTCTGTGATCTGAAAGAGATTTTTTATAGTAATTTGATCTGAGATTGAAAGAAGATTTGATTCTTGTGCTTGTGATATTATCATATACTCATCCATCATTGAGTGCGGTGATTGACTGTTGAATCAATAACGGGGAGTGGCATTGTTTTCCTTTTTACTAATCTGAGCAGGTGAAGAAGATTCAGAAGGCGGGGAGGTGATGTGGGTGGCATCAAGGACGTGACGGTGACGAGAGAAGTAGGCGTACGAGGAAGTGCTCGTGACGGCCCACCCGGCGCTCGGGTTGAAGCTCGTGCACCAAGGAACGAGAAGTGCCATCGGAAGACTCCTCAGCAACTCTGTAAGTTGGGTGAGGGTACCTTACAAGGGAGGATCCTTGAGAAGGATATCCTGAGTCGTAGTTTGGACTCGAAGGGGGACCTTGGATTGACTCGATCACTTAGCGGATCGAGGAACCAAGTAAACTTGGTGTCTTAGAGAAAGGAGGTGAGAGTTCAAACAAGGAATCATTAAAAGGTATTTAGATAATATAAAATCAGAAAAGCTAATTCACCCCCCCTCTTAGCTTCCAACACAGCCTATTGGAGTCTACGGCTATGGCAAAAGGAGATGGAAGCGACACGGAGCGGGTCATGTTGTCGCTAAGTCGGCGTCCAAAGCAATATTCATCCAAGCGCCAATATACATGTCCGTGTAGCCGTCAACGTCCACGGTCAACGCCGCGGCAAGAGCTAGAAACGTATATTAACATCCCATGCAGTGAGGAGGAAGACAGCCCCCTAGGTTGGTGGAAGGATGTTGGGATGCGGTACTTGCCAAATCTGACAGTAATTGCTCGTCAATTCCTTGCCGTCAGTCTGACCAGTGCTCCGGTGGAGCGACTTTTTTCAGTTGGCCGAGGCATCACAACGTACCGAAGATCAAGGCTTGATGTGGAGAGCATTGAAATGTTGATGATGCTTCGCGCATGGTTCCGTCGTGAAGAGCGGGACTCCGACGACTCCGATGATGACTCCGACGATGATGACAGCTCGACCGATGGTGGGTTATGCTCTATCTCTTTCATTGTTTTCGTAAACATGTTTCTCTTTTATTAACTCTCTACGTTTCATGTTACAGAGTAACGGGAGAGACGCTATGATCGCGGTGTGGCATTCACGCATGACACATATCGTCATTGTAAGTACAGTCTGCCTAGCTGGAAACTAATTCAATCCCTCACTCTCTACCGGTTACAATTTCAATGATGACTGAAAACAATTACTGAGTTAAATTCTCCTTCGATCTACTCTGCGAGTTTTGACGTACGTGTATTCTGCTTATTCCTGAACATCTGCGGTGTACAGCTGTGGAACGTGGAGTTTAATTTTTCCTTGACAATTAATTGACATTTGTTGATTCGTCTTAATGCTCAAAGTTGCCATTCATCGGCTTGACTACATGACATGTGCATTTTCGTGGAGATATTCTAGCATTAATTTATCGTCACAGGAATTTCACACTTTCCAATTCTACGATGCTCACCGTCACACCCACCAATGTGCGTCACTCTGATGAACAAACTCCAAACTGTTTAGATATAATGTGCATCAAAATTATTCTGTCATATAATTCAACTCTCACTGAACATTCATTTATAGCTCACAATTATCAGTCCATTTACTTTCAAGAAGTGGCCGGTCGTTTCGTCAGAGGAAGCGGATATGGTGTGGGTACGAAGCGACCTCGGCGCGGCTACAGTGCGGCTTCGGTGCTTACCAATCTTCGGCGTCGTATTAGTTATCGACTTCCTTCACACAGAAAATACTAGAAATACCTTTTGAACACTTCAGTTACTGTCTACCACTTTTCTGTTTTGGAGAAAGTAAAGGTTTGCCGTTTTTATATTTATTTACGTACTCAGCCCGAGGCCTTAAACTGGAGGAGGAGAAGAAAAAAAAAATTAGGGAACTACCGTTAAAGGTACTGCTTATCTGTAATGTTTAACTATAGTAATAAAAATTGATCTCATTAACGTAATTTCTTAATAGGTTGAGAATAATATGTAATAGTGCAATTTCTTAGATTTAACTACAATCCTACAATGGAACTGAATGCAATTCCAATTTTAAGACTTAAATTTCGTATGGGATTCAACAAAATTTTTGCATTTTTTCATCCCAATTCATCCGTCCCACGTCCACAGCTTTCGGACGAACGAATTTTTCGTCACTTGGGACAAAATTCGTTTCGTCCGTAAGACCTCTGGATGAATTTCTGTCCACAAAATCATCCGTCACTTGCGGACGGGACGAATTTCATCCCAGAGGATGAAAAATTTGTTCGTCCACGTCCCTGCACTATACAAGCCACGCCACCTGCGTGCACCTCCGACGTGGTGGGAATGAACGTCACATATATAGAGAAACGATCCACGATAACCAAAATGGCATCGTGCCCACCCACACGCGGAAGGCAAGTGATGAAATCTATTGAAATAGACTCCCACTGTCTGCTCGCCCTCGGGAGAGATTCTAGTGTTCTAGCTCCCTTTGCCTTCTCCGTCTTGTCTTGTTGACACACCAGGCATGAATGAACATAAGCCTCCACATCTCATTCCATTCCCGGTCAGTGATAGCTACTGGACAAGAGTGCAAGTGTCTGCGCCTACCCTGGGTGTCCGACGTGGGGTGCGTCGTGTGCTTCGTAAAGGAGCTTCTGGCGCAGCCCACCCGCACGCAGCACATACGGCATGTTCCCATTTGCATAGATAATGCCATCTTCTATCCAGAATCTCCTTGTCTCACCCTCAGTAATGCTGATGGCGAGGACGCACCAACATCACCGTCGAACGCATCGCCACGGTCAACCGGAGTCAACACGCCTGCTATGGACCCAACGGCGAATTCCATCGAAGTCAACCCACCACGATCAACCGAAGTCAACACGCCGCGATCGTCGACAAGCACGTCTCCACCCGCGCACGTCCCTATGCGCGTCATGACACGATGCCAGAGGCAAATCCACAACTGCCCTTTGGCGTGACACGGCGCACGTCTTTAATTTCTCGTCTCTAATTTCTCATCATTTTCTCTTTCCTCCAAGGCCTATATATAGGCCATTGTTTTCAAGAAACACTTAGGCAGTCATAATTCAAGAATTGAGTTTTTGTTTAACTCTTCTTGGAGGACTGCCCAAGCCTCCCTATCTCCTCGTCAACCCTACCTCCGCCGCCGCCACCGCCGCCACCGCCGCCACCGCCGCCACTGCCGCCACCACCGCCACTGTCGCCACCGCCTCGCGTCGCCAGCCTTCCACCCCTTCGACCTTCCTCCCTCTCTCATCACTCTCTTTTCTCTCTCCCCTTCTCTCTCTCTCTCGCCCTCCCTTGGCCGCCATCCAGGCTACCCAAGGGCCGCTCTAGCCTACCTCCGTCACCGCCCAAGGCCGCCATCCAGGCTACCCAAGGGCCGCTCTAGCCTACCACCGTTGCCGCCCAAGGCCGCACCAGGGCTGCCCAAGCAGGGCCGCCCCAAGGCAGCCCTTGGCCGTCCGTCCAGGCCGCCCAAGGACTGCCTGCACTGCCCCTCAGGGCCGCCCAAGGCAGCCCCTTGGCCGCCCGTCCAGGCCGCCCTAAGGGCCGCCCGCGCTGCCCGTTTAGGGCCCCCCATTCAGGCCGCCCCAAGGGCCGCCCGCGCTGCCCCTTCAGGGCCACCCGCCCAGGCGCCCCAAGGGCCGCCCAACCAAGGCCGCCCTAGGCCGCCCCTTGGCTGCCCCTCCCGGCCGCCCAGGCTGCCCAGAGCGGTTTGCCCCAGACCGCCCGAGACTGGAGTCCTCGTTCGCTCGCTCCACCTGTGCCCATTCAACCTCCACACTCTCCACTAGGGCCATACAACGCCCGGAACGCCCGGAACGCCCGGAACGCCCAGACTATCCGTCTTGTGGGCCGCACAACGCCCGGATATGTCCAGCCTCGTCACGATCGGAATTTCTCGCACCCTCTTCACGCACTACGGTGCCGAGGTATGCCTGAACCCTTTGGTGTCGAAAGTGTTCTCTGTCCAGTGTTTTCTCGAGAAGTCTCCACCGTCGTCAGAATTAGATTTGGTTTAGATTTCCACTTCTTCTCTCTCTTTCTCGAGTGTTTCTTCGCGACACGAATTCGGATATTGATTTCGGTGCTTAGGCATCGTCGCGGTGGGGGAAGACAGTACTCCCGCCCTCAATAAGGGTCGGAGCTGCACCACCAGATTTTCATCAGTTTTAAAGTCTGAATCCGACCGTGTGAATTCTGTGGGTTGTTTTATCCTTCCCTACAAACCCGTCGTCATCCATCCATCTCCTCAGTCGCCCTTTATCCTTAGTCGTCCTACGTCAAATGCGCTTCATCAGGCGAACAGTTTCTGGATCATCTTTCAACGCCAACTTGATTTCATCAAGAATGCTTCCTTGGACTGCTGAAAGTGCGGCCACAAACACTTCTGGTTCTTTGCGGCTTAAGGCGTCAGCCACTTGATTGGCACACCCCGGCTTGTACTTCAAGACAAAGTCAAACTCCGCCAAGAAATCCTACCATCTTGCTTGCTTACGGGTCAGCTTCTTATGGGACTCGAAGCAATTGGTGGCCAGATTGTCGGTGTAGACCACGAATTTCCCTCCGAGGAGGTAGTGGCGCCAAACTCTCAGGCAATGTACCACCGCTGTCATCTCCTTTTCGTGTACTGAGTATCTTCTTTTTGCGTCATTCAGCTTGCGGCTCTCATAAGCCACGGGGTGTCTGTCCTACATCAAGATACCTCAAAGTGCGAAATCAAAAGCATTAGTATGTACCTCATATGGTCTGTTGAACTTGGGCAATCGGAGCACCAACTCACTAGAGACTACACCCTTCAGCTTGTCAAATGCTCTTTGACACCGGTCTTTCCTCTACCACTTCACATCTTTCCTCAATAGATCCGTTAGAGGGGCGGCTAGTCGTGAGAAGCCTTTGATAAACTTCCGATAGTAGTTAACCAACCCAGGGAAAGATCTCAACTGTGGCACTCCTTTCGGCTTTGTCCAATTCCTGATGGCCTTCACCTTCGAGGGATCCATGTGCACACTTCCCTTCCTGACCAGGTGCCCGAGGAACTCAATCTCCTGCAAGGCGAACTCACACTTTTTCGGGTTGAGGTAGAGCTCGTGCTCCTTCAGCTTGGCCACT
Organism: Wolffia australiana; assembly: GCF_029677425.1. NCBI lineage: Eukaryota > Viridiplantae > Streptophyta > Magnoliopsida > Alismatales > Araceae > Wolffia > Wolffia australiana. Next base: position 11,798,753 of record NC_135850.1, on the reverse strand, counting down.
ACCTTCTCAGGTGCCTCACATGGGCATCCAAGCTTTGGTTGTATACGAGAATGTCATCCAAGTCCACTACAACAAAAACATCGATATAATCCCGAAATAGTGTTCATGAGGCAACAAAAGGTAGTAGGAGCGTTCGTGAGCCTGAAAGGCATCACGTAAATTTGAAAGATCCATAGCGCGTCACGCATGCCGTCTTCGGTTCATCCCCCTCCTTGATCCACAATTGGTGGTACCCGCTCTTCAAGTCCATCGTGAGAAGTAGCGAGCCTCATCGAGCCTGTCAAACAACTCTTCAGTGTTGGGTGCAGGATATTTATTTTTCACTGTTACCTTGTTTAGCGCTCGGTAGTCCACACAAAGTCGGAGCGACCAGTCCTTCCTCTGGAAGAGAACTGGGGCGCCGAAGGGAGCCTTGGACGGCCAGATGAGCTTGCTCTCCAGCAATTCTTGAAGTTGTTTCCTCAGCTCCTAACGGTAAGCAGGGGGCATCTTGTAGGGTGGCCGCGCAGGGGGACGTGTACCGGGGAATAATTTGATCTCGTGGTCCACATCCCGCCTAGGCGGCAGCTTCGCGGAGAGTTGCGCGGGCATCACCCTTGCAAACTCCCGCAGTACATCTGCAATTGGCCCCCGGTAGTCCACCCGTGGTGGCACTGGAGTTGTCGTCATCGTCACCCCAACTAAGTGCAGCCAAACAGGCTGGTGTGCACCCCTTCCTTTCATCCTTTTTTTGGGGTGTCGGCCCTCGTATGGTGACGAGGAAGGTCTCTTCCCCCTTCCTCAATCCATCCTTGACTTGCATGGCGGACAGGAGAGCGGTGTTCCATGGCTTTCTAGGCCCCTTGGCCCCTCACGAAACATGGGTGAGATCCCTCCAGGAACAGCACGCCCCGGTACTGGGGAAACACAACTGTGCATCATCCCATTAGTAGATCGAGACCTAGGACGACCGTGAAGTCATCCATGAGGGACACCATGAAGTTGGTTCAGCCCTCCCACGTTCCCACCTACAGCAACACCCCCTTGACCACGCCAACAATATCTCAGGCTTCTAAATTGACGGCCTTAATCTTCCCCGTGCTTGTGGAAAGCTTCAAGCCAAGCTTTTTTGCTTCCTGCTCTGCGAGGACGTTGTGCGTCACCCCCGTGTCGACCATGGCCGTGGAGGGTTTATCTTTTATCAGTACCGGGACGTGCAAGAGGTTTAGACCCTCGAACCGGACTGGGGCACCCCCCCTGTAGTGCCGCCAAGCATTGGAGGTAGTTCAAGGTCACCGTACTGCTACCCCCCCGAACATCCGGTTGGGCCGGCAGCACAACCATCGCATTGACGTTGGTGGCCGCCGCCGTACCCCTCAGGCAATCCTTCATGAAATGGGGGCCTCTATAAGCGAAAGAAGACAACTAATTGCCCCCACCGCGTGGAGTCTGTCTCTAAAGTCTCAGGCTCTTGCCCTTGTTGATGCCTTAGCACGTTCTTGGCGCGGCTTGTTCCCCTTCCAAAATTTCTCTTCTGATTTGGCAAGTCTAGTGGGGCGGAGCTCTGTTCCTTCCAACACTTTGTAGGCCGAATTCAGGTCTCTACAATGTCTCCTCTCAAGCTCTGTTTGGAGCCAACGGGGAAGACCCTTAGCGAAGCGGTAGAGCTTGTCCGCCTCAGACATGTCGGTGATCCTCCTAATTATGGACACAAATTGGCCCACATATTCTCTTGGATTACCCATCATCCTGAGGTTTTCAAGTTCTCCCCTTGTGATCCACGTCGTGTTGTGCGGCATGAAACTTTCCTTTATCTCCCACACAAAATCTTTGTATGTAGGAGGTGGCCAGTTCCCACACTCGTCTCACTGACGCCGCCACAACTTCTCCTCATCCGTGAGGAAGTAGCTAGCATGCAGCACTTTGTTTTCATCTGAAAGTTCTCTGGCCCTGAAATATCAGTCACAGTCGTAAAGGAAATCTGCCACTACGGCTTCCCTGCAGGACCCTTCAAACCTCGGTGGAGGGATTGTATGCTTTTCTCCATCGTCATTGCTGGAACGGGTATTGGGGCCCTCTTCTAGCTTCTCCACCTTCAGTTTTAGGGTCAGGACCATCTCAGTTAGCTGGCGGGTCATGTCCTCAAGCTGTCTCACAGTTTCTTCGAGGACTTCTAGCCTTTGGCGGGTCTCAACCCACAATTCTCTTATGTCCGACTTTCCTTCATCGTAATTCCTATCAACTTGGGTCTTCTGACCCAACACGTTCTTCTAGAGCACACGGGAATTCAGCCTCTACTGTTTCTCCTTTTGTCGTCATTCTTTACGTAATTGTGCGCGAAAGGATGATGGCGCACGCAATCGAAGTTCGTCAACGACGTCATCCGCGTCGCCCGCCCTTGACGTCAAAGACCGGGTGATAGACGCTCATTTATCTTTTGTTTTCTTCGCATCTCTCTCATGTTTTTGTCTTTTTCTCCATTCTCGGTCGTTTCATTTTCGTCATGTGTTTGTCGCGTCTGCGACACATTTGTTCATCCGTCGTTTTACCGTCAAGGGGAGGGACCTTCCGTTGACCCTTCCTCCTTGCCTCTCCCTCCCATGTCTTTTCCCATTCCCTCATCTCCCCTTGTTTTTATGTCTTTATCTTTGTTTTTAATGAATGGAGCCCATTTATAAGGGCTCCCCTAATGGACTCCCCCTTTATGGCCCATGTTAGGGCCCATCTCTTCCCCCTTTATAAGGGAAGAGAGGGCGCCCTAAGAACGCAGACCAGAAACAAGGAAAAGGGAAATTTCGCGTTGTTCGTCTGGTCTCACCCCCCTCCCTTCTGCCTCCCCCGTAAGTCATCCTACCCAAATTCCCTCCCGAATAGAAATTCGCTGCTCCATCGTCCACAGCCGTGGTAGCCCTCCTTTGGCATTTCCTAGTCGTTGGGCTCCCTTTTGTGCCCGCCTACTCATCACGACCAACAGGAACATGATTTGATGAGCTTTGATGACGATACTGGAACTCCCAACTAGGGGAATTTCTCTTCTGGATTGAAGGCCCCGACGAGGTTGAATTTACCGACCGGGGATCTCCCCTGACAGTGAGACGCCGACGCCATCGTTTGCCTACTCCACCACTTGAGCCAACCTCCTGAATACCATTTGTTTGAGCCAAGGCCGACCGTATTCTTTCACAGTATTCTGGTCCCTTTCTCGCAAGGGAAGCATACCACTGCGGAAAATTCCAGATAGCCACAGGGAATCCCCGAGTAGCCGCAGACTCCTGGCCGAGAGTGTATGAGAGTCCACGGAGTTGTGCTTGGCTCTCCCTCTGGAGTCTGGCCGTTGCCGAAGCCCCGCCTTCTGTGCGAAAACTGTACCATTTACCATCATACTAGGGACGGTTTCCTGGTGTATGAGCTGCCAGCGGTCGATATTCGGCGGTTGGCCTGCCCATGGTTGTCGGACGCTTCCAGACTTGGCCCAGTTGATTGGTGGATAGCTTTGTCACTCGCAATTGGCACGATCTGCTCGGGCTGTCTATCCTACATTTGTTTGGATGGGCCCGACAGAATTGCTCAAGCTGTGTCGCCATTGTCGGATGCTCTATCATTTCCTCCTCTTTCTCCAACCCTTTACATCCAGCATCTTCGCATCGCTTGTCGAGCCACTGCCGTGACCTCTCCGAAGCCCCTTCATCGAACCCACTCCGACCGCCGACTGTCGATGACTCCGTGCACCATGAGCCACACTGACGAGGTACGCTGTACCCTCCCATCGCTCATTTAATTATCGCTTGCAGTATAGTTCGTCTCGACTCCACCGCGCTCGGGCTAGGTAGGTGAGAGAGGCTAAATGAGAGATAACTATGTCTTTGAGTGTCTTACCGGTACGGACGAGTACGTCTGTTACGTGCGAGCCCATCGGATTGAGTCCGTTCGGCCATAAACGTCCTCGTCGCTCCAACGAGGTTCGAGAGGACACCATCGCCACCACTCGGCGAATCCCATCCAAGCTTGGAGCTCAGCGCCGCCCTCGAGTCGGAGCCTGCACGTACGACACGTAAGGCATTCAGCATCTCGTGGTTACATACCCATTAGGGTAACCGTCGGACGACGACACCGTCGACGTTCGATACCATCATCCCTTATTGGCACCGAACCATCATATTCGGTGTCGACCGGACGACGTCCCAACAATGTCCCGACGACGTCTTGTATCAAAGGACTCCATCTCCTCAACCAAGGTCAAAAGCATAGGGGGAAGCAATCCAACATGGCTTTGATACCAATTGTCACACGGTCAAATCTCGAGCTAGGTCTCTTGCCCAAATCTAGCGTTTGCCGGCCTTAGTGCTCGGAGCAAAACACTGAGCAGCCTTGATCTCTTGTAGCAGAAGTCTTTGCAAATGCTTAGGATTGCATAGAAGGGGCTAGAGGAGATGGTGGGGACGCAGCCCCATCAAGGAATAGGGTCATTGCATTAATATCGTAAAAGAGTACATCATCGTTGGGACCATTACATGGGGGAGGATGAGGGGTGATACAACGAACAAGACAAGGCGCCTTGCGCCAGGGTAGTGTTGCCACACCGCCTCGAGGCCGCCACTCCGCGCGCGCGCTCTGCCGCTACACGTGCCCCGGGCGCTGCGCGGCACCCGCGGCACGCACTTCTCGCTCTTGCACAGCGCTTGGCGCCCGCGCATAGCGTTGGCACCCGTGCACGGTGCTTGGCGTTGGCACGTGGCGCTTGGCGCGCATGTGCTCACACGCCTGTCATCCTGTGCGCCCAGCACGCGCGGGCTTCACATGATCCATTCCGCCTTGGGCGAGGACGGGCACGCGCACCATCTGTAGTGTATCACCACGTACAAGGGCAATGGCCTGAAAGATCAGGTTTTGGGCATCGCTACCAATAATAACTAAGTCCTTTAATGTCGTGAACCCAATACGCGGACACGCCCTCCCAATAAGCACGCAGGCCTCTGGGTAGGGAATGCCGCCTAATTAGGGGCATAACACATGTACATACAGATTTCAATTCAATACAATAAGAGCCTCTCTCGCAAAAAATAGATGGAAGGACACGGTCTGACCAAACTTCGGTCAGACCGGACTGAACCTTCCAGTCCAGGTCCGGTTTGCACGTGGAACCCAAACCGAAGACCGTTACTCTCTCTCTCACCTGATCTCTCTCTCTCTCTCTCACCCTCTCTCCCCCTATCCCCCTCCTCTCTCTCTCACTCTTTCACCCCGCTCTCCCTCTCTCTCAAGGCCATCTCTCTCTCGCCCTCTCCTCTCTCCCTCTCTCCTGCTCTCCCTCTCCTCTCTTTCAAGGAAATCTCTCTCGCCCTCTCTCCCTCTCTCCCCTTCCCTCTCAAACTCTCACCTGCTCTCCCTCTCCTCTCTCTCAAGCCCTCTCATTCTCTCTCCCGCTCACTGTCACCCCCTCTCTCCCTATCTCTGTCACCCTCTCTCCTGCTCTCTCCCTCTCTCATTCTCTCTCACACTCTCTCCCTCTCGCAATCTCTCTCTATTGAACTCCCTCCCTCTCGCCTGCTCCCTCTCCCTCTCTCCCTCTCACTTCCCTCTCAGGCTCTCCCCCTCTTGTTCCCCCCCTCTCCATCTCTCACTCTCTTCATCTTTCTCTCTTGTACTTTCCTTCTTACCCGCTCCCTCTCTCCCTCTCTCTCTCACACTCTTCCTATGGTATTCTCTCTGCCTTTACACTCTCTCGGTGTCACTCTCTCCCTCTCTCACTCTCACACTCTTTCACCATCCCCCTCTCACTCTCTCATTATTCAACACTGCTTCAGCATCACAGGTGACTTTAGATGCAGGGAGAAGACCAAGTCAACTTAACATTGACTAGTCAACTTCAGGTCTAGGCTTAGGTTTTAGGTAAAACCGGACATCTAAATATAGATATATATATATATATATATATATATATATATATATATATTCAGACAAGCCGTTGGAAGATCACCAAACATTTCAATTCTTCAATTGAACACGAAACTCCACGATTGAATTGAAGAAGTCGAACGATTTTTGAGAATCGGGCAGACTCGGAATCGTCTACAAATTCAATCTCATCTTAGTCGGCGTTGCAGATAGAAATCGTCTACAAATTCAATTTCTTCTTATCCACCATTAAACTTGTCCATCTCGAATTCAATATCCCATCCGCCCATTGAACCGAAAAACCCACTTGATCAGAATCATTAAACACGTCCTCTTCTTCCTATTCTACCCAGTTCATCGCAGCATCTGCCGCTGAATCTGTTCTTCATGGATGAATCCTTCTCTGCTGAGGTAGATTCCTTCTTCGACTCAGCACCGCCGCTGCCCGACGGAGAGAACATCTCGAAAAGGCTTGCAGATTTCATAGCCCGCAACCAGCGTTCTTCTGGTAATTACGCGTTAAAAAAATGCATAAATATTTTATTTTTATCGTACCCATCTCGCAATTTTGATCTCTAATTGCTGATTTAATGGTAATCAGAGGGGAAGCCGATCCGGGTCGTCTGCGTTTCCTCAGGAGGCACGACTGTTCCTCTAGAACAGCGCTGCGTTCGTTACATTGATAATTTCAGCTCTGGCCATAGAGGAGCTACATCAACCGAGTATTGAATTACCCTTCTTGAATTGGTAAAATCTTGTTATTGGGTTGATGGATTTTCATTTTTGCTATGCAAATTGATGCAGGTATTTTATTAAAGCTGGGTATGCCGTCATCTTCCTCCATCGACGGTAATATAACTTGGAAATCATCTAAATGACGTCATCATGTTCTTGAGCAGTGTTCTCTTTGTGCGTTCACAGGGGAACCTACCAGCCGTACTGTAGATACCTTCCAGAAGATTCTTTCCTCGATTTCTTCGAGGTCACAGAAGATTCTACCATTCGGGGTTCGCCAGATGAATTTTGATATAATTTTCCCGTTTATGGGTTATTTTCTGAATTATCTGGTAATGTTTTTGTTTGTTTTAAAATGTTATTATTAGTTTGCGAAGAACATGCCAAAGAGGTCAACCAAGCGATTAGAAATTATCGATCGGTACATCTGTTCAATAAAAAATGTCGTCTTTTTTTGTTTTTCAGATTTTGAGAATAGAAGACTCAGATTATCTTCTTTTCCACTGCAGGCGGTGGAGAGAGGACAGCTGTTGAAAATACCCTTCACATCAATTTTTGAGTATCTGCAGGTTTAATATTATCAAAATGCATTAGAATTTCAGCATTTTTTAATCTGCTGTCTATTTCTCTCTTTTAATTGTTCTTAATTGATATCTCTATAGACACCAAAAATGAAGAAGGGTATAAGTTTGTTTCTCCTAGCCGCGTCAATGAATATTGCCTCATGCTAAAATCCAAGAGATAAATTGTTCATTTAGGTAAGTTATTTAGATTTGGATCATTGGTGAAATGACGAGATAAGCAACTCTTTAATGACGGGTAACAATTTATTTTTTATGAAAGCTTCGTATGCTAAATTTCTAGTTTACTTTTTAAATTTGAAATTCTGAGAACATTCCAACTGGATAAGCGAAATACAATTAGCAGAAATCATTTACCAGTTTTTAAGTTAGTAGGTGAATTCTTTAAATTTCGGTTAGAGGTCTCATAGAGAGATAAGTTAACTGTTTAATGATTGGCTACAAAACTTTGAGATCTTCTCGCGCTGTCAAAAAGAGCTGTATTCGTTTTATGAAAGATTACTATGTTAATTTCTAATTTATTTTCAAAATTGGAATTGGGAGAAAACTGTAGCTGGATAAGCAAAATGAAGAAAACAGAAACTATTTTCTTTAGTTTTTAAAGTAGATAGTTAAATAAGAATTTCCTCCAATGTAACAGAATTTAGATCCTACAATTACGTAGGAAATTTTTGTGCTCGGGATTTAGATAGTAGACCTTGACTTTAACCAGGTACTGAGGATTGTCGCTGGGTCAATGAAGTCATTGGAATCTTCTGCGATGTTCTATCTTGCTGCTGCAGTATCTGATTTCTACGTTCCATGGGAGAGTATGGTAAGAAATATGTTATTTTTTCTTCTACGAAATAATTTTCCGGCATTAAAAATTTTTCATTATCACATAGTTGTGTGCTTGATCTCAGAAAGAGAGTGACAGATTAAAATTGCTAACAAGTAGAACCTTAATAATCAATATATGAAGTTGATAGAGACCTAGGTGTAGCTTCCACTGATGAAGGATCTTGGAAAGGAAGAGAAAATCTACCCTGAAGGCAATTGACAGAAATTCCCCTGACAGATTTTACAAATTCAAGTTTTTGGGCAAGTATAGCTTTGGGAAATATCTTTAGCATCCCTTAGTTATGAATCTCCCCATTCAACTCTCCAAATTTTAGATGAATGATTTCAATTGTGAAATAGCGGCAAAAACAAAAAGATAATGAGTTTCTTCTTACTTTTCGATCATTTCTCTCTCTTACAAGATTTCTGAGGTCTGATCTCTCAGACCCTTTCGCTTTTATCTTTATCCAGTTATCTGGAGAAGTCAAACAACAGCAAACTCATCGATAAAATAGTGTTTTTCAACTACTGATTATTTCTCTGTTTATATCAATAAAATAGTTTCAACAAATATGAATTATGATCTTGAGCGGGTGCTTATTTTCTTGGATTTTTGAAACTCTTACTTTTTAAAAATATGATGAAGGCAGTGCATAAGATCCAATCAGCAGGCGGCCCTCTTGATATGAGGCTTGCGCCTGTGCCGAAGATGCTCTCCCTGCTCAGGAAAGAATGGGCTCCGATGGCCTTCTGCATATCATTTAAGGTTTTCTTCTCATTCACTTCTTCAATCTTATTTTCTGTTTTAATTCCTAATTGCATTCTGGGCATTGTCTTAAATCGATTCTCATTTTAGTTTTTGTGACTATCGTTTTATTTACGTTTCTTTATTGATATAAGTGATATCTATCTGTGATGAAGCCTACTTCTTTCAAAAGAACGTTAAGTTCATGGTAATTCTTATTCATTATCACATTTAGTTAGAATTAAAGGCTTATTACTTGACAGGTCCTTGTTAATTTTTCTCTAACCAGAAAAGGATAATCTTCCTTATTACAAATCATAAATAAATTCTGAACCAGAAAATTCAAGAAAAGCTCTTTCATCCACATCACATGCATTTTTCTAAAAATTGAAAAGTTTCGAAGTTTTGAAAGTTTTTTTTTTCAAAACATATAGGCGGTCACCAGAAAAGTTCGGTAACCACCCAAAGTTTTGAAAGTTAATCAGCCATATATGTATTTCCCTCCCAGTTTTGGTGTAATTAAAACAAACTAATATCTCAAATTAAAGGGCAGGTTTTACTTTTTCAATGGAAGATGTTTCATTTTTCTGAAATGGGGGGGATCTTTTGTAAAGAGTCCCTATGGGGACTTATCACAGAACGCCCCGTCAATAAGGATCAGCCAACGACTGAGCCTAGGAGGGGAAATACCTGATTCTTGAAAATCCTAGGGTTATAAATACCGCCTTGTAAGTTCATTAGACACGACTTTTGATGAATGATCATTTTGTGCTTTCTTGGCACGAGTAGCTGTATCGGGGTATCGTGAGGGCAAGAACTCCTGATTTGGAAGTTCTTGAGGCCTAGGCCATTATAACTGCTCATCTTCTTCTTCTTCTCTCTTCCTCCTATCTTCGCCATCTTTTTCTTGATTTTTTCTTTTTAATCTTCATGAGGATTGTGATATCTTTCTTCTGGTGGCAGCTGGAGACAGACTCAGAAATCCTGCTCAAGAAGGCTGACATGGCACTGAGAAAGTATGGAATGCACGTAGTCGTGGCCAATGAGCTGTCGACACGTAAAAAAGAAGTCATCGTTGTGACAGAAGGATCAAAAGTCAAGCTGAGAATAAAAGATTCAAATGAAGAGGTGGAGAAAAAGCTGGTCGACCTTCTCGTTGACCACCACTCCAACTACATTGACTTAGAAAATAAGAATCTGGTTATCTGAGAGGGTATAAACAAACTGAAAGAAAATGTTGTTAAAGGGTTTAAATAAATCCCATGCCAGGATATTCTGTTTATCCCTGGCTCATCCTGTTTTAGTTTTTGTCTCCTTGAAATTTCATTGGGTAGTCCTGTGATGTCTAGTAAGGTATAATTGTATCCTGTAAAGGTGCAGTTAATATATATAGAGAGATAAGCGTTAGGAAATCCATAAAGATTTTTTAACTTGATGTATGTCTTAACATGATTAGTTTGTCTAAAGATCAGATTCTAAGATGCGCACTGCCACGCTTCTGATTAATAGTCTTTTAAATCAACAATAATTTATTCAAACATGAAGATTATAGACATTAATTCTCCAAAGCATGAATCTTTAGATGTCGACCTTTTCAAAATGGGAACTTGTTTTCAAATTTGTTGTGGTTAGAAAATCTTGTCTGTTTTTTTTTCAAGTTCTTACTTTCTAGTTCATGATGATTAATAGAATAAGATTACTTAAAAATCTACCTGAGCAAGCAGTTGATTTTTTAAAACTAAACTTATCATAGTTTAGTATCTAATTGAGATTTCATAGGATACTGTGCAGTACTAAAATAATCCAGCAAAATGTTGATACAATGGCTATTTATTTCTGCCCTTGCGTTCTATACGCTGCATTGATTTTGGGGGCAAAATAAGGCCTTAAATATTAAAAATTCCTAGATTTAAATATGAAAAGGTAATAATTTTGTACGAACTATGAAACAACTATAAGGTTCTGATAAAATTTAGCACCCTTGCAAAGGATAAGTTTTTGACTTTTATTGTGGACATTCTTTATTGAAAAAATGAACATTAGCACAATGCAGATATCTCAGAAAGAACATAAGTCAATGATAAATATGATAAATTGGTTGCAAAATTTAGAATAGTAACATATCCTCATTACTACTGCCTTGGTGTTTAGATATTCTATTAAATATTATCAACATATTTCATTCTTTTGCTAGGTTCAATTTTGGATAACTTAGGGAGATATCTGGAAAACAATAAACTTTGTTTTAAAGCTATGATGGAACCTATCATTGTATGTAGCTGCATACCTTGTCTTCCAATCAATATAAACATTTGAAGTTATTAAGTGCAAAATATTTGTAGTTAATGAAACTTTTATGAATTATTTCAAACAAAATTTTTATTAAAATTATTTAATTTGATCAAGCTGAGGGACAGAGAGTTGGTTTCATATGACAGTAACATACAGGGAGATGTATATAAACACTAGCAGAAGATGCACAATATTTGTTGGTAATTTTTTTACGGTTTCTTTCCATTATGTTATTATTTGGATTTTATCAAAGCAATGATGAACCATACTGTTCTGCACTACATCTTAATGAATTCAGAGAAACTTGACATGATAATTTTAACGTTTACATCAAGATTAAATACTTTTTAAGTTGTTTAGAGTGCAAGGTCAAAAAGGACATGATTGATGCTGCACTTTTTTTATAATAAATAGGAAGAATGATACATTCATGGCACTATACTAGGAAGGCACTCAAACTGACCTGTTTAAAATTTAAAATTTTCCAATTATTGAATATGATTTTATAAATAATTAGAATAATCTGGTAATTGAATGTAAATTGATAACTATTATTCATTCTGGTAATTTGAGTTAGAAGATATAAATATGATTCTCCCTGAAAAGAATTCCTTTGGTATTTTTTTGTACATAAATAAACATCTCAAATAATCGAAGTATTCTAAAACTTTATTTGAACTCTAATTTAGAAGGGAATTTCACAAAAAAGTACAATCAAAATTTTATGTGCATAGTAAATCATATTTTAACAAACATCAAAGTTTAAAGATTGAGAGAATCATAAGACATCTTTAAGTTTGAAACTAAGGTTCACGTTGCATGGCATCAGGCCCAGTGTGAAATAAATGTTCAATGACTTTAATTTTCCTAGATGACTTTGGGACCAGAGTTTCAACTCAATCAAAGATCAGGTATTTCATTTAATTTTTACATGAATGACTGAAAATGGATTAATGGTACACACTTCACAATTTTCATGCATGAAATATTTTGAAATGCAAACAATATGGAACTTTTGATCAAGATTGTGTGCTCTGGGGCTTGTGCTCCTACTGTGTTCTGCACTGAAATACTGACAATTCAGATAGGACAGTGCCTCTAGTGGAACCCACATACTCCACAATATTATTTGTTGAATACAAACTGACACATGACTTCCCGGCCATGGATAATTGATTTACAATATGTTATCGGGTCTGTATTTGAAATTCATAAAAGATATATACATGGCATATTTACAAACCACATATCAATTTAACCTCTTAAATTTGAGAATATCCATGTATATTATTTGTATCTCAGAAGCAAGTCTAAATGAGATCTGCAGCTATTATTATAAAAAGTGTCATATCCATGAATTAGTGACAGATATACTGTTTTATATTTGAGACAAAAGGATAATTGAGTAGACAATAAAGCTCAGGGAGCTGGACTTAGAGAATATGTATATATATACAAATATGTTTATATATATTTATGTGTGTGTGTGTGTATGAGTGCATGAAGGAAAGAAATGCAGGGAAATGTGAATAGATGGAAGTTAAGACTCAGAAAGAGAGAGGGGGAGATAGAGAGACAGAGACAAGCATTATTAGAGAAACAGAGGATGAAAGAATATCAAGGGAGATACAAGAAGATGGAGGCAAAGATTGAGTATGGAAGAGAGAAAGAGAGATAATGGATGATAGATGGGCGTGTGACTGAGTCAGAGGTTATAGAAGGATAAGTGGGAAGAGAGAGATGAGGAACAGAAACGGAGAAAGAGAAGCAGCCATGATGACTGAGAGAGAAAGAGGGAAAGAGATCAGGGTAGAGATAGAGAGAGATTGATGTCATGGATGAAAGAAAAATACACAAATGTAGAGAGAAGTGCATGTAAAGAGAGTTACAGCTAAGCCAAAATATAGATATACAGCTCGACTAGTTAGAAAGTGATAGAGGTGAAGAAAAACAAGCTGTAGAGAGGGAATGATAGAGAGAAAAACAATTCAATGCAATATCCCACCAACAATCTAATGCATTCCACTTAAAAAAACAAAGTTTGCACTGTTTTAGGAAATCATCGCCAATTAATCTCAGACAAAGGGAGAAAATTCAACAAATTTACAAGGTTCAGAGAAAAGGCCTTCACTTCCTGCTCCCGGTCCCTATGCGCGGCTTTGCCTTCACCTCAGACTCCTGTTCATCAGGAAGAAAGAGGAGAGAGAAAAGATCAGAAGGGGAGAAAAATAGTCCAACATTAGAAATCTGCAGAGAATAATAGCTCCTCATGACGTAAAGAGAAATAGAGAGAACTAGATAGATGAGATAATCTTCTAGTGAATAAGATTTTTTTAAAAAATTCTTCTAGTGAATACAAACAAGAGACAGATAAAAGATAAATGAGAGAAAAGATAAGCTGATACGCGAGAGGTGAGAGAAAGAAAGCTGGGTCAGGACTATCTTTACTGAAGAAAAAACATATGATAATTCTCCCTGATCCTGCAGAAAGGGAAAGCAAGAGGCTAGAGGGATAAAGAGAAACAGTCTTCTCAAGATCACAAATAGAAAATTACGATAGATTCAGCCTGCCATTAGATAGAAAGGAGAGATAAAGATAGCTTGGTTAGCAATATTTCCGGTGTAGGATGAATGAATGACACAAGATCTTCTCATTCAACAAAATGAGAATCCAAGAGGGTAGAGAGAGAATAAGAACAGCCTTCATGTGATCGCCAACAGAAGGCAGATCTTGATTCAGAGCAGAGATGAGATTAGTGAGAGCAAGTTACAAATACAATACTAATTCCAGCTCTGAGTGGCAAGAGAGAGAGAGAGAGAGAGAGAAGTTTCTTAAAATACCTGGGGAGTGTGGAGATATATATGGGTCTTTGCAGTGGCCGGATTGTGGTTCTCCGCACCCTTACTCCAGTCGTAACACACCTGCACAATACCACTTTGTAGATTTTCAAGCATATTTATCTTAGTAAAAAACATATTTGCATGGAACATAATTTGCTGTTTAATATTTTAATTGGTATTATTATATAGCAAAAACAATAATCTTTTTCCATTTAACTAAGTTTTGGTGTGCCAGAAAATACCGCATAAGCAAAGACCGAGCCATCGTGGTTGAACGTGCTGCAGGGGATGGGAAGGCCGCATCTTGAAAAAGCCTAAAAGGTGAAATAAAGACGATCGAATTTCACTAGATTTGATCAATAGAGATGCAGAAGAAATACAAAAAACGAGTAAATAGAAGACGAGGAAGATAAAAACGACACAATAATTCTTTCCTGAAAAATGTGGATAAATTATATGCTTATTTGCATGTCTGAAACGCAACCTAGATATGGAAGAATTAGAAAATTTTCATCACAAAGATCAAGGGTTATGGAAAGAGTTTATGCGAAAATGAGAATAATAAAGAAATGCCGACAAAATATGATTTGGTGAACGCAAAGAGAGAAAAAAGTTAATATGCAGAAAGAAAGAGAGAGAGAGAGACAGGAAGAGAGAAAGAGAGAAAAAGGGAGAAAGAGAGAGTTGCCGGGAGAGAGGGAGGTGTTCTAAACATAATATAATTAGCCACAACACGACTGAAACCAAAAGAAGAGATGGCATTAGAATGTAATAAATCCTTAGCAGGGACAACATACTTTAAGTCTTTGTTTGCTGTCTTTGTCCCAAAAATTAAAAGCGCCATCAGATCCCGCCGTTGCAAAAGTATGGTGCACCTAGCAAATGAGGATGAAAATCAATGAAGTTAATCCGAAAATTCAAATAAACCAACAGAAAATACCGGTCAGTGGTGATTAAAGAGAAAGGTAATAACTCTCAACCCGCTATCACACCCACACCACAGCTAATTTAAATATCCACACCTTGATAATGTCCCCCTCTTAACCACATATACGAGAAGAGAAGACAAGTAGCTACAGGGCCAACGGCCCAAATGTGAACAATTTAAATAATGGAAAGTGTTAATCGACTGGCATTTCAATTATTTTTCATTAGTCCTCAATTTTAAATGTGGGCAACGTATTATAGGTGGCTCACAGATTATTGTTTTTTCTCGTCTTAAGGTGCGAGAGGGCCTCAATTTATAAGTGGCACTCACAGAATGATACAGGTTATTCCTGCGTGGGACTAACTGATATGGGTCTTACTCAGACCTACTTGGAGAAAATGAATAAGAGGCGTCGTATAACATGTGCCACGTCAGGCCACATATGAGGAAATGAATGGGAGATCCTCCTCAGAAGAAGACAAGGGTGATCTGCCTTGTTCCTGTTAGCAGAGGAACTTACATTTATGTCTTGCGTTTCTTTTTATTTCTCTCTTTCTTTCTTTGTTTTCTGTAAATGTGGGACCCACGTATAAGAGGCCCACTAATTCTCCAATCCACTAGCGCATTCACTTGTGGGCCCAGCCTGTTTACCTGTATGTCTCTGGGTTTAAACCAGAGAAACCCTAAGGAATATACAACAAGTCTTCTTTTTCTCTCCCGCCTCTTTCTCTTGCTCTGACTGGCGGCTAGGTCAAATGCCGAGCAGCCATGGAGCAAGCTAACATGGTATCAGAGCCAGACAAGGGAAGCTCATAGTCGACGGAAGAAGAAGCCTGATTTATCACCTCTCGATCCTGGAAGAAGAAGAAACTGGTTATTCCAAGGAAACAAGAAGGGTCTCCTAGATAGATCAGTGGAATCTCTGGGCTTTGACAATGGCTACAGAGATGACGAAGGGGAGCTCCAGTGATCCTGCATTACTCCCCGATCGTGAAAGGATGGTACAACACACCTTTCCAGGTATTCCTGAACCCCTCAAGTACGATGGGTTGAATACACTCCACTGAGGTGAGTACGTGGAGATTATCCTTGAAGGGAGAGGGCTTTCCGACCATTTGTTTACCACTGGGGACCCTGGTGGTGCGGGATACAAAAGTTGGAAGCAGGATGATGCCCTAATCCGAGCTTGGCTTCTTGGAAGCATGCTTGGAAATGAATGCAAGAATTTCCTTCTTCTTAAGACTGCCAAGGCCACCTGGGATCATGCACACAAAGGCAGCTCAAAGGGGAAGGATTGGAGAATATACAGCCTAATTGCTAAGGCAGCCAGTCTGGTTCAAGGGGACAAGACAGTCACTGTATACGCCAATGAACTACAAGCTATATGGCGAGAAATTGACTACTACCAACCTATCAAAGACCCTGAATCGAATGAATGGCAATACACAAAGAAAGATAGACTCTACAAGTTTCTATTGGGCCTTAATGTGGAGTATGAAAGTATGCGGAGTCAACTGTTGAATCGAGAAATAGTACCTGACCTAGAGGAAGCCATCAGACTGGCGAGAGAAGAAGAAGAAAGACTGGGCGTGATGTCTGAATCTACCCAAGGAGAAAGTGGAGCCGGATTGTTGGTGAAGGCGGCGTCACAGAGGTCTCAGAAGTCTCAAGCAGCTCAAGGGGATCAGCGGAGTCAGCACTGGAAGTCACAGCCTCAGACACAGGTCACAGTCCCAGCCACGGGAGAGCATGTTCTGCAAATACTGTAAGAAGCGAAACCACAATATCGAGCAATATTGGAAATTGCAGAATCGACCTCCTCGTCAGGGTCAGGCAAATGCAGCAATAGTCCAAGGCAGCGCCCAGGAAGGCTGTGAAACAGTTGTCTCTGAAGAATCAAAAATGGTGCCCAAGAACCCAGGGGAAGAAATGTCTGCTCTTAGGGAAGAAGTGGAAAGACTCAAGTCTCTCTTTGGATCTGCCTCCATGACCAGATCAGGTGATTATCTTATTTCTCATGCTTTTCATACATCTGTTCTGGGAATGAATTGGATTATTGACACAGGAGCAACAGATCATATGACCCCTTATCACTCAAAAATTCTACTCATATTCTTGCTGTGAAAATGGGAGAAAAATGATTACTGCTGGGGGGGAAATCCTCCAAGTGGCAGGCATCGCTATGGTGCACATCCATCAGATCTTAGAGAATTGGGGCTTCTTAAAGACGTTCTTCATGTGCCTCTGTTAAAGGCACAACTGATCTCCCCGCAGCGACTAATCAAAGACATTAATAGTTCAGTTGTTCTAAGATCTGATGGGTGTTTCGTGTTTGACAAGGTACTAAATATGAAGATTGGATCAATTAGAGAGAAAGATGGGCTCCTCCAGCTGGATGACGGCACGGGAAAAATGATGATGACGGCAGGAGCAACAACGTCTAGCAAACTGGAGCAGCTGAAGATGGTGCATACTCGACATAGACACCCCTCTTTTGATGTTTTGAGAAGAATGTACCCAACTTTTGTTGAACATCTGGATGTTTCTAAACTAGTTTGCGATTCATGTCACTTGGGGAAGCACAAACGGGCATCACTTAAAAATGCTAGTGAGAGAAGCTTACTGCCCTTCACATTGATTCACAGCGATGTGTGGGGGCCCTGTAGAATCCCATCCATTTCGGGAAAAAGATGGTTCATTGTCTTGATTGATGATTGCACCAGAAGCACGTGGGTACATCTGTTCAAAAATAAGTCAGAAGTGCCTGATATTATTCAGGGATTTTGCCACATGGTGAAGAATCAATATGGAGTTGCCATAAAAAAAATTCGTTCAGACAATGCTAAAGATTTCTTCAATCAAGAACTATCAAAATTCTTTCTCAATCAGGGCATAATCCAAGAGTCATCATGTGTGAACACTCCACAGCAAAATGGGGTAGCAGAGAGGAAGATAGGTCATGTGGTTGACACCACAAGGATGTTGCTTATCCATGCACGTGCACCACAATACTTGTGGGCAGAAGCACTCCTTTCAGCTATCTATCTAATCAATCGATTGCCTGCCAGGAAACTGAATTATCACAGTCAAATAGAGATGATGTCAACATTCTATCCTGACCAAAGGACAAAGAATGAATTGCCGATGAGAATTTTTGGGTATGTAGCATTTGCACATGTACACAGCCCAGGGAGTAAACTCAATCCAAGAGCAGAAAAATATGTATTTGTGGGCTATTCCTCAACTCAAAAGGGATACAGATGCTTTCTCCCTGGTCAGAGAAAGATTATTGTGTCTGCCGATTTGACGTTTAATGAGCAGCAGATGTTCTATGCTGAATCAACAGAGAAAGTTCATGATAATTGGACACAATGTAGAGAAAATGTTGAGTGTCAGATATGGGAAGAGACTGTCACCAGGAGAGAGTTTCCAGTGGAAGAACATGAGCAGACCAGAGACGGCGAAGGTCAGAATGAGGAAAGACCAGAGGAACACCAACAACAGGACTCCCCTGAAACGATACTGGAAGCAAGAGCAGAGGAGACGGAGTTAAGACACCAAGAAGACCTAATGCAGGAAATGGAAGACTTGAGTTGGCCAGTTGCATTGAGGAAAGGGAAGAGAACCTGCACCCAACGTCCAAGATATCCTATATGTAGCGTGGCTAACTATAAGAAGTTGTCTTCAGAATACCACACTTTTCTTGCCAAATTGGACGAGATAAGTGTACCACAGACTGTGGAAGAAGCTGTAAAGGATCCTAAGTGGAAGTCAGCTATGGATGCAGAAATGGAGGCTCTCAGGAAAAATGAAACCTGGGAGCTAACACAACTTCCACAGGGCAGGAAGTGTGTGGGGTGTAAGTGGGTTTACACCATAAAATACAATTCGGATGGCTCGCTGGAGAGGTATAAGGCAAGGCTTGTAGCTAAAGGGTATAGTCAGTCATATGGCATTGACTATACAGAAACCTTTGCACCAGTGGCGAAACTCAACACGGTTCGGATTCTAATTGCACTTGCAGCAAACTCCGGGTGGGATCTGAACCAGTATGATGTCAAGAATGCCTTCTTGCATGGCGACCTGGAGGAAGAAATATACATGCAACCACCTCCGGGATACTACTCTTCTGAGTTGGGCAATAGAGTCTGCCGGCTGAAGAAGACACTTTATGGGTTGAAACAATCACCACGTGCTTGGTTTGGGAAATTCTCACTGGCCATGAGAAATATGGGGTACTCTCAGAGTAACTGGGATCACACCTTATTTGTTAGACACTCCCAAGTCAGGGGGGGTCGTGGCATTGTTGGTCTATGTAGATGACATCATAATCACTGGAAGTGATGGAAAAGCTATTCAGGAACTGAGTCGACAGCTGTCACAGCTATTTGCTATCAAAGCCTTGGGGAACTTGAGATACTTCCTAGGAATTGAAGTAGCTTACTCAAGAGAAGGAATATTCATCTCTCAACGCAAATATATACTCGATCTCCTAAAGCCTGCCTGTACTCCAATTGATTCCAACTTGAAGCTAGGCATGCGAGGATGACAGTCGAGTCAGCAAGGAACAATATCAGGTAAACTTATCTACTTGAGCCATACCGGACCAGATATAGCCTTCGCCGTTGGGGTATTGGGTCAGTTTATGCATGACCCAAGAGAAACACATTGGCAAGTAGCTCATAGAGTACTAGCCTATTTGAAAGGGACAGCTGGACATGGTTTGTTATTCAGAAGAAACAGTGATTACTCTGTAAAGATCTACACTGATGCAGATTATGCAGGGTCAGTAATAGACTGTAGATCAACATCCGGGTATTGCTCCTTCATTGGTAAGAATTTGATAACCTGGAGAAGTAAAAAGCAGGATGTTGTCGCCAGATCCAGTGCAGAGGCAGAATTCAGATCGGTTGCCAAAGGGATATGTGAAGCATTGTGGATCAAAGGGATCCTAGAAGATTTAGGTTTCTCTCAAGAATCTCCAATCATCTTGTACTGTGATAGTAAATCCGCAATTGATATTGCACATAATCCAGTACAACATGATCGAACAAAACATGTGGAGGTCGACAGACACTTTATTAGAGAAAAAATTGACTCCAGAATCATCCAGATGAAGTACGTTCCATCATCGGATCAACTAGCTGACATCCTGACAAAAGGCCTTCCCAGCAATAACTTCCAGCAGATGACCTCCAAGCTGGGCATTGACAGCATCTATGCACCAGCTTGAGGGGGGGTGTTAGCAGAGGAACTTACATTTATGTCTTGCGTTTCTTTTTATTTCTCTCTTTCTTTCTTTGTTTTCTGTAAATGTGGGACCCACGTATAAGAGGCCCACTAATTCTCCAATCCACTAGCGCATTCACTTGTGGGCCCAGCCTGTTTACTTGTATGTCTCTGGGTTTAAACCAGAGAAACCCCAAGGAATACACAACAAGTCTTCTTTTTCTCTCCCGCCTCTTTCTCTTGCTCTGACTGGCGGCTAGGTCAAATGCCGACTAGCCATGGAGCAAGCTAACAGAAATGAATGGGGCTGGGATGAGCGGGAGATCCTCCTCAGAAGAAGACAAGGGTGATCTGCCTCGTTTCTCCATCTCTTCTCCCCTTCCCCTCCCTCTTTCTCTCGATCGCATTCTGTTAAGAGAGGAAGGAAAAAGATAATGACATAACTCAATAGAGTACATGGCTGGGTATACATATACCCTAGGAGAGAGAGAATGATAAGAGGGCTAATGGGCTTATAGAATAGGGCCCATTAGCCCATAAGGCTGACTATCTCACTAACACCCCCCCGCAAGCGAAGTATGGATGTCATCCATGCCGAGCTTGGACACTGCACGTTGCAGGAGAGGTCGAGATAGTCCTTTGGTAAGGACATCAGCAGATTGATCAGCAGATGGAACAAATTCCAAGTCAAAGATGCCCTCGTCCACGCGCTCCTTGAAGAAGTAGCGGTGGAGTTCCATATGCTTGATCCGTCCCTGTTGGCCAGGGTTCTTTGCCAAGGCGATTGCCGACTTGTTGTCGTAGTAGAAGTGGATCGGGCCGGAATACTCCACACGAAGGTCATGGAGAATTCCGTATATCCACTGGCCTTTAGAGGCCCCATCGGCAAGTGCCCGGTATTCGGCTTCAACACTGGAGCGGGACACTTTGTCCTGCTTGCTGCTCTTCCAACTGACAAAACTGCCGAAGACAAAAGTGCAGTACCCCGTGGTGGAACGACAGTCCACAACTGAGCCGGCAAAGTCCGCATCCGTGTACACCTTCACGGTCCGCTCCATACTCCGAGGAAAGAACAAGCCCTTCCCGGGGCAGCCCTTTAGGTACGCAAGTACCCGGTTGGCCGCCTGACGATGGATCTCCCGCGGAGAGTGCATGAACTGACTGAGGAGGTTGACGGCGAAACTGATGTCGGGGCGGGTGTGGGTCAAGTACAGGAGTTTCCCCACCACCTGCTGGTACTGATATGCGTTCACCGGTGCTGAGTCCTCCCCCTTACCCAACTTGACGTTAGGGTCGATGGGAGTAGTAACCGGTGCACACTCAGTCATTCCGGTCAAGGCCAGTAGGTCAACGGCATACTTCTGCTGTGACACAAAGATCCCCCGGGGGGAGTAGGCCACCTCAAGGCCGAGGAAGTAGCGAAGAGGCCCGAGGGCCTTGATTTCGAACTCCTTGGCCAACGAAGAGCTGAGGTAGCCAGCCTCTGCAGAATCGGACCCCGTGATGAGGATGTCGTCGACGTACACAGCCAAGATGGAGACACCCGCGGAACTGTGACGGAAGAATAGGGAGGCATCCCCATTGCTCTGAGTGTAGCCCTCGGTCTTCATGACCGAAGAGAACCGACCGAACCACATCCGCGGCGACTGTTTCAGTCCATAGAAAGACTTCCGCAGCCGGCAAACGGTGCCCGGAGGGCCAAGGGTATACCCGGGAGGTGGCTGCATGTACACCTCCTCTGTCAAGTCACCGTGGAGAAAAGCATTCTTCACATCGAACTGTCGTATCGGCCAGTCGGAATGAGCCGCAAGCGCCAAGAGGAGACGGACTGTTTCCATCTTCGCCACAGGAGAGAAGGTCTCGAAGTAGTCCACGCCATATGATTGAGTAAACCCCCGAGCCACAAGTCGAGACTTGAGGCGCTCGAGAGTACCATCAGCATGATGCTTCTTGGCATGAATCCACTTGCAATCCACCGCCCTCTTGCCAGGAGGAAGTGGGACGACTTCCCAAGTGTGGTTCTTGAGCAAGGACTGCATCTCCTCATCCATCGCCGCTTTCCAATGAGGAGAAGCAAGAGCATCGGATAGGCGACGAGGGAGGGGATGCGACTCGATGTGAGAGAGAAAGGACCGGTAGGAAGGGCTTAGCCGATCAAAAGAGAGATAGTGAGATAAGGGGTAGAGAGGTGTGCGAGTGCACTGACGAACCCCTTTCCGAAGGGCGATAGGCCATCCCAACTGAGCATCATCATCAGTAGACGAGGGTGACGCATCGTCCGACGGAGGAGCGGAAGCAAAGGAGGGAGAAGAAGATAGCTCCCCGGGGGTAGGGGGAGGCTCCCCAGGGGAAGGTGGTGCACTAGGAGAAGGATACGGTGCACCAAGAGTAGGAGGTAGCTCCCTGGGGTGAGAGATGGACTTCCCGGGGTTAGGAGGTGCCCTAGGGGGAGGATACGGTGCACCGGGAGGTGAGACGGTAGGAGGCAAGGGAGAGAAGGTGGCTGGGGACGGCGACGGTGGAGGAATGGGTCCCACAAACGGAAAGGGTTCCAAGGAAGGAGTCGAAGACGCCTCAGCCAGCGGAAGGCGTGGCGAGGTAGAATCACCGAAGTAAAACTCATGCTCGGCAAAGGTGACGTTTGCCGAGATGAAAAATCTCCGAGACGGAGGGTGGTAGCAACGGTAACCTTTCTGGAGAGAAGCGCATTCGGCGAAGACGCACCGAGAGCTCGAGCATCGAGCCAGGCGAGAGGAGCCGATCGTGGACGTCGCCGTGCACCGAAGATGCGAGGAGGAGTCCAGTCCGCAGAGAGATGGGGAACGCCGTGGAGAGCGATCCAGTGGGCTGACAAACCCGAGGGCTGGGAGGAGACGGTTTACGAGATGGGTACTCGTTAAGACCGCCTCGCCCCAATACGCCCACGGAACAGAATAGTTCAGTAGAAGGGTACGGGCGGTCGACGTGACATACCCGATCCGACGTTCTGCCATACCGTTCTGTTCCGGGGTGGCCACACAAGAGGACTCGTGGAGAATCCCATGGTCAGCAAAGTACGCGTGGCCAGCTCGGTGTTGACGGTCCCGGCGTTACCGGAGCGGAAGCGCTGAATACCTCGGCCAAACTGAGTACGAACCATGGTGCAGAAGTGACGGACCGTCGGAGCAACCTCAGATTTGGCGGTCAACAAGTAGACCCATGTGTAGCGGGTGGCCTCGTCAACAAAGATCTGAAAGTATCGGTGGCCCTTTAGGCTAGCCTGCGGGGCGGGTCCCCAAACATCACTATGGATGCGAAATAATGGAGTGGAGGAGTGCGAGGTGGACGGAGAGAATGATGAACGACGGTGCTTTGCTAGTTGACAGGCATCACACACGATAGTCTGAAGGTCCAATCCAGTACACATCGAAGGAAAGAGACGCTGTAAAACTGAAAATGGCGGGTGACCCAGCCGTTGGTGAGCCACCTGGAGACGTCCCATACGGTGCACATCCGCCGATCGGAGTTGGCGGTGAAGCAGGAAGCACCGATAGCGTCCCCCATCGTCCAACAACAGCAACCCGTTCTCCCGCCTAATCGGTGTAGTCCGACCCACCTTGTCAGACAGAAACATCCCGTCAGGCTGGAGGTGAAAAGAACAGGACAAACTGTCAACCAAACGCTGAGGAGACATAAGTATAGCTCGCAGGGCGGGGACATGAAGAACATTGCTGACCACTCCGAGGCTGTCTACAAAAACTGCCCCAATTCCAGCAACACGCAACCGTCCACCACCGGCTGTAAGAACTGTACGGTCCCCACTATGCCTTTCGTAGGATACAAACCGGTCATTGAACGGGGTCATGTGTTCGGTTGCCCCCGAATCAAGAACCCAGCTCGTATCCGATACGAGAGGCGAGTAAGAAGCCGTACCACAATACCACTGTTCAGACTGAGGGATAGAGAACGCACCAAATCCACCAAAATGTGCCGTCGACTGAGTCGGAGTCTGCATAGTAGCCACTTGGTCACGGAGACGGGCCAAGTTGGCTTGGAGCTGCTCAATAGTCGCCGGGCTGGTAGAAGAGGTAGAGGAGGCAACCATAGCTTTCCCTTCGGTAGCCTCCTTCTTTTTCCGGTTGTCGTACTGACGCTTCTTGCACCACTTGCGAAGATGTCCAGGCTTGCTGCAGTAGGAGCAAATCAGCCCGGAGGGACGCCCGCGGGGGGAGCAGGAGCGGGCGAGGGAGGCCGGGCGAGGAGGGCAGTCGAGTCACGAGCTGTCTCCGAGGAGAGAGTGCCAATGACATGAAAATGACTCTCCTCTTCCTGGAGTTCCTTCACCAAGTCATCAATGGAAGGAAGGCCTTCCTTGCGATGGAGGGCACGGCGCCGAGTGTCGTCATACTCCTTGTTTAGGCCATAAAGAAACCCCAAGAGGCGTAGGCGAAGAGTGTTCTGGAATGACTTGCACGTCGGATCATCCGTCGGCAAGTAGTAGTCCACCTCGTCCCACAGCTTCTTGTGTTCCAGCGCATAGTCCGAGATGGACAGTGCGCCTTGGCGAAAGTTGCTGGCTTTGGCAACGAGCATAAAGAGGCGCCAGTTGTCCCCTTCGCGGCCGCAAAATTTGTTGGCCTGGTCCCAAAAACCCTTCACGGTGGAGCAGCGAGGGAACCTTTCACGGAACGAGGGTGCCAGGGAGGTTGTGTAGAGCCATCCAAGGACGAAGTGTTCCTCGGCTTCCCACGCCGCATAGTGTGGATGGGTCGATGGAAGCGGGGCTTGTGTGCAATGCTTGAACAGTTGGCGAGCCTTGAGAGTAGTCTCGACAAAGTGACGCCACTGTAACAAATTCGGGCCCTGGAGACACGTCGTGTCGGGAACCGCCGGCAGAGAATGAGTAACCTTGTGTGACAAGGGTTCTCGTTGAAAGTCTGCATCGGTGAAGCCATCATCTGGGACGGCCGGTTGACGCGTCTGGCCCGTGGAGTAAAGTTCCTCCGACATCAGAGCCGTGGTCTCTACGGAGACGGCTGTTGTGACTGAGGTTGCGGTCCGTGCTGCGGCTGCGGCTGCGGCTGCAAGCTGCGGCTGCGCGCGGCGGTTGCTGGCTGGCGCGTGGCTGCGCTGCTGCGGGCGCTGCGGCTGCTGGCTGCGGCGCGCGGCTGCTTCGGCGGCTGCTGCGCTTCTGCTGCTGCCGGCGCGGCTGAGGCAGCTGGCTGCGGCTGCGCGGCGCCGGCTGGCGCGGCTGCCCGTGAGCGCGCGCGCTGTGGCTGGCGCGCTGGCTGCCGCTGCGGCTGCGGCTGTGGCTGCCGCGCGGCTGCGGCTGCGGCTGCGCGCGGCTGCGCTGCGGCTGTGCGCGCTACGGCTGGCGCGCGTTGCGGTTGCGGCTGTGCGCGGCTGCGGGCGGCTGGCGCGGTTGCTGCGGCTGCGGCTGTGCGCGGCGCTGCGGCTGCGGCTGCGCGGCCGCGCTGCGGCTGCGTGGCTGCTGGCGGCTGCAGCGCCGCGCTGCGGCTGCGCTGCCGCGGCTGGCACTCGCCGCGTTCCGGCTAGGGCTGCGGCTGGCACTCGGCTGCGGTTCCGGCTAGGGCTGCGGCTGCGGCTAGGGTTTTGGCTGCGGCTGGTTCTCCGGAAGCTCCACGGGCTGGCTACAGCTCGCGCTGTGGCTGATCCGTCGGTCACGCTCCGGGTTCGTTAGACAGCGAGAGGGTGATGTCAAACCCTAGATGGAAGAGCTCTGGAGCTCTGATACCATGTTAAGAGAGGAAGGAAGAAGATAATGACATAACTCAATAGAGTACATGGCTGGGTATACATATACCCTAGGAGAGAGAGAATGATAAGAGGGCTAATGGGCTTATAGAATAGGGCCCATTAGCCCATAAGGCTGACTATCTCACTAACACATTCTGTCTCGATTCCTCCCGTGATGTGTTCTCCTTGTTGGCAACTCTTAGACAGTCTTACTTCATTTGGAAATTATTGATTCTTCTTAAAAACCTCGACACCAAGTCCCATTTTGGTTATTGACACATAGATATCTCCCTGGGAAGCATATCACAAACCAAGTTATTTGGGCCCACGGTCCACCAAATGATAATTGGGCTATTAGCCCATCTTACCTAAGACTTGTATTTTAGACTAGTATTTCCGTGAATAACCTGTATCATTCTGTGAGCCCATCTTACCTATGAGTCCAGAAGTTCTTTATGAAAACTCTAATTACAGGAGAGCTAGTCGGCGGCTGCAGGATGGCAGAATTCACAAAAGGATAGGAAGAAATACGTTTTTTTGACGTATAACAAATCCAAGAGATTCTCTGACAGGGTCTTGCTCTGGACTGTTCCCTAACATTCTTGAGCTAATATGCCTATAAATACACCATTTTTTATCCCTGACATCATGAGGTTTTCTTGGAATCTTGGGGGCAGCATCGGGATTGATAGAAGGATCAAGATCGCTGCATCCGGCAAGTTATAGATCATCCTCCTCTCTCTCTCTCTCTTCTTCCCTCTGTTTATTGGTTTTCCCTACACATTCCTAATTCCAGATAGGCAGCCATCAGGCTTCAATCACCAGAGTCAGGGTGAGGATGCGTCTGGCTTCCAGAGGAAATGTCACAACTTTGTTATGCTGTTGATGGCATTCCTGAGTCTTGGTCAACTATTCCTGGTAATTCGAGCAATATAATAAATTTCATTCTATAAGACTCATTTTCTTGAATTCTGTTGGATCTAGGTCACTGATAATCCCTCCCATCTAACCCGCATATTACTTCCTGCCAAGGTTTTCCCCCCTTGACGATGATGACAAGAAGGGAACAACGAAATTGATAACATTCTAATTATCTCATCGGCAGACGATGACAAGGAAAGAATGATGGTGACAATGAGTTGTCATTATACTCGTCATTCATCTGCACCAGGATAACAATGATGATGCAGAAGATATGATTCGCTTGCGAATAAGATAATAATGACCAAATCGCCATTGTCATCATCACATATGCGCAACAAAGGTGATTATTGGATGAAGAGGACGAGTGTTAAGATCATTCATCCAGAGTCCCTCTAATGACCTTACATGGGGGTATTTATAACCCTTCAAATTTCAAGAATCAGTTATCTTATCAGGATTCTAACAACGAGTTTGTCTTAGGACGGAGAATCAAACTTTCTCCTGCCTCAAGCTTATCGTTAAACTCCATAGGGAGAAGGTACAGAGTGGAAGCTAGAGAGACGAGAGGGGAAAGAGCAGGGCAGTGGAAGGAGCCCTACCTCCCCAGAAATAGGGCGGGATGGAGGGCACAAAAACAATCATTTAAAATGGGGGGTTCCCAACCCTCATATTGAGATACAAATCCTTTTTTATTTGAAAGAAATATTGAGATACAAATCCTAAAAATGGAAAATGAAAATAATACCCCTACTTCTCATGCATATGAATCGTCCACCACCAATTTCCCAAACTGTTAGTCAGGAGGGGAATCCAAATTCCACATCAAAGGAAATAACTTGACAAAGTACCTGACAAAACTGAAACGGAAATGAAAGAAGCCGCAGAAAACTAAACATGAGATGCGAGAAATTACGCAGCCATCCAGAACATTGATCAAAGCTTGAAAAACAAACTGAGATAGTCCTTTAAAAGTGATGAAAATACGAGCCAAAAGTAAATGAGGGAAATAAACCCACAGTAAATCAAAAAAATTCATTAATGTCAACAGATTGACAAAGCAAATGAACGAAAAATTAGAAAGTATCAACATAGTTATTCCAGGGAAATAACCTACAGGATGAAAATTCAATGAATTCACAGAGTAGATGTCATTCCCCTCTCTGTGACATTTGAACGTGAAGTTTTTGCTTTGTTGGGCATCATCCAAATGCTGCACCCCGACCCTCCCTTCTATGGATCCGACCTGAATCCCATTGAAATAAAGCAAACGAAATAAAATACCATAAACCCCTGTCGATAAAATACTTCTACGGAACCCTAAGAATCTTTGAAATAAAACAATACCAAGAATCCTTGTTGATCAGGGAACGCAGCAACACATCTCGTCTGGTATTTGAGAGGCGATATTATTCTCTTGAATTCAGTCTGCTCAAAGAAAACCATGAATGGATAAACCTCCAAACCCAAGAATTTAAAAGGCTCAAATATAAAAATGGAAATCTTCATAGCCTCTGTGATTCCAATTATGCAGCCAAGTTTTAACAAAGTAGAGACCTTAATCCTGATGTTCAAGGGAGATAGAAGCCTTCTCCCGATTACCTGAGGATTTTGCAGATTAAAGACCACCAAATTACGGTCTGCAGTCCCAACAACCATTAATGGGTATTGGATTGTAAGTGCATAACAGCGGTCTGGAAGCTGCTGAGTGTGGACTGGATTTGGTTGTCTAGTATCCCAGTACCTAGAGGAAAGTGAAGTCGCATCACCAATGATATAAGAGAGTTGAGAGAAACACTAGTCAAATGAGGAATAAGGACCAAATCTATTCAGAAGAAAGACAATATTGACAAAAAGAATACAATCTGAAACCTTTACGAGCTACGGACTTTTTAACTTACCTCTATGGCTTCAAAAAATATGAGATCGTGGCGTTTCCTTAGATAGAGGAATTTTATAAAAAGCAAGTATGGAATTGGCTCAACGGATAACAAATAAAAACAGCGATTTTATGTCTGGATGAGGAAACCCTAAATCGTAATGCAATAAATTCAGTAGAATTTAATAATAATTGGGAAAATAGTCATTCGTGCAATTTCCAGGGTAGTTAACAACCGAACTCCAATCACTTTAGAAACAACTCTACACGTTCAAAAAAGGAGATCCAACATAAAAGTCATTTATATCACACTTCTAGTAGCGCCATTCTCTCCTTCCGACAGAATAAATTTCCTTGTTCCATCAAATTGGAAATCATTTAGAAATATAGAGTCATGAACCAGGAATTAAAAGATAAGACACAGTATGTTGAGTGACTCCACAATCGTTAAGCATCTGGTTATTTTAAAGCTTGAACCTATCAAATTTAATAACCAAGAGATGTTGAAGCTAAGCCAAGCGGTAATAGTGTATTAAATATCCTAGAAAACGTTTGAATTCAGACCTTATGGTTGACTACAAACATATTCTACACTAATAATTGAAAAGAATAGCCTTGCAACAACAAAAAGGACCTTGGAAATCTATTTGGTATGCAACAATGTTTGCATTACAGCAATTTTGGAGGATAGAATAAGTCAGAGAGCATACTTAATGGTCTTATCCCAACTCCCAGTCACAAGAAGATTCATTTGCTGGATCCACGCAACTTCTTTGATTGGAGCTTCATGCATGGCCACAGTGACAGGCTGTCCCCCAGAAAGCAACGGCCACATTTTCACCTGTTTATCGCAGCCCGCCGAGAACACTGTCGTCCCATCATCTTTCCAAGCAGAACACAAAACCTGATCCAAAAATATCAGAAACCATAAAAAACTAGCTCTTTAAATAATAATAAAAATAAAAATCTAGATAAACCCACAGGCTGATCATGAGAAATCGACGCTTTTGCTTGACTGCTCCCAGCCAAAATCTCCCAGCATCTAACCTGAAACTCAGTGCCAGAAGATCATATAAGAAAAATGAAATCTCAGAGTGAAAGATAAGTCAATAGATATAGATAAAGAGTGGAAATGCAGGTTTTGAGAATACTTGATTATCCCAGGAGGTGGCAATGAGGTAATTCCCCTTCGGACTAAAACAAAGACTGGAGACAGAATCCCCAGGAGATGGAGTAACCTAGCAGAAGAAAAAGAATAATTTCACAGTAATTAAAAAGATTAGATTACAATATTAACAATGTGACAACGTAAGAAAAATAATAATAAGACCTCGTATGATTTGTTGGGGTTGGCGCCGGCAGAGCCAAGCCCGCCAATGCTCGTCATCGTCTAGCCTGCAGAATGAAAGGTATGAAATTCTTAACGTACCATCAAAAAAAACAAACTATGCTCAAAGAAGAAAAAGACGGAAAGTCGCAATTTTAGGGAAAAAAACCAGAACCCAGATGGAAAAAACAAGCGTTCAATGTCAAATATCAGAACCCATTTTCGTTAACCTTGAAACATTTCAAAACGACTTACGACAAATCAGGGATAGAGAAATCGAGAGAGAGTTTACCGGACTCTTGGAAGAAACGAAGAGACTGTGAAAACGTACCGAAGGAAGAATCGTAGATACGCTGATCCTCGCTGCTTGTTTGAGAGCAGTATTCGAAGTTTCGAAGTAGTAGGAAAATCAAAGCATGTATTTTTTCACATTGAATTGCTGGCCGAGTCAACCCCTTCCTGAATAAAAGAGTTTTTTTTTCTCAAATCCATAGCATAAGTCATAAGACAGGGTAGGAAATTAATTCAAAACTTATATTTTAGTTGATTACATAAAGCACCTTCAAACCTAGCAACGATCAGTATAGTTGAAATTTTAAAAGAATAGATTAACTCTCTCTTCATTTTTATATTTTATAATCTTTTGCCAACTTCAGAAAAAAATCTTTAAAGGTAAATCTGAAAATTATAAATACATCAATTTTCATAGTATTCATGGAAAATCTTTTGATTAAGTTCATTGAAAATATATTATTTACACTAGCACTAATTTTGTGACCCAATGTATCTCATATCTAATTAGTTGAAATTCAACTATATTATTTGGATGCTTTGTCACAAAGTATAACTATCACAGGTAGGGAACCATCTGTCATCACATATTAATAGCATATAAAAAAATTATATTGCGCTAACTAGTGCGCCTAGAGCATATCACTAATATTAGTCCTGGTTTTTTATGGAAAAGAAAAACCTAAGAGAGGTGAATTGTCGAGTTCTGTGACCGCGCTTAATTATTAAAAGATGATTCACATAACAAAAATTAAAATAGATCAAAACATGCCTTGAATATAAATTAAAATTTTGCTGATGATCAAATTACCTTGGCTTGAATTCATAATTATTTTGGATCCTTGGGCACCCAAGAAGAGGGGGACAAGGAAGGAACCCAAAGAAAGACCATCATGTGCGTATTTTGTTAAAATTCATTTGTTATATGTATGTACTTGCTCCAATGCGCCACATGTATGTCGCCCTCTAGACCCATCTAGTAGTATGGTTAATAATGCCAAATGATCAGGAACTCTTTATTGCCTCATCATAATTTTTATATCCATTGTACACATTAATTAATCATGGATTAATTCAACCCAATCGATAGGTCAAGTCACCAACATGTGAGGTGCAAAGGTACACCACATGTTCTAGACGGTAAAAATGAGTTTACTAACTCTTGCATATAGCCTTCTTGTCATTATATATAATGCACATGTAATTGACCATCTCTGGGAGACTCCTATCAAAACTCAATCATTCATCTTAGTTAGGACTGATTCATTGGAAAGTAATCGGATATTTATTTCTTTGATACTTCAACTACCTTAGTCAAGGACTTTATCACATCACTCTTATTAACTCAATCTCCTCTTATATTGATGGCTCAATTTTCCTTATAGACTTGTAAGTGCATCCAAGCTGGAAAGTATTTGAAATCTTATAATTTCGCACTCTAATATCATAGTCAAAACACAAACAATTGCATCCTTGGTGTCTCAACTTACACAAACACAAACAATTGCATCCTTGATTTGACAACTTACACAACTGTGACATGAGTTGACCTATCTTAATTGTTAGATGTAATCTCAAAGGGTTCTTACAAACCAGATCATCAAACTCTTTCTACCAAAACCACCCAATATGTATCCTTAGTGTAGCTACACAAATGGTTATCCGATCAAGAAAATGCATCAGATGAGTGGGAGCAGATGGTGTTTTGGTGTCATCCTTGAATATCTTATGAATAATAATGTTAAGAAAATATTTTTTAAAATATCAATGGTCATAGATATATGATCTCATCATAATTTTTTAATCATTTCACATGTTTTAAGGCTTGATTATGAACATCACATGTGAATAATAATGAATATTATGTATTTCAATTAATTAATGAGATATATAACTGTGATTGGCTTGTAAGCCACATAATTCAATCACTGGAAAACCCTAATCAATCATCTAAGTTAGGGCTAGTGTAATAAAAAATTATTAAAGAATCCCCTATCTGACATTTCCACCGTCTTAGCAAAAGATTTAACTGTAGTATATTATTTGAGTGTGTTTCCTCTTCTACTAAGGTATCATGATCTCATATTGACAACAAGTTCACCTTCTTATACTCATTGATGCATCTGAGCAAAGATTGTTTTGAGTATTATGATTAGAGAGTTTAGTTTATAGTCAAAGCATAATCTTCCATTCAAAAGATGATATTGGTATCTTGGATCTAATAACCTCTTTACAGAATCATGACATGAATAACATGTTGAAAATTATATATAAAGAAAACTAGGGATTCATCAGTATTATTTTTGTGGACTCTTTCTCTAAATGATTACTAATTATCTCAATTTTGTTGGTGTTTACTCAATAGTTGATTACTGATTTTATTAATATTTCTTATGAAGCTTTACTCTGTGAAATATAATTAAATAGTAAGGTATAATTAAATAGTAAGGTTTACTTTGTGAAATATAGAAAGGGCTAGATCCACGAGGAATAGAGATAAGAAATTTAGTTTCACTTAACGTGATTACGGGATGAAAATTCATAATTTATAAGGTAAGAAATAGAGAGAAATATGAATGATGTTGAGATAAGAAAGTGAAAATATATAAGGTGAAGGAGGATGCCTAGAAAAACACCTAAATGTGCATCTCAACAAGTCTCATGCACTCCATCAATATAGCAAAGGAACTTTAAGGCCACACGAAGATAAATTGTCAAGGCAGGTATGACACTAACTGTAAGGTATAACTTAGTGTTAGTGCAACATAAGGTTCCTTCCAATGCTACATGGGGATGTCAGGTTAGCTTGTGGTAATTTTAATAATTGTGATGCAAATTCTTGAAGCATTCAACATCAGTTGGGGCATCAAAATTTTAAATGATGGAGGCAAATATTGTGAGGACTTTGACTCAATAAAGAAGACTGTGTGAAACATGCATGTGCATTGTTCATACAATGAGACATTGATGGTCTGAGCACAAGGGGTGTGTCAAGTGTTCTCTCGTGCACACATGGCATCGAAAAAATGAGACATAAATTTTCTACAATCCAAATGAAGTTGCAAATGCCAGGCATTGCATGGGGTGATGGCTCGACCAGGTTTAATGTATGAATATGATAGGAGGCGCAACATATTGCACTAGGTCCTTATGGTTCACATATTTTAGCAATAATATTGGAGTTTAAGGTGAAGTAATTAGGGTAGGTAGATGACACATCATTGTCTAATGGGGTTTACCAGTTGTTATATCATATATCAATGGGTTATGTGTTGGGTGTAGAAGATATTCAACCCCTCTGGTTTCGTCGAGTGAAGGTGGGGGAGGGTTAGCTCAACCATGTCATCAGACAAGGGATGATGTCTAAGAATCATTCTTTTATTTCCTTATTGTCATCAGTCGTCCATACTGATCCCATGGCACAATTATAGGTCAGTCATCCTGACCCCACGAAGCATTTGTGCCTCCCTTTCCATCCTGACCTCAGGGTCGATGATTTACTCTAGATTTAAAACCTTCCATTGCTTGTTAAGCCACCTATTATGTTAGACCCTTTGGGTGGAAATGGTATGAAAGAAAAAACTCAATGACAAATGACTGACCTAGATAGAAAATGGCATATGGTGTAGTCCAGATTTTTGCAACACGTGAGAAATTTTGGTTACACCAAAACCCTCGTGCGAGATGTAATGTGAATTTGTGTGTAAATTTGCATTGTGTGTCACACAATGCGCAACATAAACAAATATGTAACAGAGAGAAAACCAAGCAAGATACAAAGAGTGAAGCGAATGAGAGAAAGACAGAGAAAAGTGATCGAGAGAGAGAGGAGCGAGTGAGAGAGGGAGAGAAAGAAGAGAAAGTTAGGGAGATAGTGAAAGAGTTGTTGGGTTCTATAGGCCTCGACATGGATGAATAAATGAAAATGATTCGTAGTGGCATACTTGAACGAATCAAACGACATCAACAAAAACATTGAAACAAAGTACCTTGGCACGGATCTCATCCGTGATTTCTTCGATCCCAGAGTGAGACGAGTCGAGCTGCTCAAGTTTGCAGCCTCTAGACATATCCACGAGATCCTCGGCACGTCAAATCTCCTCCGTTTCATTCATGAGCCCCGTTTAATCTCTATCGTCATTGTTACGCCATCCCGATCGCATTAGGGATGGAGAGGGGGTGCGGGGAGAAGGGAGAGGAAGGGGAAAGGCCCCTGAACAATTCTGGCCTGGGTAAATTTTTTTCAGGGCCTTCCCGTATTTATGCTAAGTGGGTATTTTCATAAAACCCCCCAAAACTTAAGTATATCTTCCGACGTCCAAAAGACCATTTGCGTGTGACTCTCTAGGCCCATGTATTACTCTAAGTAATAACTCCAGAGGCCCAATAACCTTTATTGGTCTTCCAAATTAATTAACTATATCATCATATAGATTAATTAATGTCAGATCAATTTAACCTAATCGATAGGTTGAGTCTCCAACACGTGGGGTGCCAAGCTACACCTCGTGTTCTAGAAGATACAAAGGAGTGTGTATCGACTCATGGAACATGTGCATCATCAGTTACCGTGAATGTATAATCTCTCATCCACTTGATGCCCCTTGAACGACTTAGGGTAAGGTCAATTGTCAAACCCTAATCGATCATCCGAGTTAGTACTGATGCATTCAGAAATCATCAGAGAACTCTTCTCTGATATTTCCCTGCCTTGTCCAAGGACTTCATCGCATCGTCTTCCTTGAGCTGTCACCTCTTATTCCAAGGGTGGACGATTCCATCTTGACCACTCAATTGCCTTCGTGTACTTCTTGATGCACCCGAACTAAGACCGTTTAGAATCCCATGATTAGAGACTCGTTGGCCATAGCCAAAGTACAACCGTTTGTCCACAAGACATCTTTGGTGTCTCAGGACTAAGGACCGCTTACACAACCATGATGTGAATCAACCTGATTGACAGTTCGGCATAATACCATTCAGGGATTTGTACAGATCAATTCAGTGAACTCTTTCCACTAAAGAGCACCCACTACGTATCCTTAGTGTCTCCACACTAATGGCTACGGGAACGACCATACTCATCATATGAGTGAGGCTAGATAGTCAGCATTTATCTATCCGGATACTTCGATGTCCTTCACGCGTATCATTTAAATAGGAATGTTTAGAACACATGCTTAAAGACTAGTGATCTCCGTATTACAATCTCATCATAATTCACTAATTCTGATAATGTGTTCACATACTTCATTATAAGCATCACACGTGCACTATAATGAATATGTTCTATTGATGAACATGGAACGAGATGTGGAATGTGTGATTGGCTTGCAGGACACATATATTTCCATCAAGAGCGACCAAGAGAGAGGAGCCATTGAGAAAGAGAGAGATCGAGAGAAGAGGAGCGAGTGAGATAATGAGTGAGAGAGAAAAGGGATAGGAGAAGAGAGAGCAAGACAGAGCTAGAGTGAGAGGAGTGAGTGATGTAGAGAGTATGGAGAGGAGAGGAGAGAGTGAGAGAGAAAGAGCCAAAGTGTGATAGAGAGGGAGTAAGAGAAGAGTGAGCAAAAGAGAAGTGTTAAAGATACCAAAGCACAAAGATCAACCACCACTTACAAAGACATTAAAGTACCGAGGTCAGCCGCCGCCTGAGATAGGGAATGACAAACATCATCCCATGATTATAGAGTGTGACGACAAAGTGATAAACTCAAAAATTAGGGTTTCAATTCATTGATTGTATTTTTGAGATCATTCAATAAAAATATAAATATGAACTCACTTAGCATTTTTATCTAGTGATGAGTATGGGTCATCTCCAAAGAGACCGGTGATTAAAGATTCTTAAAATATAATAGCCAGTGACTTGAAGGTGGTAAGATATTATTTGAGAATGTAAAAAAGTGAAGTGATGACAAGACATTTTAGTGAAATCACTAAGCTAATGATGAGGTTGAGAAGGAAAAATGTAAGGTGAGGATACTTACCGTAGATCCTTATGTTCCTCTAGGATCATGGACCTATGCTAGTGTAGGTAAGCTCTCCCTCTTCTCTGTTGCCTCCTCTCACACATGGAAGAGACTAATAACAAACTTCATGGATCTCAAAAACTCACTATTTTTCAATCAGCCCACATTAGTAGAAAGCAAGTTTGAGGATAAGTTTGACAAGGACACATACCTCTATTTATAGGTCAGAGGATGTGGATGGAAAGAGGGGTGAATACAAAGCACCCCTCAAAATTTCAGCTCAATCAAACATCTCGATTATTAAATATCAAGCTCTGAAGTTGGATCAATCCTGGTCGTTCCTTTTTTCTCTCTCATCATCATTAGTCCTAATGCTTCCTTTTATTCCATGGACAGAGTCTCCATGTCTTCCAAAAACATTGACTCCAAAGATGCAATGTATATTACAAAAGAAAAGGACAAGAAATGTTTTTAAATATCACTATTGAATCTTTGTGACGTGGCACCACGTCACAATATTCCCCTTCTTTGCTAATTTCTAGTTAATGACACGATGGTTGCATGCCATTCACATAAAAATAAGCAGGATTCCCCAATGATTGCTTGATGTGGCGTGCATTACTGTGTGCCATGTCAGGAAATGTCTCTGTTTTAATCAATTTTAGTGGTAGACGTGCACGCCATGTGTACCGCCATAACTTTTATTAATTTTCTTTTGGTTCACATTGCCCCAACGAATAAAAAATAAAAGTGTCAAATAGTAATTGCGAATTATGGCATCACGATTTGTGATGCCATAATTGCGCCTATTTTCAATGGTTAACGGAGGTAATAACTGCAGAAAATTTTTATTGACCTCCATTTGATGAATCAAATGGTGACACATGGTGGGGTGGATTTTAAGGCAAAAATATGTTGATAATTAATTATAAAAATAATACTAAGCCATAAAAATATAATATTTATTGAATTATAAAATACATGAAAATTCATAAAAATATATTCTGAATCAAAAAATTTATTTATTTAATAATATGATGTCAGAAAAATCATTAAAATACCATGAAATCCATAAAAATCAGAAGATCTCTCTAAAAATAGATTTACTCATTTAACGGTTGACAAAACACATGTATAACTGTTTTAATGCATAAACATGTGTAAATTTCATATAAATAACCCAATAATTTATGTGTTATCACAAAGCTGCCCTATCATCTTCTCACAAGACATCCTTAGGAACATTCTAACCTGGTGGACATAAACATACTCTTAAAAAATAAACCACATAGTTTCAAATCACATATGTATCTATTAATATGCATATGCAAAACCTTTTATACCGGAAATTTTAGCTTCTATTCTTCTATATCTAATATTTCTTCGTCCTCCTCTTATTCCTTCATTCTTTCTCTAGATTCTATTTGAACCTTCATTATTTTTATATTTTTTTCATTAATTTTTAAAACATAGAATCAGAGTGCATCCTCTCCATGCCTAAAGAGGGATCGAAGTCTTCATGTATTATCCTCGAAGGACAATGTTGCCAAAGCGATTGACAAGGCATATTCCTTTGATGGACATAAAACTCACTAGAGGGATCGGACTCAAGCCTATGTTATCATTCAAGATTTGGGTAAGCATCTTAGCCATGAATAACTATCATTCAATCATATGTTTCCAAACTTACAGCACCCATGGGGGAAAAGAGATGCGGTATTCATGGCTGCTATCATGTCATCTAAAAACGACAAAATCTAGCCCATCACCCAAAAATGTGTGACTTCTCACGAAGCATGGCTCACAATAAACAATGAACTCTCCTTCATCTTAGATTCAAGTTCAACAAAGCTAACAAATAATCTCCTTAACCTTGATAATGTGAACCATTGATGAATTTGTTCAGGAAATGTGTTTGGGACTGTGGGATGCTTAGTCAATGAGCAGACCCTAGATTTTGACCTACTTAGAGGGCTTGGCTCTAAGTATTGTGCATTCCAAACCAATGTGAGCCCCTAGACTAGATGATGCCATCAACTTCATGCTTTGATCCAAAGGAAACATACTTGTCCATAGAGAAACATATGATGAAGAACAGCTTCCACCTATGGCAAACCAAGCACAAATTGTAGCAGAAAACTCTCAGTTGTAAGTTCAAGGACGAGGCTGAAATCCTAATGGTCGAGGTCCTCAAATGCAAGGACAACAAGGATGGGTAGATCCTAGATGATATATTTGTTCAAGAATTTGCCACATGACCAATAGGTACCATGATTAATTAGGAATAAGTCATGGACAACAAAGACTAAATGCGTCAGCCTAGAGTCTAGTGTTCACCACTCAACCGACATAACCTCATGACAGCTACTCCACCTCCGTAGTACCAATTTCCCCTAGGAGCACTTCATCGCCTGTTACCCCTCACTAGTATCAAGATAGTGTCACAACCCACCATCAAACCTCAAATGTTCATCTACTTTATCCAATGAACCCATATAATAGGACAGACAAATTATGCCTTGACGATGTATCAGGTATGTGCATTTCCTTGAATAATTAAAGAATATTGCTCTTCATATCATACTTCAAGTCCCCCTAATAATGAAAAATATTACATCTTTTTGCCAACTAACACTCAATAACAGTGTGTTTGTTGAGTTTCACCTGCATGTATGTGTTGTCATGGACACACAACTAGGGAAACACCTCTCAAAGGTGACACAAGCATTGGTATCTATTGCCTATGACCTCTAGGACCAACTACATATGACATCCCTCAAGCATCACCTGATGGGTGGCATCACAGATTAGGACATCCCTCATTCCATATTTTGATACCTGTGATTTCAGGTTTTGGTATTCCCCCAAATCAACTGCCAAGATAGCCCATTTGTGAACTGTGTTGTGTATCTAAGGCCAAGCAACTACCATTCTATCTTTTTTATCATTTACTTTGGAAACCTCTTAAACTCATCTTTGGGGGCCTATGCTTAGGGAATGACAAATGTCATGTGGCTTGTCATTCATCACAATGATGAAGGCATGACGAATGGCATGATGATGAAAATGATGTGAAAAAATATTAGTGGCAGATGATATGATGGTGAGTAAGGGTCTCGGATGGGCGACTTTATGGAACAATCATCATGGTTGATGGTGGTGATGGAATTTTAAACCATGAAAGAGGGAAAGAGATAGAGATAGAAAATGAGAGCAGGAGAGAGAAGAAGGTGAAAGAGACCGAGAGAGATAAGAGGGAGATAGAGGCCAAGAGAGAG
Source organism: Wolffia australiana (assembly GCF_029677425.1). Lineage (NCBI taxonomy): Eukaryota > Viridiplantae > Streptophyta > Magnoliopsida > Alismatales > Araceae > Wolffia > Wolffia australiana. Next base: position 11,759,302 of record NC_135850.1, on the reverse strand, counting down.
ACTGAGAGAAAGAAGAGGGAGAGAGAGATAGACCTAGTAAGATCAGAGGGAGAGAGAGATTGAGAGAGAGTGACTGAGTGAGATAAGAGGGATCGAGAGACTGAGAGAGAGAGGAGAGAAAGAAAGACTGAGAGAGATAAGAGGGAGAGAGATATCGAGACAGATAAGAGAGAGAGAGATATTGAGGTAGATAAGAGAGAGAGTGAAAGAAAGACTGAGGCAGATCAGAGGGATGAGAGAAAGAGAGACCGAGAGAGAAAGAGAGAAACCAAGAGAGATAATAGGGATGAAAAAAAGGGAGACCGAAAGAGAGAGACCAAGATAAATAAAAGGGATAGAGAGACCAATAGAGAGGAGAGAGATAGAGGCCGTGCGAGAGATGCAAAGACAGATAAAAGGGAGAGAGAGAGAGAGGAGAGAAAGATAGTGAGAGAAAGAGAAACCAAGAGAGATAAGAGGGAGAGAGAGACCAAGAGAGAGGCGAGAAAGAGAGGCAGTGCGAGAGACACTAAGACAGATAAGAGGGAGAGAGAGACCAAGAGAGAGGCGAGAAAGAGAGGCCGTGCGAGAGACACTAAGACAGATAAGAGAGAGAGAGAGAGACCAAGAGATAGGAGAGAAAGAGAGAGGTTGAGAGAGGGAAACCAAGAGAGATAAGTGGGAGAGAGAGAGGAGAGAAAGAGAGGCCGTGCAAGAGACACTAAGACAGAGAAAAAGGAGAGGGAGAGAGAGACAAAAGAAAGAGAGACCTGTTAAGAAAAGTGAGATGCCGATATGAGATCAAGAAGAGGAAGTAAAGAAGAAGAGAGAAGGGGCATCTCACAATCTTGAATCATGAAGCCATCTAGGCTGAAACAGTACCGAACAGAAGATAGAAACAGAGATTAGAGGATGGACAGGGCGACGGGTGGAGCCGCCGCCCTAGGAGACATAATAGAGTAAGAAAGGCCTCAGTGAACTAATGCATTACACATGTATTTATAGGCCTTAATGTGACCATTGAGTTCTTGATCGTCATCCATCCTCTATTGAAGATTGCATTAGTAGACCGTTGTACCCCCTATTTTGAAATGGCAGTGTGCTGGAAGCAACAGTCGTCCAGTCTTTAAACGTAGTCGACCATTGCTTCCTTATCAGCAGAATATTCACATCTGATTCTTGAAACTGGTGTATCGTTATCTCCTTAACAAGACCAAGAGAGAGAAAGAAACCAAGAGAAATAAGAGGGATAAAGAGACCAAGAGAGAGAGAGGAGAGAAAGAGAGGCCGTGCGAGAGATGCTAAGACAGATAAGAGGGAGAGGGAGAGAGAGGAGAGAAAGAGAGATTGAGAGAGAGATGACACAATGAGAGATCGATCGATCAATTGTGTGTGTGTGAGAAAGAGACCGAGAGACGTCTTAGATCCCATGTAACTGGGATGTCTTACGGTGATAAGATCCATATGGGATGTGTGGACATGCGACATGTGATGTGAGTGTGATGGATTTTCTCAAAACCAAGGGATGTGTGATAAGATGGGAGAAATGATGAACAATACATCACAGTTATGTCTGTCATTACTGTTGTCCATACTTTCATGCCTTCGATGTCCCATGTGGGACGTGTCGTTCCCCACCTACACCCATTGCATCTCATCTTGCCTTTTCCTACAATGCCTTGTTTATTGATGCCTACAACACATATACCTGGCTTTTCCCATTAAAAGGAGAAAGAGATCTGCTATGTACATGTGTATAATGTAAACATGGTTGAGAATCAGCACAACTTCAAAATTCAAGCTATTCAAGGTATTCAAACTTGGTCATCCAATATCAATCTCTACACAACATCTTATATCTCAAGGTATTCTTTATCATATCTCTTGTCCTCATATACCTTAATAGAATGGAACAACATAATGAAAGCATCACTGCGTTGTGGAAATTGCCACTCCCATGATGCACTTTGCCTTCATTCCATAGCAATATTGGGATGAGGCAACCACGACACCTGTCTACATCCTCAGTCCCCCGCATGGTCCCATTCTATGACACAGAATGGCATTTGAGGTATTTCATTCCACCAAACCTGATTATACACTTTGAAAATTATTTGGTTGTGTTTGTTTCTCAAATCTCAGGTCCTACACCAAACATAAGCTCAAGCAACACTCAGAGCCCTATGTTATAATGGGGTACACTAGATATCATCATGGTTAAATATGCAACTCACTTGTCTCTTATAAAATTTGTATTTCTCGTGATGTCGTGTTTGATGAACAATCTTGGACCACTCATCATGATTAACCAATCATCTCAACTACCCCATCACCACCTAGAAATCTTGGACCACCTCTGACACAACAAATTGTTGCTATTACACATTCCTACAGTTATGACCTTACTGACCCTGCCATGCTCACCCATTGTGAACCATCACATTCTCCTACCAAACCTAACTTCCTACCTCCAAAATGTTTATGTATAATGTCTGGTATATATCATAAAACTCTTCCAGCTACACCATCAACGCTCTCTTGTCACCTCACATCAACCATTCCCCTCCAAACCCACCTCTCTAACGGAAGCCCTCTCTCATACCCTTAGTGAACAAAAAATTTAGGTTAAAAATATTGTAAGGCTTCTAGGTTCACAAAAATAGTTACAATTTCCTTAAAAGCATAGAGCGAGGTTCAAATCCACAGAGAGCAAGTATTGAATAAAAAAATTTTAACTTGATTTCTATTTTTTAGGATTTTGATATTTATTTTAGGAAACAATCTAATTTAATGAAAGCAAACTAGTGACAAGAAATTTGCAATAATTTTAGGAAGGTCAGAAAAATATTGATCCAATTTGATTCAGAAAATATTGGATCTAAGCACAACCTTATTACGAGCCATCAAGGAGATCTTCAAACGTAAAGTCTTTCCTAGAAGTTGGAAATTCACTTTTCTAGCACCTATCCCAAAAGTGGATAATCCAGTTTCTTTTAGAAAATTGCGCTCCATTAGTTGTTGTAATGTATGCTACAAAGTTAAATCCAAAATCATTACAACTTGACTAGAGACCTTACTTGATAGACTCATATCTCTTTAACAATGTGGCTTTGTCAAGGTTCGACATATCCTTGATAGTATCATGCTAGTTAACGGGTTGATAAAGTCAATGGATATTCATATTCCGGGTTCAAACGTTATTAGCAAACTCGATATGGAGAAGGATTTTGATAGAGTTGAGTGGAATTTCCTTACCATAATGTTATGTCGCTTAGGATTAACTGATGCATTCATCAATGTAGTTGATGATTGTATTAGAGAGATTCTCTTGTCTCTCTTGGTGGATGAAAACTCCACTCATTTCTTCCCTAGCACATGAGGTCTACGTCAAGGTGACCCTATATCACCCATCCTTTTCATATTGATGGAGGAGGTCTTTAATTGATCACTAACATAAGCAATCGCCCAGGGATTCATCCAAACGTATTTCTCAAAAAAGGGGTTGCCCGATCATCTCGCACTCTCTACTCGCAGATGATGTTATCATTTTCTTTAATGGATCTAAAAATTCCATTAAGGGACTTATGGTTGTAATCAATGCATACAAGCGAGCTTCTGGCCAGCTCGTCAATGCCTTGAAGAGTTACTTTATAGTTGGCATATCCACCACCATGCGGCACTCATATGTCATCCAGCAATAAACGGGATATTCATGAGGATGTCTTCCTTTCGTCTATCTTGGATGTTCCATCTTTCTCAACCGAGCACAAAATCATTACTTTTATGCCTTGCTGGCCAAGTTGAGAAAGAAACTAGATGGATAGACGCTGCTCATTAGGACCTTGGGTGCGCATCCAACTAATCTGACATGTCCTAATGAGCATGCCGCTACATACCCTAACGATACACTCGTTATCGCTCATTGTTCTTCGCCATTTAAAGCGTCAATGAATGCACTTCATATGGTCGGTTCACCTCAAGGGAGGCCAAAGACACCATCGGGTTTCTTAGCAGAAAACATGTTGGCCGACGGAAGAGGGGGTTCTAGGGATCAGACGCCATTAGGATGTCCAAGACATTCTTCAAAAGAAGCTTATGTGGCGTATGCATACCACGAGCTCCCCACTAGAGAGCTTCATCTCGTCCAAGTACAGTGATTGGGCTCCTAGGGAGTCAAATATAAGGACCACAAAAGGTGGTAGACTTGGCAAAAATATTGGTTAGAGATATCCAATGTGACCCATTGGCACGTCGGCCCAAGCACAATTAGTCTGTGGTATGATACCTGGCTCGCTAACACACCATTAACCCACCACCCTCATGTTGTCCCTCATCGACCATATTTAAATGTGACACAGTTGCTAACGGGAAACGCGTGACTTCTTTGGGAGCAACATGGTCTCCCGTTAGATGCCTTACCGCAAGCAATGGTTACTTCCATAGGGCCCTCTACCTATCAACCTATTTGGATGCTCACGATTCATGGAAATTTCTATTGTTGGTCCTCTCGGGACCATTTCGAGAGAGATTCTCTTTACAGAATTGGGGTTGTCGCTTATGGCATCTGTCGATCATCACTTGCGACTCATTGTTCCTTTGGAGGTTCATGCACCATGGCCTCCCTAATGATTATCGGGTGACCCGTACTCAATCAGTTCTCGCTACCATTGTTGCCCCATCTCTCCTCAATTTAAGACTATGGAACACCTTTTATTTTATTGTGAGATCTATTGAATGTTGGAGCCAATTTACTCATCATTGGTACTCACTCTTACGCACCTGCAATCCTCTAACATTGCTAGAGTGCTTTGACAAGATCTTTATCGTGTTAACATGCTCTAAGTGGGTCCCCTCTACACATCATCATAGCCTACCTATTATAGGAAATATGGAAAGGGCAAAACTCTTCTCGTTTTGCAGGTTCCCCCATGTGAGCACCTGATGTTATGCAATACATCAAGCAACAGTTTAGGCGCATACACCAACTCATACCGCCCATTGCATAGAGCTCCCCAGTTACCAACGGTTTACTTCACATCTAGGGTATCCCGGTGGCCTTTAACCCCATCACCACTTGGCTACAGATTTTCCTTTGGCACCCACCGCCAATCGGTATTCTGAAGCTCAATGTGGATGGTACGGCCAAAGGAAATTTGGGACCAAGGGGGGGTAGTATTCTAAGAGATCACATAGGGGGGGGTGGCATTTCGCATGGAGCACAAGTGGTGGGAGTGTGTGACCTTCTACCAAATTGATTTCCCTCAGCGCACCACCATGTTCATATCAGAAGATGGCATGAGGACCTTCATACTCAATGTAGCACCAACTCCGAGGGACACACGCACGACATGGAAGCTTACTACCTTTTCTCCAAGAGCAGGCTCGATATCATCTCTTGTATCTTTTTTTTTTTCACCATGGGTGTAGGCGAGTAGGGTCCATGTGTAATTGGGACATTTATGCTCACTTCATGCCTATAAACGCTTATAAATACTTCACTTAATATATAAAACCCCCCTAGGTGGCATCTAGGGCACAACTTGATCGGTCGACGAGCACAACCCTTGGGTTGGACATACTTGGCACCATGTTTTTGCCAAAAAAAAGAGAGTAAAAATGTAAGACATTGATGAGTGATGTCTCTAGTTTGTTTCTCCTATACTAAAAGCTTTAATAATAATGACTCATCAATAGAGGATTGATAACCTCAAAACTAGGGTAAAAATTAGGTCATCGTGAAATTGGATTTAATCAATAATGTTTATGAACTTTTACTCATAAAATAATTTAATGAGTTAGTATTGGGCAAGGGTTGTCTCCACAAGGTATGGATATTAGGGAAAGAGCTCTCTCTATCAGGTGAATTTGAGAAGGGGAGAAGGATTATGTACAATGTACAAGGTAGTAAATAGGTGAAGAAAGCAATCACGATAGAGGTAGTAGTAATTTAAGGAGATGGGTTGAGAATAGTATAAGTAGTGGATTGTTATCAAGCCAATCGGAGCTAGAGGGTAAGAAGGCATGAAGTGCTCATGTGAAATGAGGTTTGAGATGTTTGGCTCATTAAAAAAGGTCTGATTGATGTAAAACCAATGATGATGGAGGTACCAAAATCATGCCTTTGGTTTTACAATCCAAGAATGCAGATACTGATTACTTCATCCATTATAATCCAATAATATTTTATCTTAATTTTTTGAACTACTAAGCTAGTCTGAGATCTTCCCATGGTTTAAAATATATTTACCCCCAATTAAAATTGAATTTTACTAACAGCTTACCAGTCAATTTAGGACTTGAGTACTTTAAACTGCTAAGATCTTCTCATCAAAGGCCTTGGCATACATCTTGAAGAACTCATATTTATTCCTTTACTTTTGAGTGTTGATCTTCATCTAAAACCAATTTTTTCATCTAAGAGCGTCACAATTTAATGAATGAAAAGTCTCAATTTTATTGTATTGTATAAATTAATGTGTTCTCTTTCCTTGGATTACATGAATGATAAGACATGGTTACATCTCTTTTTGTTATTACTAATTTTAAACCCTCATATCTTATCACACTAGGTATATTTATCTATTTTAAATTACCCATAATTGTTGCTCTTTCATGTGTTTCAGCATGAGCTTCAAGACCTTCAATTTTAAAAAGGTTATAACCATGTGAGTTTACTCTACATCTTCATCATGTGATTACACACTCTTTATTACACTAGCCTCATGACCTGTAGATGTTAATTGTATTGAATTGATCATATGTGAGATTTATTAAGAATAAAATTATTACAAATATTTTAATAGTGATAGTCTAATCTCCATTTTTGTCTTTTATTGACATTTCTAACAGCAGATTCATAAAGAAATTAATTTATACTTTGGAATATTATTTTAGGGATATATTTGAAGGTTTGTATGTATTTAAATCTCCTGTAATAGTGTGGGGGGGATAGTCACCATCTGATCTCCATAATTTTCTCTACATATTTCAATAAGAAGGTTAGATCATGGATTTTAGGTATAACTTATTGAATTTTTAAGACTGTTCAAATAATAATATTTTTAGGAGGCGTTAGAATATATACCTCTCTAAATGAACTTAGAGTGAAGTTTTTATTATTCTCATTTATCCAGTCTCCTATTTTATCAAATCAGTCATATTTGATCTCATTTCAGTTACCCATATAACTTTTCTTGTTGATAACATCAAATAAGATCAACAAAATGGACTTTTACACCCCATTTTTGCCACTTTTTTATAGGTTTGCACATCCATTATTCACCATTATGGTTAAAATGATACAAGCTTAACTTGTTTTCTATCTTTTTTGTTTTTTATTGATCTCTGAGACTAACCCACTTCCTTAGAGTCAACTGAATTTTTCTCACATCTTCATGGAATTTTAATCAAAATACAAGACTTAGGTAAATTAAATGGTGGTTTCTACATGAAAATGAGAGAAAAATAAAAGCCCAAGCCACGAACTAGACCAAAGAAGGAACTTGAGAAAGAAGCCAACTTCGGAAGAAGACCACTGGAGCTCTTTTAAGAGCTGGATTAAATAAAGGCGATAATTGTAGAACTAAGCCAGAATTCAAATTTGGAAAGTCAATTTCAAAAGCTAGGTTATCAGGAACATGAATCCAGGCCAGAGATCAACCCAGCCCTATAAACACATGGAATTAAGTTCAAAGGCTAGGAGAGAATGTTACACGGTCAATGAAGATTCAGATCCATCAAATTAAAGAAAATAAAATTTCTTGTGATATCAGTCAACTATGCTACCAGTTACAAAGTAACTTAGCTCACAGGTGCAGCTTTAATACCGGGCTTGTCGCTATGTTGAAGAACGACTCTTCCCCGATATGGTAAACATTAAGCTTAAGCTATATCACCGACAAACTAGTTAAGATTCAATTCATTAGGGGCTACTTAGTTTCACTGTCATTGTCTGTCTACTAAACAAGCCTTAACCTTGCTAATGCTTTAATCTTACCCCCCATCATGCTGAATGTCTTCTTATGATCATGATGAGGTAGATGACTCCCAGCCACCAAACACTGGGCAAAGGTATTTCAACTAGTTTTAATTGATTTCTTGCTCTGCTCTAAATTAAACAAAAATAAAATAAATGTTACTTTCATGTATTTTAGAAATTAAAATGTGATTTCTCAATGCCCTTACACATTACTCGGATTCTTTACCAATAATGAAATGATCTATTATCAGAGAGAAAATAAGTAATTAAAATGAGCTAATAGGACAACTAATGATGTCTGCTCGTTATACTTAGCAATAAAAATGTGTGGTTCCAGCCTGAAATTAAGAATACCGCCCAAGTAACTGAAGGAGATTGTGTGAATTCGTCAAACTGACTTAGATGGCTTGAGCTTGGGGAGCTGAAACTGTCTAGTTCATCTGTCTACTGCGGTTGAAGAAAATCAAGAAAATTATCATTAAAAGAATAAAAAAGACGTGTATTTTCAAGAAATTAAAGACAAGAACAAAAAAGAAATGACTCGGCCGGCTTCTTTTGACAGTTACCCGGATCCAAATTATCAAGGCAGTAATGATTACGACGCCAATGATAAAGAACCAAGGGAAATGAGAAAGGAAGTGAGGATGGTACAGTTAAAGATGACGATCAAGAAGAAAATATCACAATGTTACTGAAGAGGATGAAAAGACAAGGACCAAGATCAAGATGAAGAAGATGATCAGATAAAAGACGATCAAGAAGAGAAGGACCAAGAAGAAGATGATAATAAAAATGATAAAGATGAATAAGATGATGATGTAGACAAGAATCATGATGATGACGATTATGAAAAAGACACATATCATGGTAATGATGAAAAGAGGGAATTACAGAAGAATAGCTCACTGGCAATGGACTGGGCTGAGGCCAAAGAGGATCTCATCATCGACTGCGCCGCAGAATCCCAGAGTCATCCTAGTGTGATGTTAGCCAGCACTCTCCATTCTTTGAGCTCTGAAGATAAGATTTCTTGACCAGCCGACGACGAGAATATATGATGTGATTCTCTGGACCCAACAACTCAGAAATGGTTTGGCTCCCGTCGTAGTGTCCATCCTCTCTCTCTTGACATTCTGTAAGGTAGTTGTAGAGAGATAGATAGAGAGAGGACAGAGAAAAAGAGTGAGAAAGAATGGAAATGTTAAGAGAGAGAGACACGGACATAATGATATCCTTTTGTTTCTTTCAGGAGTAAGAGATAAATAGAGTAGATAGATAGAAAGATAGATTAGATAGATAGATAGACAGATAGATCAGATAGACAGATAGATTAGATAGATAGATAGACAGATAGATCAGATAGACAGATAGATCAGATAGACAGATAGATTAGATAGACAGACAGATAGATACAGAGAGCGAATCGAAAAGAACCAAACCAGCTGAGGGAGAGCATTGTTGTGGGTGGTGGCATTGGAACTAATACTCCTCATCATCCCTGCAATTAATGTCTACTCTTCATTAAAAATGATCAGTAATCATATAAATCTCTTGTATTACCAGAGGAAGTGATTGGTTGACAGGGATTGGGAAGGTTTTTCACCAGCCCAAGAACAGGAAAGATTGTAAAGTGGAGCAGTTTAGGACATAATGATATCCTTTTGTTTCTTTCAGGAGTAAGAGATAAATAGATTAGATAGATAGAAAGATAGATTAGATAGATAGATAGACAGATAGATCAGATAGACAGATAGATTAGATAGATAGATAGACAGATAGATCAGATAGACAGATAGATTAGATAGATACAGAGAGCGAATCGAAAAGAACCAAACCAGCTGAGGGAGAGCATTGTTGTGGGTGGTGGCATTGGAACCAATACTCCTCATCATCCCTGCAATTAATGTCTACTCTTCATTAAAAATGATCAGTAATCATATAAATCTCTTGTATTACCAGAGGAAGTGATTGGTTGACAGGGATTGGGAAGGTTTTTCACCAGCCCAAGAACAGGAAAGATTGTAAAGTGGAGCAGTTTAGGACATAATGATATCCTTTTGTTTCTTTCAGGAGTAAGAGATAAATAGATTAGATAGATAGAAAGATAGATTAGATAGATAGATAGACAGATAGATCAGATAGACAGATAGATTAGATAGATAGATAGACAGATAGATCAGATAGACAGATAGATTAGATAGATACAGAGAGCGAATCGAAAAGAACCAAACCAGCTGAGGGAGAGCATTGTTGTGGGTGGTGGCATTGGAACTAATACTCCTCATCATCCCTGCAATTAATGTCTACTCTTCATTAAAAATGATCAGTAATCATATAAATCTCTTGTATTACCAGAGGAAGTGATTGGTTGACAGGGATTGGGAAGGTTTTTCACCAGCCCAAGAACAGGAAAGATTGTAAAGTGGAGCAGTTTAGGACATAATGATATCCTTTTGTTTCTTTCAGGAGTAAGAGATAAATAGATTAGATAGATAGAAAGATAGATTAGATAGATAGATAGACAGATAGATCAGATAGACAGATAGATTAGATAGATAGATAGACAGATAGATCAGATAGACAGATAGATTAGATAGATACAGAGAGCGAATCGAAAAGAACCAAACCAGCTGAGGGAGAGCATTGTTGTGGGTGGTGGCATTGGAACCAATACTCCTCATCATCCCTGCAATTAATGTCTACTCTTCATTAAAAATGATCAGTAATCATATAAATCTCTTGTATTACCAGAGGAAGTGATTGGTTGACAGGGATTGGGAAGGTTTTTCACCAGCCCAAGAACAGGAAAGATTGTAAAGTGGAGCAGTTTAGGCTTTCTTCTTGCTTGGCTCGCGCTTCTTGCTCTTCCTTGATTTCCTTCTACTCCTCTTCTCATCTGATGCCCCCTTCTTGCTCGTTTCCTTCAATAGCTGAGATTCAACATCCTTCTCCATCTGTTCTTGATCTTGTTCCACATCTCCAATTTTCTTCTCACATCCCTGCTCTTGATTTACGGCGGCAATCTCCTCATTACCGTTGTGTTCTTGGTTAAGCTTAGCAATCGGTGTTTCCATCTCTTCCTCTAGATCCATCGCTTCTCGACCTTCATTAGCAGGAACAATCTGCTGTGGCTCTTCTTGTTCTTGACCAAGCAATGGCGTCTTGTATCCCCTCCCTTCTCGACATTCATCATCCAGTGCGATCTGCTTTGTCTCGTCTTGTTCTTGTTCAAGTTGGGTTGTATCTTGATCATTCTCTTCTTTGCCTTCATCATCTGGTGCAATCTGCTTTTTTTCATCATGTTCTTGATCAAGCTGGGCTGAATCTTGATCAGTCTCTTCTGTACCTTCATCATCTAGTGCAATCTGCTTTGTCACATCATGTTCTTGATCAAGTAGGGCAGACTCTTGATCAGTCTCTTCTGTACCTTCATCACCTGGTGCAATCTGCTTTGTCACATCATGTTCTTGATCAAGTTGGGCTGAATCTTGATCAGTCTCTTCTGTACCTTCATCATCTAGTGCAATCTGCCTTGTCACATCATGTTCTTGATCAAGTAGGGCAACCTCTTGATCAGTCTCTTCTGTTCCTTCATCATCTTGTGCAATCTGCTTTGTCACATCATGTTTTTTATCAAGAAGGGCAACCTCTTGATCAGTCTCTTCTCTATCTTCATCACCCGGTGCAATCTGCTTCGTCACATCATGTTCTTGATCAAGTAGGGCAGACTCTTGATCTGTCTCCTCTCTGCTTTCATTAACATGTCCAATCTGCTTTATCTCGTCTTGTTCTTGATGAGAAAGAACAGAATCTTGATCCATCTCTTCTCGGCTTCCACTAGCAGGTAAAATCTGCTTTACCTCGTCTTGTTCTTCAACAATTAGTGAAACATCTTTATCCATCTCTTCTTGATCTTGATTAAAAAGTAATATCGTATCCTGATCCTCTGCTTGACCCACACCTGCAGGTGGTATTTGAATTTTTTTTTCCTTTTCTAAAACAAGTTGGGTGGCCTCTTCATAAACTGGCACAATCTTCTTTGGTTCATCTTGTTCTTGCTCAAGTTGGGCAACCTTCTCCTGATCCTCTTCTCGATCTTCATTCCCAGGTGCAATCTGCTTCGGTTCATCCTCTTCTTGATCCATGCATTCCTGTTCTTGACTAGTAGAAACAATCTGGTTCGGTTCTTCTTTAGATTCATCTAGTTCAGCTGCCTGGATCTCGGATGGCTGCAGACTATGATTTCCAGGACTGATCTCCTCTCGGAGTTCATCTGATGAAATTTCTTCCCACTCTTCGTCCTCCGGTTTCTTGAAATAATCATCGATCAGCTGAATGCCAGGCTGATGAACCTCACCTAGCTTTACGACGGAGAAATCGTCTTCTACATCATCCAGTGAGTGGTTGAAGGGTGTTTGATCTTCGGCGAAATGCCCCATTCTTCCTGTATCAGAGGAAGCTCGGAGATTAACATGCAACTACGGATCATCGATCAAGTCAACGCGGAGTCAAATCGAATTGGACATTGCCGTTGATACCAGGAATAATCGAAGATCCTTCGAATTTACGGAGATCTGAAAATTTAAAAAATGAGAATCGATCAAGTCAACGCGAAGTCAAATTGAATTGGACATTGCCGAGTTCCAAAAATCAACCCTACAAAAGACCGTTCATACCAGAACAACCGAAGATCCTTCAAATTAACGGAAATCAGAGTTTTTCAAAAAATGAGAACGAATGCCAGACAGCGGAGACCAAATTTGAAAACGCATTGAAACAATAATGGCCACAGAATGACGGCATTGCGCGCGATCTCCGATAATCCAATCGAGAAGAAGAATCAAGAACCAATAACGCAAATCAAAATGCAAATCCAGAAATAGAACATCAAAAGTGCAGATCAAAAACCAGAATCTCACCTCGTTCCTCCGAAAATTCCGCCGGCGCAACGAAGATCAATTCAAACCCGATCCTCCCCTCCTCTCTCTAGAACTTTCAACAAAGAGAGAAAGACAGAACGAGGACAGAGAGAGAGATAATGGGCCAGGCCCATATCCCAATTTAAACAAAGCCCACCTCACATTATCGGACTCCCTGTGGCCAAGAAACAGCCCGGGACCCACAGTCCCGATAAGAAGAATCCGAAACGCCCTATCTAGACGAGCCGCTGACATTCCCCCACGTGTCGCCATCCCGTTGGCCACCCGGAGCCACAAACTTACAGATAATCCATCTCATGTAAACCGTCCGATGGCTACACCTCTCCGAATGAGCGGCTAACATTCCTCCACGTGTCGCCATCCGTTACCGATAATACATCTCATGTAAACCGTCCGATGGCTACACCTCTCCGAATGAGCGGCTAACATTCCTCCACGTGTCGTCATCCCGTTACTGATAATCCGTCTCACGTAAACCGTCCGATGGCTACTCCTCACCGGACGGGCGGCTGACATTCCCCCACGTGTCGCCATCCCGTTACAGACGATCTGTTTCATGTAAACCGTCCGATGGCTATCCTTTCCCGACGAGCGGCTGAGATTCCTCCACGTGTTGCCATCCCGTTACAGATAATCCATCTCATGTCAACCGTCCGATGGCTACACCTCTCCGGAGGAGCGGCTGACATTCCTCCACGTGTCGCCATCCGATGGCCAGCCAGATCCACAAATGTTACAGATAATCCGTCTCATGCAAACCGTCCGATGGCTACTCCTCTCCAGATGAGCGGCTGAGATTTCTCCACGTGTGGCCATCCCGATAGCCAGCCAAATCCACAAACGTTTCAGATAATCCGTCTTATCTGGACCGTCCGATGACTACCTCCAGTGAATCTCAGCCGTCCATTTTCTGGCTTGGTCTTCCCTTCCTTCCTATCTTCTTCTACCTCGAGACTGTGGAGAGAAGGAGAGGAGCGATGGCGGCGGCTCTGCAGCAGTCGGTGGTGGCTCTGCGGGCGGCGGCGGCGGCGGCGCCGCCGGCGCGGCGGGTCGCCGCGCGCGCGGTGGCGCTGCGATCGTCGAATTCGATCGCGGTTCTGAGAATTTCAACGGGGGGGCGGCGGCGACGCGGCGGCGCGACGATGATCGACACGGCGGCGGGGAGCTACGCGGCGGCGCTGAGCGACGTGGCGAACGGCAATTCGACGCTGGCGGCGACGAACGCCGACATGGAGAAGGTCGCGACGATCTTCTCCGACAAGGCGGTGTTCGATTACTTCGCGAATCCGACGGTCGCGATCGAGAAGAAGCTGGAACTGGTGGCCGACATCGCCAAGACCTCGTCTTTGCAGCCGCATACCGCGAATTTTCTAAGTATTTTGGTGGAGATGAAGAGGACGGACATGGTGAAGGAGATCGCCAAGGAATTCGAAAAGTGTTATAATCGGATTACGGGAACGGAGGTGGCGCTGGTTACATCGGTTGTTCCGCTGGAATCGCAGCATTTGGCGCAGATCGCCAAATCAATCCAGCGATTGACCAAGGCGAAGAACGTGAGGATCAAGACCACGCTGGATCCGTCGCTGGTGGCGGGATTCACGATCAGGTACGGGGCTTCTGGATCAAAGTTCATCGATATGAGCGTGAAGAAGCAGTTGGCGGAGATCGCCAAGCAGCTCGATTTCTCCGACATCGTGCTCTCCTCGTAGACGGGTGCGTTTTTTTTTTATCTTCCTTCCTTGTATGCTTGATTATCACTTCTCTCGTTGTTCATCTTCTGTTCTGTGTTCTCATCGAGAATTGGACTATATTGCCATAGCCAGATCTCTTTCTATGCTTCCATGTTATCCGCTCGTTTTATGTTCTTGATTTCCAATTGATTATCACAGATCAAAATCTAATTGGCATCCGTTGTATTTCATCAGCGGCAGCATCTTCATCATCATGGCGAGTGATCGTTCCATGTTCCTAATATCTAATTGATTATCAAAGATCAAAATGTAATTGTCATCCATACTATTTCATCAGCATCAACATCATCGCGAATGATAGTTTTATGTTCTTAATATCAAATTGATAATCAAAGATTAAAATCTAATTGACATCCCTAGTATTTCGTCGGCATCATCATCATCGCGAGTGATAATTCTATGTTCTTATTATCGAATTGATTATCAAAGAATAAAATCTAATTGGCATCCGTTGTATTTCATCAGCGGCAGCATCTTCATCATCATGGCGAGTGATCGTTCCATGTTCTTAATATCTAATTGATTATCAAAGATCAAAATGTAATTGTCATCCATACTATTTCATCAGCATCAGCATCATCGCGAGTGATAGTTTTATGTTCTTATTATCAGATTGATAATCAAAGATTAAAATCTAATTGACATCCCTAGTATTTCGTCGGCATCATCATCATCGCGAGTGATAATTCTATGTTCTTATTATCGAATTGATTATCAAAGAATAAAATCTAATTGGCATCCGTTGTATTTCATCAGCGGCAGCATCTTCATCATCATGGCGAGTGATCGTTCCATGTTCTTAATATCTAATTGATTATCAAAGATCAAAATGTAATTGTCATCCATACTATTTCATCAGCATCAGCATCATCGCGAGTGATAGTTTTATGTTCTTATTATCAGATTGATAATCAAAGATTAAAATCTAATTGACATCCCTAGTATTTCGTCGGCATCATCATCATCGCGAGTGATAATTCTATGTTCTTATTATCGAATTGATTATCAAAGAATAAAATCTAATTGGCATCCGTTGTATTTCATCAGCGGCAGCATCTTCATCATCATGGCGAGTGATCGTTCCATGTTCTTAATATCTAATTGATTATCAAAGATCAAAATGTAATTGTCATCCATACTATTTCATCAGCATCAGCATCATCGCGAGTGATAGTTTTATGTTCTTATTATCAGATTGATAATCAAAGATTAAAATCTAATTGACATCCCTAGTATTTCATCGGCATCATCATCATCGCGAGTGATAATTCTATGTTCTTATTATCGAATTGATTATCAAAGATTAAAATCTAATTGACATCCCTAGTATTTCATCGGCATCATCATCATCGTCGTTGTTGTCATCATCATCATCTCAAGTTATGGTTTTTCTATTTTCTTAATATCAAAATTGATTATCACAGATCAAAATCTAATTGACATTCGTAGTATTTCATCATCATCATCAGAGCGAGTGATCGTTGTATGTTCTTAATATCATATTGATTATCGAAGATCAAAATCTAATTGTCATCCATAATATTCCATCAACATCATCATCATCGCCATCATCATTAATATCATCATCATCATCATCGTGACTGATCGCTCTATGTTCTTAATATCAAATTTATAGTCACAAATCAAAATTATATTGGCATCCCTAGTATTTCATCAACATCATCATCATCATCATGAGTGTTCATTGTATCTTCTTAATATCAAATTGATTACAACGGATCAAAATCTAAATGACATCCTTAGTATTTCATCAGCATCATCATCATCATGAGTGGTCGTTGTATGTTCTTCATATCAAATTGATTACAACAGATCAAAATCTAATTGACATCCCTAGTATTTCATCAGCATCATCATAATCATCATCTTCACCATCAGGGCAAGTGATCGTTCTATGTTCTTAATATCAAATTGATTACCAGAGATCAAAATCTAATTGACATCCCGAGTATTTTATCAGCATATCATCATTATCAATATTGTCATCATCATCGTGAGTGATTGTCCTATGTTCTCAATATCAAATTGATAATCATAGTTCAGGATATAATTGACATTCCTAATATTTGTCTTCATCATCAGCATCAGCATCATCGTGTGTGATCGTTCTTTGCTCTTAATATCAAATCGATTAACACAGATCAAAATCCAATTAACGTCTCCGGTATTTCATTGGCATCATCTTTCTTCAAAAAAAAAAATTCATTGACATCATCATCATCATTTATAGTACATGAACAGTTTTCTAACGATGATTAATGAAACATTAAGTTCGAATACTCTTTACATCTCGATCAAGATCAATTAATTTGACGTACATGAACAGTTTTCTAACAATGAATGTAACTTAACTTTATACTTTTATATGCGCACAAATTTGTATTTGTGCGCTAAATTTACAAATTTTGGTTTTGTCAATTTCAAACTTGGTAGGAATTCCTTAAACACCATTTTTAAAAATACAATTCCACTTTGGAAAATGTTGAGTCAATTGCAAAATATTCTTAGAATCTCAAAGATAACTAAAGAGACAATTTAATCTCTAGTAATAGCCTCCATTAACGTATTGACAACGATAAGGGAGTCATTTTTAAAAACATACTAACCCGTCTTCCGTTAACAAAATGAACTATTCTAAATTGATGATATGGTGTCCTCTTTTAATTCCATCCCACACAGTTAGGATGCAAAAGAAATAATATATACGATAGAACTTTACAAAATGATGATGCCATCTTACCAACTTAATAGAAATAACAGGGGGTGATGAATTAAGTGCTCATTAAAATAGCTTAACATAAAGAAACCCATCATTTCTTCTAAAACATGAAAGATGCCATTCTATGAGTCCATCTCTTAGTCTCATGCCCACAAATTTCTCCAACTAGGTCAAACCCATTATCCTCAATTCATTATAATTTGCCCTTATCATAAAAGAATTAGAAGTGGTTCCAATAAAAAAAAATATTCGTAATAAATAAGCATGTGATATAATACGTAAGCAGGTTCATGTAAGGAAGAATGCCCAACAGCGGCCCAACCCAGAAGCACAGGCCCAGCCCACACCGACATCTACTTAAGCTCCACTTCTATGGATGTTAGGGCAGGAAATCACAAATTTCAATAACATCTAAATATTTTCAATAAATTTAGATGTTATTGAAAATATTTCTTGGTTGAAATCACGAGTACAAGCAAGGCATCGAGCACGTCCCCAACCCAGGAACATATCAGCCTGCTCATATCAAAGTTTAAGGATAATTCAATCAGTTGAATGATACTTTGCATGAAAGAACTTAAGAGTGAAAAATTACTTTGTACCATAAGGAGTTTGGACAACTAAATTTGAAATGGCATCTTCAACTATTATCTGATTTATTTTTTTTGAAAGAAAATAGGGAAGACCACCCGAAACCGTTGGTCTACATGATACCATTAAAAATGAAAGTTATGTACAGTCAATACACCACCTCGTTACGGTGCAGCCATAGCGCCCATAATATCACTAGCAGCGTCCCCCATTCTAGCCTGCCCCTGGGTCCAAAACTATAGTCTGATTAATATTAATCTGAATTATGCAGGCTAACACACCCACAAATATACTCGTTCGGGATGGGGCGGTAAGACAGTTCAACACGGTTCTTGACTTGTCCTGCATCCCAATTTTTTTGGGTCTTCCAAAACCGTTCCTCTTATCCCGATTACGTCTGACATCAGAGCCAAAAATTTAAAGTTATGAATCATAAAATGGAATTTTAGAACAGTAATCTTTGTCCGCAACAAAAAAACCATCCCGTCCTTCGTCCAGCAGACAGATTTCTATCTCGGTACTGGACAGTTTTCACGTCCCAGGGCGGAAAAACCAAATTTCATCTTAAAGGTCTTCAACAGTGTGTGTACTGTAGGAGATTATGGTTAAATAAAACTAATGTCATTTTAAAATGAGACTATTATATTTACTGATAACATAAAATGCACGTTTGTTTAATGACAGCATCAGTTCTTTTTCCAGTGGGAAACTCCGGGAAATACTCATTAACAACTTTAATTCATTATAATCTACCCCTATCATTCAATCATTTGAATGAAAGAAATCAAAAGTAAATAAATGAATTTTACTGTTCTAGAAGCCTTGTTTTATAACATCTTTCTCTCCGAGCCTTGTTTTTACAAGTTATCACCAAGACTTTGGACTGCTGAATTTTAAATGACATCTTCAACTATTGTCCAATGAACATTAATCCAAAGTATGCGGGCTTACACACCCCCAAGTAATCTCAACTCATGTTATGAGTATCCTGACGAAGACCAAACAAGCAAAACCAACACCTATAATTTACAACAATCTACCCTCATCATTAAATCATTTGAATGAAAGAACTCAAAAGTAACAAGTTAGTTTTAGTCTTCTCCAATCCTTGTTTTGTATCATCTTTCTTCTCCGAGCCATGTTATGAGTATTCTGATCAAGACCAAGCAGGCAAAACCAACACCTATAATTCACTACAATCTATCATTATAATTAAATCATTTGAATAAAAGAATTCAAAAGCAACAAATGAGTTTTACACAAAAAAAACAGGTCACCACCAAGACTTTTGACAGCTGAAATGTAAATTATATCTTGCACTATTATCTGATTAGCACTAAACTGAATTATGCACGCTTACACACCTCCAAAATATTATCAAGGTGAAACACCAAAACTCAGTCAGGTTGTGAATATTCTGACGAAGACCCATTCCAGAGATCTACCAAAAGCAACACCTATCAATCATTATAACCAAACCTTATCATTCAATCATTTGGATGAAAGAACTCAAAAGTAACAAACGAGTTTTAGTCTTCACCAAGCCTTATTTTCTATCATCCTTCTTCTCCAAGCCTTGTTTTGTTTTTCCAAAACAAAAAAAATTAGTTACCACCAAGACTTTTAACAGCTGAATTGTAAACTGCATCTTCAATTATTATCTGATTAACATTAACCTAAATTATGCACGCTTACACACCCCAAAGTAATCTCAAGGTGAAACACCAAAACTCAGTCATATTTTGACTATTCTGACGAAGACCAAATCCAGAGATCTACCAAAACCAACACCTACAATTCATTATAGTCTACCCTTATCATTAAATCATTTGAATGAAAGAACTCAAGAGTAACAAAAGAGTTTTAGATCTTTCTTCTACAAGCCTTGTTTTGTTTTTTTCAAAAAAAAAAAGAAAAAACTAGTTACCTCCAAGACTTGACAGCCGAATTCTAAATTGCATCTTCAACTATTATCTGATTAACATTAAGCTGAATTGTGCAGTCTTACACACCCCCAAAGTAATCTCAAGGTGAAACACCCAAACTCAATCATGTAAAGACTATTCTGACGAATACCCATTCCAGAGATCTACCAAAAACTAAATCACAGCCAAAACCAAAATTTGAATTTTTCCAAGAACCAGGAAAAGATCAACTACTCTTATCTTCTTTCTTGATTCCCTGTTCAACAGCCGTAAAGTAAACAGCAAAGAGCTCAGGAATCCGCTCCGAGTACGAGAAAACATACCTCTCCAAGAACTTCTCCACCGGAAGAACAACAACACAAAGCCAAAACAGAGATCTACCAAAACTAAATCATAGCCAAAAAAATTTTTTTGAATGTTTCCAAGAACCAGGAAAATATCAACTACTCTTATCTTCTTTCTTGATTCCCTGTTCAACAGCCGCAGAGTAAGCAGCAAAGAGCTCCGGAATCCTCTCCGAGTACGAGAAAACATACCTCTCCAAGAACTTCTCCTCCGGAAGAACAACAATTCCCAGAAAATCATGCTCCCCGGCAGAAATCCCCTCCGATTTGAGAATCTTCAGAACAATCTGGCGAGGAACAAGCCGCCTACCCAAGCTATACGACAGAAGAACAGGCCGGAGAGCCACATACCCGGGCGCAACACCCACTTGATTGATCAGAAATTCCATGGCCAGCTTGATCTTCTTCTCGGAGACTCTCAGAATGAGGGGGCTCCTCTGGAACGCGCCGAGGAACTCCTCCTCGGACCAGCCGAAGCTTAGGAACAGTCGGAGCTTCTCCTCGAGCTTGGATTTGCTGAGATTGGCCATGGCGTAGAGCGCCTGCTCGAACATCCCCGTGCTGGCCGACACGCCATGGCTCTCCACCTGAGCCACAAGGGCTCGGATCGTCTCGAGCCGGCAAGCCACCAGGCGCGGTCGCCGAGCCAAGATCCGACCGATGCGGTGGTCCGACAGCCCGGTGTTCCTCAAGAAGCAGACGTTGGGCTTGATCTTCCGATCGAGGCTGGCGTTCACGACATGGCTCTCGGAGAGGACCTTCAATGCCTTCTCGTTGCTCCCGGTTAGGGTTCGCCAGAATCGGAGCTTGGTCTGGAGATCGGCGACGCGGACCGAGCTAGGGTTTGCGGAGATGAAGCGGGAGATCTCCGCCGCGGAGAAGCCCTCGGATTGGAGCAGCCGGATGCGAGGTTCTAGGGTTAGGGTTAGGTCTTTGCGGAGGAGCGCGGGGAAGAGGACGATCGATCTGCGGATCTGATCTGAAGTGAAGCCCTGCGTTCGGAGGAAGACGACGGCTTGCTCTGCTCTGCTGAGATCTTCCTGCGCGGGGAGCGAGGAGGAGACCTTCGCCGCCTCGGCTATGGCGAATCCGCATGATCTGATCAGGAATTCGATCAACGATGATGAAGATGATGATGAAGTGGAGAACAGGAAGCGTCCGAAGAGCTTCTTCGTTAGCATTTGATTCGCTCGCTTGTAAGTTTGTCACTCTCTGAGGTTTATGCTCAATAGTGCAGGGACGCGGACGGGACGATTTTTTGTCCAGGGACGGAAAATTCGTCTCGTCTAATGATACTGACGAATTTCGGGACGAAACTTCGTCCCGGGGACCACTGGACGGGATGTTTTCGTCCAACGGGACGAAAAACCCGTCCGTCCGGAAGTCTCGGACGTTGGAGAGACGAATCTGGACGGAAAACTGACGGATGCACATCCGACGGTTGAGATGCAGCCACGTGGCCTCGCAATGACAATTTGCATCGAAGTCCCTGTATTTTACTTGCATGCAAACGGACCCCGCTCAGAAATAATTGCACATATAGCCCTTTGTATTCTCTCTCCTCAGTAATTTCCTAAAAACTTAGAAAAATCTATATTAATATTTTAAAAATATAAAATGGGTTTTTTTCGTCCGGGACAAGAACGGGACATAAGTTCGTCCTAAGAGGACTGGACGGGACGGTTTTCTATCCGTCAGACAAAAAATTGTCCCGTCCTTTGTCTCTGCACTGAATCTGGACGTCAGGCGGGACAAAATTTGTCCCGTCCATCGTCCATGACCGGGATGATACTCACTCTAATCATTAGAGTGAGGAATCGTCTTTGGCCCTCTCGTCATCGTCACCGCTCCGTCATCAGTCCCATCGCCGCTCCATGCCCCCTCTCCCTCGCTCGTTCACTCTCCAGCATCGTTGTTTCCCGTTACCGTCGTCATCTAGGATGTATGTGGGTGGTATAGTGGATAGGCGTGGATGCTGGTGGTATAGTGCATGGACGTGGACGGTTATTTTGTCCGAATACTAAAAAATCATCCTCTCCTGGAGTTTGAACGAATGACTTGACATTGGATCGTCTTGACCCTTTCATTATCATCACCGCTCCATCACCACTCCGTACCCCCTCTCCCTCGCTCGTTCACTCTTTGGCGTCGTCGTTTCCCATCACTGTCATCCAATAGGATGGATGTCGGATACTGGCAGTATAGTGCATGGATGTGGACAGGACGGTTATTTCGTCCGAATATGGAAAAGTCGTCCCCTTCTGGAGTTTGAACGAATGACTGGACGTAGGATCGTCTTGACCCTTTCATCATCGTCACCGCTCCGTCATCAGACCCATCCCACTCCGTACCCCCTCGCCCTCGCTCGTTCACTCTCCGGCGTTGTTGTTTTCAGTCGCCGTCATCATCTAGGATGTATGTGGACGGTATAGTGCATTGACGTGGATGCTGGCGGTATAGTGGATGGACGTGGACGGTTATTTCGTCTGAAGACGAAAAAATCATCCTCTCCTGGAGTTTGAACGAATGATTGGACATAGGATCGTCTTGACCCTTTCATCATCGTCACCGCTCCGTCATCAGACCCATCCCACTCCGTACCCCCTCGCCCTCGCTCGTTCACTCTCCGACGTTGTTGTTTTCAGTCGCCGTCATCATCTAGGATGTATGTGGACGGTATAGTGCATGGACGTGGATGCTGGCGGTATAGTTGATGGATGTGGACGGTTATTTCGTCCGAAGATGAAAAAATCATCCACTCCTGGAGTTTGAACGAATGACTGGACGTAGGATCGTCTTGACCCTTTCGTCATCATCACCACTCCATCATCAGTCCCATCGCCACTCCGTACCCCCTCTCCGTCGCTCGTTCACTCTCCGGCGTTGGCGTTTCCCATTGTCGTCATCATCTAGGATGTATGTGGACGGTATAGTGCATGGATGTGGATGCTGGCGGTATAATGCATGGACGATGACTGTTATTCAATCCGAAGACGAAAAAACCATTCCCTCCTGGAGTTTGAACGAATGACTGGACGTAGGATCGTTTGTCCCTGTCAAGACAGCACCATTTTTTCGTCCATGGGCCTTGGATGGCTTGACGGGATGGTTTCTGCCTCCTATGGAAATACACTAGGCACCTGAAAACTCCAGTTGGCGGACACGCGTGCTGCGCCATGTGTCAAATTCCGAGCGGTCTAATGCTGACTCACGCGCTGTTTCGTCCGGGGATGTCAGACGGGACAAGGATTTCTTGGACGGGCCACAAATTTGTTAGTGCCTCCACTTAAGATCTAATTTGGTTAAGATGGTTGCCAATGCAGCTCTTCTAGTAGTTCATATATAGTCGGAATTGGGTATTGGTTTGGGAGAGTGAATCTGTTTAAAGCTTGGAATTACACATTTGAAGAAACAATATTGTAGGGTAGGTCGTGCGGTCCGGGCTGATTGTTTTGGCCGGTGTGCGATTTTTCCGATTGCACAAAAGCACAAATCGATGTGCGGT
Organism: Wolffia australiana; assembly: GCF_029677425.1. NCBI lineage: Eukaryota > Viridiplantae > Streptophyta > Magnoliopsida > Alismatales > Araceae > Wolffia > Wolffia australiana. The sequence continues at coordinate 11,735,549 of NC_135850.1, read as the reverse complement.
CTGAATTTGTGCGACAAAATCGGACTGCACATCGCGAAAAATCGGACATCTAAACGTGAAGGGATGATGCAAAATTTTATTTATAAATATACCCTTCTGCTTCTCTCTCCTCCATATTTCCCAAAGAAAAAACCAAAGGAAAAACAAAATCAATTGGATAAGACCCTTGAAATTTTTTAAAAATTCATTTTTTCTTCGATTAAATTTCGAAAAAATTGAATAAAATTCAAGAAAATTCAAGGAAATTTGAAAAAATTCAGTATTTTATCCCCACATAATTTAAAATTAATTTGTATTTTTGAAATTGCCATTTTGATTTAAAAAGAGTTATTCCAAGTTTTAATAAATTCCATAAAATTGATAAATGAACATAAAAGTTATAATGAAATCTGAATTTACTTGGAATAATGATTTACAAGTAACTTAAATCCTTCGAATGATTAAAAATGAGCTAATTACTTGAATTTAGGAAGTTATCAGCTTTACACTCACTAAACTGATATGACCCTTCAAATAATGAATTAAACACTGAATTTATGATAATTCATTAACTCTATTTGAAAGTAGAGAACAATTATCGTGGGTGTAAAGCTAAGGACATTATGCTAAGAATTTTAGGAACATTGTTCATTGGGTGCAAGGTGGGCTTATTATTAAGAGAAGTAATATGATTTAGAGATTAAATTATTCATTAGTCAAGTGGATCCTAAACTAGATAATTATTATAATGATTGTAATTCTTAGTCCATTATGTTAATATTGTAATTTTATCTAAAACTAGAAAATAATTATCGACCTTGTAAATCTAAGGAAATTATGTCATTAGGTGTAAAGTGATGGAAATATATGTGGCGGGCAAACCAATCACACATTCCACATCTCGTTCCATATTTATTAATAGAACATATTCATTATAGTGCACGTGTGATGCGTATAATGAAGTCCATGAATACATGATCGGACTTAGTGAATTATGATGAGATCGTACTACGGAGATCACTAGTCTTTAAGCATGTGTCTAAACATTCCTATTCAAAGGATACGCGAGAAGGACATCGAAGTATCCAGATAGAATAGCACTATCTAGCCTCACTCATATGATGAGTATGGCCGGTCCCGTAGCCATTAGTGTGGCGACACTAAAGATAGATAGTGGGTGCTCTTTAGTAGAAAGAGTTCACTGAATCGATCCGTACGAATCCCTGAATGGTATTATACCGAACTGTCAATCAGGTTGATTCACATCACGGTTGTGTAAGTGGTCCTTAGACCTGAGACACCAAACATGTCTTGTGGACGGGCGGTTGCACTTTGGCTATGGCCAACGAGTCTCTAATAATGGGATTCTAAACGGTCTTAGTTTGGGTGCATCAAGAAGTACACGAATACGATTGAGTGGTCAGGATGGGATCCTCCACCCTCGGTATAAGAGGTGACAGCTCAAGGAAGACGATGCAACGAAGTCCTTGGCCAAGGCAGTGAAATATCAGAGAAGAGTTCTCCGATGATTTCCGAATGCATCAGTACTAACTCGGATGACTGATTAGGGTTTGACAGTTGACCATAACCTAAGTCATTCAAGGAGCGTCAAGTGGATGAGGGATTATACATACACGGTAACTGATGATGAACGGGTTCCATGAGTGAGTCGATACACACTCCTTTGTATCTTCTAAGACACGAGGTGTAGCTTGGCACCCCATGTGTCGGAGTCTCGACCTATCGATTGGGTTAAATCGATCCGATGTTAATTAATCTATATGATGATATGGTTAATTAATTTGGAAGGCCAATAAAGGTTATTGCGCCGCTGGAGTCGTTAACTAGACTGATACATGGGCCTAGAGGGTCACACGCAAATGGTCTTTTGGTCGTTGGAAGATATACTTAAGTTTTGGGGGTTTTTATGAAAAATACCCACTTAGTATAAATAGGGGAAGGCCCTGAACAAAATTCACTCAGGCCAGAATTGTTCAGGGGCCTTTCCCCTTCTTCTCCACTCTCCCCACACCCCCTCTCCATCCCTGATAAGATCGGGACGACGTAACGACGCCGACGGAGAAAGAATGGGGCTTGTCAATGAGAAGGAGGAGATCCAACGCGCCGAGGACCGCGTGGATACGTCTAGAGGCTGCACACTTGAGCAGCTCGACTCGTCTCTCTCTGGGATCGAAGAAATCACGAATGAGATTCGTGCAAAGGTACCTTGTTTTAATGTTTTCGTTGATGTCGTTCGATTCGTAAAGAGTCTTCCGCTGCGCATCGTTTTGTTCTGTTCATCCAGATCTAGGCCTCTATAGAACCCAACATAAAGTGGGCTTATTATTAGGAAAAAGAATATGATGTCGAGATTAAGTTGCTATTACGAGGAAAAATAATGCTTGTAAATCTTAAGGCATTATGTTGAAAATTATTAATTTTTTACGAAAATGAAGTCAAAATGCCACTACATGTCACCTAAAAGTATACAGTACATTGTTCCAATATATCATCATGCTAATCAACCTTTGGATCCTCCTCGCTATCTTCGTCATCTCTGTTGCTACCATCATTGACATCCTCCTCCGCTCGCCACCAAAACTTCAGTGTCATGAGTAGCTCGATGCTTTCCGCTGTCAACCGTGTTCGCTTGTAGTTGATGACTGCACGACCGGCGGAGAAAAATCTCTTTGAGGGCGCACTTGTCGCTGAGACTGATAAGAACTCCTTCGTAATTACCGCTAAACCAGGATACCAGTGCTCACCTATGACCTTGCACCAGTGTAACGGTTCCGTCCCCCTGATAGGAGGTGAAGTAATGTAGACATCTAGCTCGTGCAGTGGATCAGAAGTTGGAGTGTGATCATTATCTGGCAACAACTCTTCAAGTGCTTCGCTGAAAAAGTTGTTGTTGTCCAAGCGGGACGAAAACACCCAAAGGGATCTGAATCAGTCATTGTAGCTAATAAATTCTTTACATAATAAATTTCTGCCGTCGCGTGTAGCTAATAAATTCTTTACATAACTAATGACTTCGTCTTGGTAGTCATGGTCAATTAACTGTCCCTTCATGGATGGATCAATGAGCGCAGCAGCGGTGAAGGCCTGGTTATGAGTGAGGATGGTTGAATATTTATTCAGTTTGGTATTCGGTGCTTGACAAGCATTGTAGACAGAAGTCTGTTGCCGTGAAGATATAACACTATTCACTTGAAATAAGGTTTATTCTCGAATTCCTCGCATGACATTATCAAGATGTTTTCCCATCGCTCTGAAGATGACAATTGCTTCATTTGCATTTGGTGACTTTAGATTGATAAGCGAGGGACATGGCCATCACAAGGGGCTGCAGTATCGCTGAAAAATCTTTGATCATTTGCCACTCTTCATCAACCAGCTCAGGCTTCTTCAAGACATTTACCGCCATTACGTCAAGAATATCCCTCTTTTTCGACGCTTGTGACAAGCATTTCATACGTTGAATTCCATCTTGTAGTGCAGTCTAAGGGATCTTCTTATGGTTCGATAGTCCAAATTGCTTGCATAGTGATACATAGCGCTCAGCGCGTTGTGTTGACCCACATATTGCAGTCACAATGTCCCTCTATCGGAGCACTGCGTCACCCAGAGTGGATGAACCGAAGTCATTAATTGGGGTGAACTCGTCACTGTCATTGCCATCAAGAATATAACTATCATCCAGAATGACTTGCTCAGATGGTGCCTCCGTAACTTGTCGCGAGCTGAGCCCGGCTTGGACTACAAGGTTGATTACGCGTGCCACACATAATACGTGCCCTACTTGCAGTGAAATGATGGTTCCCTTGCTTCAATTCATCTTCTAGAGTAGCCATCATCTTCTTGTTATTTGAGGCATTGTTTGTGGTCACTACGCACACCTGCGTAAAAATACATCAGGAATGTGAGAATGTCGTAGCAAAAACTATTATTGATTACATTGTTCTACATAGTTTTGACTTGAAGTCAAACTCCACTAATATTTGGAGGACAGTGGCGCTAAGGTTTTCCCCAGTGTGTGATCCTTTCAATTGGTGTATCCCAAGGACACACTCACACAGTTTTCACTCCTTGTCCACCCAATGCACAATCACCCCTAAGAATGCAATGTTGTTTTCAAAAGTCCAGGCATCTAGTGTTAGTGATACACGAGCAACGTCAGCCAGTTTTTGTTGTATGATTTTTTTCATATCTTTGTAAAGCGCATGTGCTTTGGCTTTGATAGCCCGTATAGATGGGAAGATATCTCTTCTTGTGCGATGTTACAGAGAAGTCCTATGAAGTACTTCTTCCTAACGATCGCCCACGGTCAATCAGATAGACATATGAAGTGCACTAGTTCTTCCTTCATATTCTCTATCGTACGACCAATATAATATTGCTTCTTACTACCTCTTGCATTAAAATATTCAGCCACTGACCTCTCCCTTCTGACGCTATTCCCCTTGCCCTTCAAGGATGCAAAAACCTTCCAATGAAATTTTTCCAGATGTCTCCACAGAGGAGTGCTGCTCAGATATTTGCTGCGGTCCACAATTATAGTACATATGTTGCATCTGAATTTTTGTCCTCCCTCAAATGTGAAGTACCTCAACGCATCACATCTATTAACACGGTGCTTCTATTATTCGTTGTTTGCGCCATTGTCTGATGACTCATCCTCCGCAGACATAATTGTGAACTCTAGGCCATGTGATGATTCACCGTCTTCCATCCTAATATTTAAAAGGAAGGTGACATGGATAAAACATCTGTCAAGCGGTTAGTTCAAATTCTCTTTCCCCAAAGCTTTGCTATCCATAGAGGAGGGGGCAAATCCTCCTCAGTGATGCTTCTTTTATGAGGGGTAACTCTTTCCCCACAGATATCTAGTAAGGTAAGAGATGAGAGCGAGAAATAGGGGTAAGAGGGAGTAAGAGAGTGAGAAACAGGGGTTAAAGATAGTGAGAGTATTTGAGAGAAAGAGAGTAAGAGAGAGAGGGTGTAACTGAGAGAAAGAGAGTGAGAGAGAGGGAGTAATTGAAAGAAAGAAAATGAGAGAGAGTAAGAGAGTGAGAAACAGGGGTAAGAGAGTGAGAAACAGGGGTAAGAGGGAGTATGAGAGTGAGAAATAAGGGTAAGAGATAGCGGGAGTATTTGAGAGAAAGAGAGTGAGAGAGAGAGGGAGTAATTGAGAAAAAAAGAGTGAGAGATAGAGGGAGTAATTGAGAGAAAGAGAGTGATGTCGAACGTCGTCAAGACGTCTTCCGGTTGACACCAAGGGTAGCGGCTCGGTATCGAATAAGGGTCTCTATCAGACGACGACGGCAAGAGTCGTCCGATAATGCGGATGGACAGATATGGATGTAGACATAAAATGAGAAAATCCTACATGTAGTATGTGCAAACGCCGATGTGCGGGGTTGCCGTTCCAGAGATCTGACGGGGTCCCCTAGGGTAGGGTCAACCAGACCTCCCAAACCTCGCCCGAGAGGGTCGAGGGCAACTACGTTGCCGAACCGGGATATCCCGCTTAGATGCTCACACTCGTCGGGCTCGCCTGACTCGTACCAGCCAGGTAAGACTCTCAATGAAATCGTCGTCATTTTCTCAACCTGTCTCACTCTCGCCTACGTCTAACACGAGCGCGGAGGAGGCAATATGAAAGTGCACTGAAGTAGATAAAAGACGTAAAGAGCGGTAAAGAGAGGAGTACCTTCGTCACGTCCTGTGACGGTTATCTCGTAACACTTTGGAGCTGGAGAATAGTAGCGGCAGGGCATGGGCCTCGGGGTGGCGCAGACTGGTGGTGATGGCGTGACTGTCGGTGGATGGGCCGGTGTGAGGTGCTAGGCGTGAGCGGGCACCTAGCACACAGCACGGCAAGGCGGCAGGGGCAGCGCTGGGCGGCGCGGTGGCCAGGCATGATGCGGGGCGCGGTGCGGGGCGCCGGCAGAGTCGTAGCACGATGGGTGCGGCACGGTGCAACCAGGCACGGCGGCGCGGCGGTGATGCACGGTGCCGAGCGCATGGGGCGACGAGGCGGGCGTGGCGCGGGCGCGCGTCGTGTCGCGTGCGTCGGGCGCAGCGCGTGCGCGGCGCAGGCTCGGTGCGGGCGCATGGCGGGGTGCGGCTGCGTGGCGGGGCGTCCGGTCGCGGGCGGTAGTGGGCGCCGGGGGAGGGACATCTATCCTTCCCGCGGCGACACGGGCGGCCGGCCGACGATAGGGTGGTAGCGAGAACACTGGCGCGCAGGGCAAACTAGCGGTGACCGGCGCAGAGGGGTGCATGGCCTCCCAACGGCGACGGGACGATCAGCTGATGGCGGAGCAGCGGCGGGAGCGGCGGTTCGCGCGGTGGAATCGGTGGCATGCGGCGGCGTTCAGGCGGAATGCGGCGAGGCCGACCGGGCAGAGGCGAGGCAGGTTGGTGGGGGCGGATTCTCTCTCTTTTCCTTTCTCTCTTCTTCCTTCTTCTTCCTTCTTCTTTTTTCTTCTTCTTCCTCTCCTCACGAAGGTGACTCTTTGACTTCCAAAATGTTATACTTTCAAAGAAATATCAAGAGTGTCAAGAGTGGGCGCCCTCCCCTCCCTTGTATAGGAGAGAGCTAAACGGGCCCCCTTAACTACAAAATGGGAAAGAGAAATGGAAAAGAAAAGATGGGTTCATGAAGGCCTACTAAGGGGGGAGGGGAAGATATCCTCATGCGGGAACTTCCCCTCTCTACATCGTGAAGGAGACGGTCGAAACTACGAAAGGAAATAAGAAGCGAGTAAATAAAACGATCCGAAGGTGGCGTGTCGTCACGCCAAATATCTGAACCCAGGTGTACGCGTCGTCGCTTTGGCTTGTTGCGTCGGCTGGATGCGCGTCGGTGGCGGGCTCGATGACGATGCGGGCTCCTCGAGCGACGGTCCTGCGGTGTCGGATGGTGCCTCTCCATCAGAGAGTGAGGAAGAGAGGGTGTAACTGAGAGAAAGAGAGTAAGAGAGAGTAGGGAGTAATTGAGACCCTCGATTTTAGAGAAAGAGAATGAGAGAGAGAGGAGTAAGAGAGTCATTGAGAGAGTAAGAGAGTGAGAAACAAGGGTTAGAGATAGTGGGAAAAATTGAGAGAAACAGAGTGAAGGAGAGAGGAATAAGAGAGTCATTGAGAGAGTAAGAGAGTGAGAAACAGGGGTTAGAGATAGTGGGAAAAATTGAGAGAAACAGAGTGAAGGAGAGAGGAATAAGAGAGTCATTGAGAGAGTAAGAGAGTGAGAAACAGGGGTTAGAGATAGTGGGAAAAATTAAGAGAAAGAGAGTGAGAGAGAGAGAGGAATAAGAGAGTCATTGAGAGAAAGAGAGTGAGAAACAGGGGTTAGAGATAGTGGGAAAAATTGAGAGAAACAGAGTGAGAGAGAGAGGAATAAGAGAGTCATTGAGAGAAAGAGAGTGAGAAACAGGGGTTAGAGATAGTGGGAAAAATTGAGAGAAACAGAGTGAGAGAGAGAGGAATAAGAAAGTCATTGAGAGAAAGAGAGTGAGAGAGAGAGGAATAAGAGAGTCATTGAGAGAAAGAGAGTGAGTGAGAGAGAGAGGAGTAGAGAGTAATTGATAGAAATAAAGTGAGAAATAGGGGTAAGAGAGAGTAGGGAGTAATCGAGAGAAAGAGAGTAAGAAGCCAAGAGATAAAATGAAACTAATCTCGGGTATGAAAAAACATGATAATTATCCATGAAAAAACAAAAACATCCAATTTGCAGGAACTAATCTACAATTCTCCATTTTGCAGTAACTAAACTAACCCAATAATAATGAAAAAACATGATAATTTACCATTGAGGCGTCTATGAATCCTGAAACTCATCTCCATGACGTCTATGCTTTACCAATTACCATTGAGGCGTCTATGCTTCACTGAGAAGCCAAGAGATAAAATTAAAAAAATGATAATGATTTAGATCGCACAGGTATGTGATCTAAATCATTATCGGGATGAAATAAATATCTGATCTAGTATGAGATAGCTGGATTTTATAATGTCTATACAGTGGAGGCAATTTTGGCACAAAATTTTTTGGGAGTGAAGAGGGAAACCGAACTTCAGTCTTCAGCTGGAGGCCTGGAGCAATGGTCAGAAACTCTTAATGAGAGTGAGAGAGAGAGTAGGGGGTAATCGAGAGGAAGAGAGTGAGAGAGAGAGGAAGCCCAACGGAGACCGACGGGGGGAAGTCTTCACAGTCTTACGAGAGAGAGAGTAAGGGAAGTCTTCACAGACTGACTCTTCAGCGGTTCAGCCCGAATGCCGCAGCCCGCGCCCGGCGGACCCTTATTCAAAGTTTTGAAAAAAAAACCGGCCAAAACCGCACAATCGCATCGCACACGACCGTGGCCGATGTGCGGTGTGATTTACTGTAACTCTGTCCGATGTGCGGTTCGAAACTTCGAACCGGACCTCACATCGGCCTAAAATCGCATCGGTCGCACCAAAGGACCAACCCTACAATATGGAAGATAGAGATAGATAGAGAGAAAGACAGAGAGAGATAGAGAGAAAGACAGAGAGAGACAGAGAGATAGAGATAGAGATATAGAGAGATAGAGAGAGAGATAGAGAGAGAGAGATAGAGAGAGGGCCATAGAGATAGAGATAGATAGAGAGAGAGAGGGCGATAGAGATAGAGATAGATAGATAGATAGAGAGAGGGATAGATAGAGAGAGGGATAGATAGAGAGAGGGATAGAGAGAGAGAGAGAGAGAGAGAGAGAGAGAGAGAGAGAGAGAGAGAGAGAGAGAGAGAGAGAGAGAGAGAGAGAGAGAGAGAGAGAGAGATAGAGAGACTTATTTTTCGTTCATCTTCGTATCCTCGGCTTCGGCCGACGCCACCGCCTCCGCGCAATCGGTAGGGCTTCTCTACCTCTCAATCTCTCGTTTTAATTTGTTAATGTTCTCTCTCGATCTTTCTCAATCTCTCGTTTTAATTTGTTGTGTGCTCTCTCGATCTCTCTCAATCGGTTTTAATTTGTTCCGTGCTCTCTCGATCTCTCTCAATCTCTCTCATCTCTGGTTTTAATTTGTTCCGTGCTCTCTCGATCTCTCTCAATCTCTCTCATCTCTGGTTTTAATTTGTTCCGTGCTCTCTCGATCTCTCTCAATCTCTCTCATCTCTGGTTTTAATTTGTTCCGTGCTCTCTCGATCTCTCTCATCTCTGGTTTTAATTTGTTCCGTGCTCTCTCGATCTCTCTCAATCTCTGGTTTTAATTTGTTCCGTGCTCTCTCGATCTCTCTCAATCTCTGGTTTTAATTTGTTCCGTGCTCTCTCGATCTCTCTCAATCTCTCGTTTTTATTTGTTGTGTGCTCTCTCGACCTCTCTCAATCTCTCCTTTTGATTCGTCTCCATCTCTCTCAATCTATCATCCTGATTCGTTTCTTGCTAAATCTCTTTCATGCTCTCATCCTGATTCCGTTCTCACAATCCCGATCTCTCTCAATCTCTCATCCTGATACAGTTCTCGGAATCTCTATCTCTCTCAGTCTCTCATCCTGATTCAGTTCTCGCAATCTCGATCTCTCTCTGTCTCTCATCCTGATTGTTTTTGCTCAATCCCTCTCAATCTCCATCTCTCTCAATCTTCCATCCTGATTCAGTTCTTGCCCAATCCCTCTCGATTTCCCTCGATCGCTCATCCTGATTCGTCACTAGCTCAATCCCTCTTGATCTTTCTCAATCTCTCATCCTGATTCAGTTCTTGCTCAATTCCTCTTAATCTCTTTCAACTTCTCATCCTGATTCGTTCCTCGCTCTCTCGATTTCTCTCGATCTCTCGTCCTGTTTCGTTTCTCAATTTCTCAATACCTGTCACTCTTTCATCCTCTGATTGTTTCTTGCTCACTCCCCCTCGAGCTTTCGCAGTTTTCCCAATTCCCAATCCCCAATTACGGAGTTGGAGGAAATACTAGGGGTTGATTTCTAAATTATTTGCGGTCGAATGAAGCCTAGTTCATCGATTTTCCTGCAGAAATTGATTCCAAAGATTGTAATCCGTGCACCTTGACTTCAATCTTGATCTAGATTCCACTAAAACACAGGTAACCTGCGATACAAACTACTCCAAAATCCCAAAATTATACTAAACAAAATTGAACAACTTCTTGACGATATTCATCTTCTGGCGATGCTTTTTTTTTTTATTTTCCTGGGGTCAAGTTAACCATTGTTCATCGATTGTCCACCAGAAATCTATCCCACACATTCGATTCATGTATGTTATCCCCCGATTTTTATCTATATTCGATTCGACATCAAACCCTACGACTACTGCATGATCTTTTTTTTTTTTTTGAATGAATGCATGATCTTAAATCCCAGTAAACAGAATTAAAACAATTAATTGATGATATTTATCTTTGCTTGTTGCGTATTCATTCTTCAGCTTGAGGGGAGGGTTTATCAGTTAAACGGTTGGAATTAAAACAGTCACAACACACAGTTTTAGGCCAGTTTAGCTGTTGTAGTCAACGGATTTTCCTTGAACCATTGTATTTCTGCTGTATATAATCTCCTGATTGTCAAGTAATGGAGCGTGTTATCCTGTTGCTTATTCATTCGTCTGCCTGAGGGGAGGTGTGACCAGTTAAATGGTTTGAGTGACGGACGTTCCTTGAACGATATGTCAATACACACAGTTTTACGCTAATTTTTCCATTATAGTCGACCGTCTTACGCCAACGTATCAGTATTCCTCAACTTGAGGGGAGGTGTTATCAGTTAAATGATTAGATTGATGGACGTTCCTTGAACAACAAGTCATTACACGGTTTTGGACCAATTTATCTGTTTTAGTCGGCATATGTTCCTTGAAACGTCATACTTCCGCTGTATATAACATCCGAATTGTCAATTAATGGAGCACATTATCTTGTTGATTATTGATTCATCAGCTTGAGGGAAGGTGCAATCAGTTAAACGGTTAGAGTGATAGACATTCCTTGAACGACACATTATTACACACAGTTTTAGGCCAATTTATCAGTTATCGTTGACCATTGTACTTCTGCTGCGTATAGTCTCCTGATTGTCAAGTAATGGATTGTGGTTCTTTCCGTAAACACGTGTTCCCATTCTCTCTCGATCCTTATACCTTTGTCACTTACAATACCAAGAAGGAAAAATTGTCTCATGGAATCCACGAGCAAGAGCCAACAACCAGTGGACATGTTACCTGCTCCCGAAGACTTAAGTCAACGCAATGTTGACTTTCCAGCGCAGCCAAACGATGCTGATGGGGTTGACTCGGCTGCTGTTCAAAAGCTCCGGAGCTTGCTCTTTCGGCGCATGCTGGTGGGGGTCAATGACGGGCGGTTCTTTGCGGGCGCTTTCCACTGCCTGGACAAGCAGGGCAACATCATCCTTCAAGACGCGGTGGAGTTTCGTAGTCTCCGTCGTGGCTGCCACTCGCCCATGGAGCAGCGCAGCCTCGGCCTTATCCTCATCCCTGCATCCTGTCGGATCTCCTGCCATGTGGACTGCTCCATTGAGGAGCAGATTTCCCTTCTCTCCCTCTGAGAAATTGAAGCCGTCCTTGGATCATTCAATGCAGGTTTTTTCTTCTTCTTCTTCTTCATCAATTTCAATAATTTTTCAAAATTTTAGTTTTTTTATAATTATTAATGTGTGAGCTCACTATTAGACATGGTCGTTCTGTTCTTTTTTGTGCGGATTGTTCGTTCTGTTTGGTTTTCCGAACAGAAGAAAAGCAAATTCAAACACAACATTGCACAGACCCGTGTGCGGTACTTTTGTCTGTTTTGTGCGAAATTTGTTCTAGTTTTGTACGAATGTGCGAATGTTCAAATCTTGTTCGTTTTTGAAAAAAAAGAACAGAACAAAGAACAAAGCCTTGTGCGGTTCTTTTGTGCGAATTTTTTGTTCGTTTAAAACAAACAGAACGGAACAACCATGTCTACTCACCATTGCGCCAAAAGCTATAGATGATAGCAAGGGTGCTTCTTCAAAAGAGCTTACCATTGAGCATATAATTTTGTCACATCATCTTCAGTTCTATTTCTCTCATCATCGTCACCGATGATGGCATGAACACTAGGTCGAGAACCCCGGTGATTTAAGATTGAAGGACAGATGAGCTATCGTCATACATTTGGTCCTAATCTCTCGTCACCCACACTAGAGGACGTATGACTAGACAACCTCATTGACATGCGGTATCCGGCTGATATGAACCTCCAAGTTTCTATCAGGTAGAGTACTGTAAGGAAATAAGAGAAGGCCTGAGTGGTCATCGGTGGAGGGCTAAAAGATGCGAGAGTGGTCGTCGACGAAACAATGAAACTAGGTGGAAGATATATGATTGTCTACTTCTCCATTATGATTGTATTTCTCTTTAGTTAAAGAGAAATACAATCATAATGGAAAAGTAACTTAAATTCCCCTATTGGGACTGGATTAATGAACTGGTTTTATATACGGCAGGCATAATACACCGACATCTGGCATCTTGGATGACTGGCGAGATGGACAGTTCACTGGGGAGGTAGAGAAACCATCTTGATGGTACCTGTTTGTCTGCCTTCCTCGAGGTAGGGCTGCCCTAGATAAATACATCCATAAAGGGAAATGACTAAAATGCCCTTGTTGAGGCTGGAATAACGAACTACTCCTAGACACTGCAGTGATCCAAAATCCGAGATGATTGGCGAGACGCACATTGCACATGGAAGGCAGAGAAACCAACTCGAAGCACATTGCACATTGCTTGTCTGTCCTCTTAAAGGAAGGTTTGGCTTCGTTAAAGAGAAATACAGTCACAAATAGAAATATGACCTAAATGTCCCTATTTGGCTGCAATGACAAACTCGTCACACAGGGATTATATCACCGACATTAGAAATGATTGACAAGATAGACATCACACGGAGGGGAAACATAGAAACCAACTTGATGATACTTCCTTATCTGACCTCTAAAAGGGAGGCATGCCCTGTTGGAGCTGGAATGACTCGAATGCCCCTATTTGCGCTGCAATTACAAAACGAGTAGGTCGTGCGGTGCGGCGCAAAAAATTTGCATCACTTGTGCAAATTTTCTTTCTCACAAACCCCCCTATGTGATATTTGGTGCAAATTTGTGCGGGAATTGCATCGCACAAATTCACACATATCATTGGACATTTGTATTGTACATTAAATATTACACATTCTTGCTATAGAGAATATTGACCTTTTGCTATAGAGAATTCACAACTATTGCTAACCTTGGATATGAGTGTTTTTCTGTTACTTTCTACTACTACGATGGTTCTATCCCCTTAAGAGGAGGTGAGGTAATGTACATATCTAGCTCGTCCCTTGGATCAGTAGTTGGTCTCTGCTTGCTGTCTGGTAATAACTCATCTAGTGCTTCACTAAGGAAAGCTGTAGATGCCCATGCTGGTCGGAAATATTCAGAGGAAAGAAAACAAACTATGCTTGCACCATTGGTTACTTCGAGGGTAGGTAATAAAGTTTACACGTACCCTATTACTTCATCTTGTGGTCATAGTTAACTAACCGTAGCTTCATGGAGAGTTCAATGAATGCAACAACGGTGAAGGATTGGTTGAAAGTGACAACTAATGCATATTTGCTCATCTTGGTGTTCATCGCCTCGCAAGCATCGTAGATGGATGTATGCTGTCGTGTAGATATAACAATGTTGACTCGAAATGTCCTCGCATCTATGATAGTGCCCATGACATTATCCAAATATATTGTTATTGCTTTAATGATAACAAGGGCTTCATTTAATGTTGGCCCCTTTGATTGACATGCAAGGAGTTGCAATATACCTACAAAATCCTTAATCATTTCCCATTCCTCATCAACTAAAACTGATATTTTTAATACGCTCAAGGCAATGATATCTAGAACATCCCTCTTCTTGACACTCGAACATCTGCATGGCGTAGGTAAAATTCCACCTTGTTTGCAGTCCAAGGTAGTGTTTGTCCAACCGATATCCGTCTGATATCCGATATCGGACAACCGATATCCGATATCGGCAATAAAGTCAGGACGGTGTCTGATATCGGATATCGGTCGATATCCATAGTTGAGGTGTGGAAGGATATCAGTGACGGATGTCGGTTGTCTAAGGACGAGACGGATCTCGGATATATCGGTTATCGATATCCGAATATCAAAACCGATATCCAGATATCGATAACTGATATCCGAATATTTTTCCGAAACCGTTGCAATCCCATATGGAAGATTTCTTAGATTTTTTTTAGTTTTAAATCCAGTCCACCCTTTTTTCATATAAACCTCTGTATTATGTTGCTCGCACAAACGGATGCTGCCTATGATGTTATTAGAGAAATGCCCCTCCGACTTTATATTCTCCAAATTTGACTATGAAAACTATACCAAAATCAAAATTTATTCATTAGTAATTTATTTGGATTCATAATCACGCAACGTTTAACATAATTTTTTAAAGGAGACTAAGGAATATTTAAAATATTTTCCTCCAAATTAGGAATTAAAATAGAAGCTTTTTTTATTAAAGTTATATCATGTATGTGGAAGATGTCTCTTTATTTATCAATAAATCCCTAACAAAATGAAGAAACTTTTTGGGAAATGTTGAAAATCGTACAATAAATGCCCACACTATGTTGAAAATTCTACAATTAAATATTTACAATGTAGGAAAAAATTAGAAAATTTTAGGGAAATCTTGAAAATTCTGCAATTAATGCCCACACTATGTTGATCTTAAACATGATTTAGATATACATACACACTATATAGCCAACATTTATATTAGTGAATTAAGTTCAAATTTTAAATATTTAGTATTAGTAACTTTGCAGGATCTACAATGGGTAATTGTAAATTTTTTAATATTGGAAAAATCTAGAAATTTTTAGGGAAATGTTGAAAATTATGGAATTCTGTAATTGAGAAAAAGGGAAGAGAATTGAGAAAACAGAGAGTCGTGGAGAAGAGTGCAGAAGAGTAGAAGAGGGGAAGAAAGACGCAATTAAAGAGAATAGAAGAGCAGAGAGGAAGAGGAAAGAAGAAGAAAATTGAAAAGAAGAAAGAGGAGAAGAAGATAGAAGAAAAAAAAACAGCACCAGTGGAAATTTTTTGAAAAACATAGAAGAAGAAAAGTTAAGAAAACATGAGAAGAAAGGAGAAAGAGGGAAGAGAATTGAGAAAATAGAGAGGCGTGGGGAAGAGTGCAGAAGAGTACAAGAGGGAAAGAAGAAGCAATTAAAGATAATAGAAGAGCAGAGAGGAAGAGGAAAGAAGAAGAGAATTGAAAAAACTAAATACGAGAAGAAGATAGACGAAAAAAAAACAGCAGAAATGTAAATATTTCTAAAAACATAGAAGAAGAAAAGTTAAGAAAACATGAGAAGGAAGAAGGAGAAAAAGGGAAGAGAATTCAGAAAAAAGAGGTGTGGAGAAGAGTGCAGAAGAGTAAAAGATGGGAAGAAAAAGCAATTCAAGATACTAGAAGAGCATAAAGGAAGACGAGATTAGAGAAGGGAAAAATTAAGAAGGGAAGATAAGAAGCAAAATTGAGAAGAAAAGATAAGATGAAAAATTAATAAGACACCAGAAGATGAAAATTTTAGAAGAGAAGAGAAGATGAAAATTCTAGAAGGGAAGAGAAGAAGAAACTGTAAAATTAACAATTCCTAATGGCATTGAAGAACATTAAAAAAAATCAACACAGAAGTATATATACAATGGGTGAAAAGGTTCAAACTAAAAAAATAATTTAAAATTAAAATACTAGAACGCAAAGGCTAAATGCATTGAGAAGATAGAAAAAATTATAGCTATAGATACTTTAATTTGACATCAAAGTCTTGAAATACATGCAATCAGGCTGGAAATTTCAACAATCTAACGAACAAGAAGAAGATGAGCATTGGCAGAAGAAGAAGATGATGAGAAATATTGGAAGAAGAAGAAGAAGTGAATTCCAGGGCAAAGAAGGGGAAGAAGGGGAAGAAAGGGAAGCATTTGAACTGTGAATAACTGGGAATATGGGGAGTGGAAGAGGGGAAGAACGGGAAGAACGGGAAGAAGAACTTACCACCGTCTGCCAATGCCGTCGTTGCTGCCATCTGCTGATGTTGCTGTATGCCGTCTGACGTCCACTGACCGCCACACCATCCGCCGTCTGCAAAGGCGCCAAAGTTTTTTGAATAAAAAAAACAAGTAATTATGTTATAGACGTTGGATATCGAAATTGGATATCGAAATTCGATATCCAACATCAAAAACCAATGGTGTCATCCTATACCTGAGATAGAGGCGGATGATGACATCGAGACAGATATCGATATCGGAAATTGTCACTATAGCAACCGATATCCGATATCGATATCTGATATCTTGATATCGAAAAAAAAGGTACTGGAAATTCCCTTTCTGGTATCCGATACAGCATCCGTCATAATACCGCCATCCGATACCGGTATCAGGACAGATGCTCACTAGTCCAAGGGAACCTTTCTATGGTCAGGTAGACCTAACTGTTTGCATATGCTATATAGCGCTCTTCACATTGAACCGCATATTGAATTGACTATCTCCCAGAGCGGAAGCACGGCATCACCCAATGTAGATGTACCAAAGTTATCAAACACGTGTATTGTTCTCTATCCTTTGCCCTAACCATATCGTCATCGTCTATAATGCGTGGCTTTGATAGCACCTCCGTCACACGTAGGGGACGTAGCTCGGCTTGGATTATAAGGTTGATGATGTAGTGCCCTGACTTAAGATCTAATTTGATTAGGATGGTTTGCCCTTGCATCTCTTCTAGTAGCTCATATACAGTCATAATTTAGGTATTGGTTTGGGAGAGTGAATCTGGTTAAAGCTTGAGGTCACACATTCTACACACTTTTTAACGTTAATAGCAGACTTAAAAGGACTGTTGGAGTTGCAAATGAAATTCAAGTTGAGCAATTCTTGGACTAGCCGTCTGAATTCATTCTTGTGTAAATGATAGTATCAGCAGGGATGAAGGTTGATAGGTTCGGAACCAGGGATGAATAAGGTGTATATTGTGATCTAAAACTTGTTTGGCGGTGGTCTACCTGCTACCATTAAAAATGAAAGTTATGTATGAGAACTAATCATTCAAGACCCAAAATGGGCCTGCCTTTCAGCTCCTTCCAACCCACAAGGACACTAGCACCTGAATGTTGTTGGTGACATTCGCCATTGAAGCCGTCCTCCCCGTGAACACCACCTCCTTCTGATGCAGCCATAGAGCCCATAATACCACTAGCAGCCTCCCCCACTCCAGACTGCTCCTAGATCTCACGATAGTGATTGAGGCCCAAAATGCCTCGTCGGAGGAGATGTTCACTATGAGCAAACTGACACGTGAAGAACAAGGGGAGTACTCTTCTTTCCCCCTTGCGCAATAGGACATTCGATGGACTCTGTTGAGGCCACCCGCCTACGAAAAACCTGTGTGACCAGATTTTTTCGTCTCTACAGCCAACTGAAGATCCACAATTTGAGGGGAACTCTTTGCTTCATCAACGTGTGGCATGCCTTATTGATTGTTCAGTTGCCCCCAGCTTTCCCTCAAATCTTCAAATATGCGTCTTTCATCAAGGAAGTGCATGTTAATTAATTCATGAAGTTAGGTCAGGACCTGACTTCAGCAAGTGAAGGCAGCCTTTATATAGAATCTTGAGTGTAAGAATATTGAAATTTCCAGAATATAATTCCAGATACTTCAGCAAAGGGATTCCCAAGATAATTTCCACATTACCTGATGGAATGGGAATTAGGTCCATAATGAATTTAAGTCCTTGAATATATTCTGGCAGATTTGTGAAGATGTTTGAACTGTGCCGTTAGCTATTGATATGTCATATCATTCTCTCTCAAATAGTGGAATAGAGCACATTGCTACCAACTCAGAGTGGAGAAAGTTATGAGTTGCCATTGTATCTATAAGAATTCTCACTTGCTGGCTAAATGTAACACCCCACATGTTAAGCATGTCGTGTGAGGAGTATCCCAGAGAATAATAAAGATAAACACGGGCCGTGAAGACTGTCCCTTTTGTAATTGGATCTTCATTTGTGTGCATGAAAGACTACCCTCCTCTAAGGATCAGTATCTTCATATCTTTCTCTAACCATAACGAGGTTAAGGTCTCTTTTACATGGATGCCCCACAGTAAATTTTAGCTGCAATAGAAATAAAGACTAGTGGAGTTCAGTAACCGAAGCTCACCTTCAGTTGATTTCAAGTTATGATTATTGTTTGGCTGATCTTGCAAGGGTAATGTGCCTGAGTCGCAGAAACTAATGGTAAATTGATGTTCCTCTACAGTGGAGTTTGGCAGCTGGTAAAAATGGAATTCTGATGGTGCTGTATAGAGGTGTTCAGACATTATGATATATGGAAGTACTTTTACATGTAGTACATTGAGCATGAAGATCTATTTCCTTCTGGATAGATAGGCCCATAATGTCCATTCTTAAATAGGGAACGACATATCCGGGACATGACGCCCCAGACATGACGAGACGAATGACGACCCATGACAAACGGTGACGTGATGAAATGTTCGTCACGTCATCGTCACGTCACGCATCTGAGTATTTTCAAAAAATCTGTCACGAACCCGTCATGCGTCCACGTATCCTCGTTCTGTCACGTCACCGTCATGGTGATGGCATCACCGTCACTGGTGATGGAAATTACAAAATTATGTGAAATAATTATTAGTATTATTATTTATTTTAATATGTTATTATTTCACTTACTATCTATCGTTTATTCTCCTCTTCTTCTCTGCGTCAATTTCACTTTCTTCTTCACTGCCGTCGAAGTTTGAAGGGTCGAAGCCCCCTGGACCTTAGGTTGAAGCCTGGAGCAGCTGCTGGAGACGGAGAAGGTGAAGAAGAGGAAATAGCTGTCTGAAGAGATAGAGACGAAGATCCGACGGTGGACTACATCGATAGGCGGAGTGCAAGGAGGCAAAGATGGCGGAGTCCTTCTCTGGCCCGTTGTCCACTGCAGAACTTCTCAAGAGGAGCTGACAATCCATAGATTGAATGTCCACTGCATATCAGAGGAGCTGACAGTCTTCTACGCTGGCAAGATTAGTGTCTACGAGGGCGTGACACCAGAGAAGGTTGGCCGAGCATTCTCATCCCAATTCGAGTATGAAAATAATGAATTGCTTTTTCATATTCTTTTAGTCATCGGGTTATTTCAAATCAGCTTGATCTTCATCTTAGATCCCCATTTGAGTTGTGTTGATTTTTGGGGGAAAGGGAATACATGTAAATTTCATTCTCCAATTATTCTATTTACCTTGTCGCATTTCAATTCGATATTCTTACTTCTCTGGGAGGAAATTAAATAGGCATTATCTTTCCTTAGATCCGTCTTTTTCTCAAGACGAGGCGACGACGAATAAAGTTCTGGCCATTTATCAGAGCAAAAAAAACCAACTTGATATTGTAGGATTTTTGAGCTTGATAAGGTACTGGCCAAGTGACCATCAGGTTCAAATCCTGATAAGGTACACTCTTCAGCTCTCCTGTTTGCTCTTGATCTTGTTCTTCTTTATTTTATGAATGGCTTGCCAAATTTTTTGAAAAAATGTCTCGTCTTTTAAGGTCCGCTCAGTAGGATTTTAACCCAGATGAAGTTCCGCCCTTTTTTTCGAAGCAAGTTCTTGGCATTCTCTCTTCACTCTCACACTCTCTTCTCTCTCACCCTCTCGATCTCCTCTCTTACTGTCTCTCATACTCTCTTCTCTCTCACCCTCTCGCCCTCCTCTCTTAATCTCTCTCATTCTCTCTTCACTCTCACACCCTCTTCATTCTCTCCACTCTTACTTTCTCTCATTCCCTCTTCACTCTCACACTCTATTCACTCTCTCCTCTCTTAGTGTCTCTCATTCTCTCTTCACTCTCACACTCTATTCACTCTCTCCTCTCTTAGTGTCTCTCATTCTCTCTCCACTCTCACACTCTCTTCTCTCTCACACTCTCTCTTACCTCTATTACTCTCTCTCATTTTCTCTTCATTCTCACACTCTCTTCACTCTCACCCTCTCTCTTACCTCTCTTAGGCTCACTCATTCTCTCTTCACTCTCTCCTATTCCTCTCTCTCGCATTCTCTCTTCACTCTCTTCTCTCTCGCCCTCTCTCTCACTCTGTCTTCTCTATCACCCTCTCTCCTCTTGTACTCTTCCATTCTCTCTCTCACACTCTCTTCTCTCTCACCCTCTCGCCCTCCTCTCTTAATCTCTCTCATTCTCTCTTCACTCTCACACCCTTTTCATTCTCTCCTCTTTTACTTTCTCTCATTCCCTCTTCACTCTCACACCCTCTTCATTCTCTCCACTCTTACTTTCTCTCATTCCCTCTTCACTCTCACACTCTATTCACTCTCTCCTCTCTTAGTGTCTCTCATTCTCTCTTCACTCTCACACTCTCTTCTCTCTCACCCTCTCTCTTACTCTCTCTCATTTTCTCTTCATTCTCGCACTCTCTTCACTCTCACCCTCTCTCTTGCCTCTCTTATGCTCTCTCATTCTCTCTTCACTCTCTCCTCTTCCTCTCTCTCTCACCCCCTCTCTTACCTCTCTTACTCTCTCTCATTTTCTCTTCACTCTCACACTCTCTTCACTCTCATTCTCTCTTCACTCTCACACCCTCTTCTCTCTCGCCCTCTGACTTAGCATTCTTACTCTATCTCATTATCTCTTCACTCCCACCCTCTCTTCACTCTTTCCTCCTATCTCTCGCATTCTCTCTTCACTCTCACACTCTCCTCACCCTCTCCTCTCTTACTCTCTCTCATTCTCTATTCACTCTCACACTCTCTTCTCTTTCAACCTCCCTCTTACCACTTCTGTCTTCTCTCTCACACTCTCTTCACTCTCATTCTCTCTTCAATCTCACACTCTCTTCACTCTCATTCTCTCTTCAATCTCACACTCTCTTCACTCTCATTCTCTCTTCAATCTCACACTCTCTTCACTCTCATTCTCTCTTCACTCTCACACTCTCTTCACTCTCATTCTCTCTTCAATCTCACACTCTCTTCACTCTCATTCTCTCTTCACTCTCACACTCTCTTCACTCTCATTCTCTCTTCACTCTCACACTCTCTTCACTCTCACACTCTCTTCACTCTCATTCTCTCTTTGCTCTCACACTCTCTTCTCTCTCACCCTCCCTCATACCATTCTCTCTTCACTCTTTCACTCTCACACTCTCTTCACTTAAATGGTGTGTTAGAGATAAATCTTGTCAATGAAAGTCTTGATATGTGCTCATGTAGTTAGTTTTTATTTTTTTGTGGAAAATGATAGCAAATGCCTTACAAGTACTTGATATGTGCTCATGTAGTTGATGGAAATATATGTGGCGGGCAAACCAATCACACATTCCACATCTCGTTCCATATTTATTAATAGAACATATTCATTATAGTGCACGTGTGATGCGTATAATGAAGTCCATGAATACATGATCGGACTTAGTGAATTATGATGAGATCGTACTACGGAGATCACTAGTCTTTAAGCATGTGTCTAAACATTCCTATTCAAAGGATACGCGAGAAGGACATCGAAGTATCCAGATAGAATAGCACTATCTAGCCTCACTCATATGATGAGTATGGCCGGTCCCGTAGCCATTAGTGTGGCGACACTAAAGATAGATAGTGGGTGCTCTTTAGTAGAAAGAGTTCACTGAATCGATCCGTACGAATCCCTGAATGGTATTATACCGAACTGTCAATCAGGTTGATTCACATCACGGTTGTGTAAGTGGTCCTTAGACCTGAGACACCAAACATGTCTTGTGGACGGGCGGTTGCACTTTGGCTATGGCCAACGAGTCTCTAATAATGGGATTCTAAACGGTCTTAGTTTGGGTGCATCAAGAAGTACACGAATACGATTGAGTGGTCAGGATGGGATCCTCCACCCTCGGTATAAGAGGTGACAGCTCAAGGAAGACGATGCAACGAAGTCCTTGGCCAAGGCAGTGAAATATCAGAGAAGAGTTCTCCGATGATTTCCGAATGCATCAGTACTAACTCGGATGACTGATTAGGGTTTGACAGTTGACCATAACCTAAGTCATTCAAGGAGCGTCAAGTGGATGAGGGATTATACATACACGGTAACTGATGATGAACGGGTTCCATGAGTGAGTCGATACACACTCCTTTGTATCTTCTAAGACACGAGGTGTAGCTTGGCACCCCATGTGTCGGAGTCTCGACCTATCGATTAAGCAATCGATCCGATGTTAATTAATCTATATGATGATATAGTTAATTAATTTGGAAGGCCAATAAAGGTTATTGCGCCGCTGGAGTCGTTAACTAGACTGATACATGGGCCTAGAGGGTCACACGCAAATGGTCTTTTGGTCGTTGGAAGATATACTTAAGTTTTGGGGGTTTTATGAAAAATACCCACTTAGTATAAATAGGGGAAGGCCCTGAACGAAATTCACTCAGGCCAGAATTGTTCAGGGGCCTTTCCCCTTCTTCTCCACTCTCCCCACACCCCCTCTCCATCCCTGATAAGATCGGGACGACGTAACGACGCCGACGGAGAAAGAATGGGGCTTGTCAATGAGAAGGAGGAGATCCAACGCGCCGAGGACCGCGTGGATACGTCTAGAGGCTGCACACTTGAGCAGCTCGACTCGTCTCGCTCCGGGATCAAAGAAATCACGAATGCGATCCGTGAAAAGGTACCTTGTTTTAATGTTTTCGTTGATGTCGTTCGATTCGTAAAGAGTCTTCCGCTGCGCATCGTTTTGTTCTGTTCATCCAGATTTAGGCTTAAAGAACCCAACAGTAGTAAGTTTTCACCACTTCAGTCACAAATTTTAAATCATAGATGAAGCATCCATAGCTTTGAATTATACCATTTTTAGAAATGAGGATGAAAAGTTAATGACTGTAAAACACATGGAGATTGGATGTTGAGTCTTCTTTGAAAAGGTATGTTTTTTCAGATAAGCTAATAGAGGGCATGGCATCCTTAGGTTTTCGAGATAGATGGATCCCTTAATGTGAAGCATTTAGTCCTTCATTTGAAGATAACTTTATGAGTGAATAAATGAGTTCTTTCACTTGTTTCCCTAGGACATAGTTGGCAATGGGCACTCCAAGTGGCGACGAGTGCGTTGACTTGGACGTAGAGTCCTCAGATGAGGACATACAAGCAACGGCTTTACCGGTGGTAGGGCCGTCACGTCCCAAATGTAAAGGGAAGGCTGAAATACTGTAGTATTTCACAGTAGGGTCAGGCGTGTGGGCGTACTATGTCATGACCAAAAAGTTGATCCATTGCGCAATAGGTTGAAGCGGCGAAAAGACGGGTCTACGAACATCTTCTGGAGGCATCTAGAGTGCAGCCATAGCAGAATATACCACGAGATGAAGGGGACTAATCTCGATCAAAGTACAATAACTGAGGTGTACGGGCAGGGTGGTGCCGTCAAGAAGACGCTTGAGAAGACTAAGGAGATTATAGCGTAGTTTGTATGTCTCACGGACTCCCCATGGGCTTTAGTAGACAACGTGGGGTTCAAGCTTATGTGGAAGTACGTCGCGGAGATGACAGTTGACCCGCCAGGTTTGAAGGCAATAAAGGATGCAACGCGTAATCTATATGGGACAATGAACGGAAAGCTCGTACATTTATTGGCAGATGTCCCCAAGGTCTCCCTGTCAGTTGATGCGTGGACCGCCGAGAATTCCTGTGGTCTTCTTGGCATCACGGTTCACTGGGTGAACAACCGGTGGGAACTATGCGAACGTGTACTTGCTATACGCGAGCTAGTCGGCAAACACAATGGCGAGAATATGAGTGCAATAGTGATCCAAGCGTTGGAAGACTTTGGATTGAAGACGAAGGTCGGCAGCTCCTAGTCTGGCTTCTATTTAGGCTCGTACTGCCGTATTGAAAGACTAACATTTTATCACGCAGGTTGGTTCGATCACTACCGACAATGCATCAAGCAACGGGTCGGATGATAGCGCTGCTCGCAAAGGAACTCAAGCCGAGTAACGACCGTTTCATTGAGGACCGACATGTCCCTTGTGCTGCTCATGTGTTGAACATCATCGTCCAGGCTGCACTACAGTCATTATGTATATCAGTGACCACACATCCTCCTAAAACTGCTGACAACAGCGCATCAGACTCAGCATATGAACGGAATTACGATGCTGATATAGACGACTTGGACGCCACGCGAGAGGCTACGGCAAGTCATGCAGAAATAGTCAGCCATGATAGTGGCCTCGTCCTGGGAGATGCAATTGCTCGTGTTCGGCAATTAATCACGAGCATTCGAGTATTGACACAACAACAACAACACGACGTGAAGATGTGCAACGACATGGGAAAGAATCACAACCAACTTCTGTTAGATTGCCCGACGCGGTGGAACAGTACGCATGACATGTTGCATGCTGCATTGGAGAAGAGAGAAGTCATGGATTTTATGGCGTTACAAATCATGTTGGTGACCAATAAGGACATCAGAATCTCACGTGAGGAGTGGGACATGTTGGCAGACTTCCGTGAGATTTTAGGCCCTTTTATCGGACGACAAAATACGTTAGTGGCTCAAAGACAGTGGGAGTCGTGGAAGTGATCCGCATCTTGAAGGCGCTGATGCGACATATCGACACGATCTTGCTAAAATTTGATATGTCTACAATTTTTGCATCGGGAAGAAGGATGACTGTCGCACAAATTGTGTCCATCTGCAAAGCGTGCGGGAGCATGAAGTCGAAGATGATCAAATATGAGAGGATGATTTCAAAAAATTGTGCAACGACGACAGCTGGAATTCTTGACCCTTTCAACAAGGGAGTGTCAATTGACTCTAGTGGCATTCAGGAAGCACTGGCATTTGTCCGCCGACGTATGCCCCGACACGGTGAGCAAGACCTAATCTATAGCAACCCCAAGGATGAGGACTGGCTCACAGAACTTATTGATGGCGTAGCGCCAGCTAGAGAGATGGAACGACGAGTACCAACTCCAGCTGAGGAATTGAAGGCATATCTACAATCAATGGAGAGGAAGGACAACAAGACAATGTTGGGATGGTGGGCACGTATTGGTGCATGAACCTACCCACAGCTTTCTACACTTGCGTAAGAATTTCTCTCAATATGTGCAACTAGTGCCCCAGCAGAATGTTTATTCTCGGCGAGATGTGCAGTTGTCACTTTCAAGCGGGCACGTCTTAGTGCTGAAAGCATCGAGCTCCTGGTTACAGTAAAGTGTTGGTTACGTGCCGAGAATGCTCACCTATGCGATGGAGATAGGGCGGATGACTTTCCTGACAATGATGACTAGTGTAAGTCTTTACTCTTAATTTACGTTTATCGATCCAATCATCTAATATCCTGAGTGAACAATTTGACAATGATTTGCAAGCTCCATAACAGTTTGATTGAGAATTTTGTTGCTTAGAGTGAGACCAAAATTGGCGTTCATGAGGTATGCTATTAACCTGCTAATGTGATATATCTATTGCTATTTTCTTTATTTTCAAGTCTCAATTAAACACTCATTCATTCCTAGTTGTTTCCCGATTTTCTTTTACCATGTCATTGTTTCCTATCTTAAAACTCTGGATTATTTTACTCAAACTCCCTCTTCAATATAATATTAAAGTGTGATTTGGAACAACTATGTGAAACATTGTAGCTTTCCGTGGACACCTTGACATGGCATGACCATCTTGACATCTTGACATCTTGACATGGCATGATCATCATGACATAATTACCATTTTTTAGAATGCGTAGCTGAAATTTTTCATTTATCTAAATTAATGTCCTTGTCATCATCTATAGTTTGCTATCAGGATGATCATGAAGATGCTAGTCTATGTGGATAATTTTTTTTAAGAAACAGTCTTACGGATGAGGAGGATAATATATTA
Source organism: Wolffia australiana (assembly GCF_029677425.1). Lineage (NCBI taxonomy): Eukaryota > Viridiplantae > Streptophyta > Magnoliopsida > Alismatales > Araceae > Wolffia > Wolffia australiana. The sequence goes on along the minus strand of NC_135850.1, from coordinate 11,709,579 downwards.
TTTTGTCGTGATCCAGGCCTAGTCAGCATTGGCCAATTTATTTGATAATTTTCAATTATTTAGATCAATGGATGTGTCTACATTTTAGCATGATAGTCTGATGATTTTATTCATGAAGTTTCTTCTCCATTTCTGTTTGTGACGTATATGCCTAGTGTTTTTTATTTAAATTCATTTCCTAGTAGAAAGAGAAGTAAATTTTCACCTTTGAGTGCATATATTATCTCAGGTTACGGTGAACAGCATCAGTTATGTCCTTGAACTATCCTGCAAAAAAGAAAACCAAAGGAGCAATGAACCTTAGGGCAGCTCTTCTGGTGGATATCAACCTCTTGAAATTTTCAATCTCTGCAAAGATTCTTATCAACTTTATTGACATATTTTTCTCAATTATCAGATCGATCTTCTTTATCTTCCTCATCATCACGTTCGGCTTACGCAAAAGATGATTCATCTGCCCTTCTGTGGGATGATCTTTTCAAAAACCCGCATAAATGGTTGGACATGTTTTGCAATGCATAGATTACTTCCCTCAATTATTATTGTGTTTCTTAGAACGAAGAAGCAAATGTGAGTGAATTCTTACTTCCCTGGATTGTGGGTGTAGCCAAGACAGCCTTTTTCATCTGGTAGATGATATTGGCAGAAAGGCCACCACCTTAGCCAGTAAGCCTGGCGAATATTTCTTCCTGTCATTCAATTTCCTTGTTTTCACCTTTTAATAAATAGTTGAAATATGGATTTTTTTCACAAAAGTAGTGAGCATCCTTTTTCCGACTCCTTGGAAAATAATGATTGAACTCGCCTCTCTGTGGGGAGCTATTTATCGTCAGGCATCTTATCCATTGCCTAGAGGATTTTTTGCGACTCTGTTTAGCAGAAGATTGATTTAGAGAGAAGAGGTGAATTTTTTGCCACTACTTGGAGTGGGACAATAATAGAGAATTATTGATCATTTGGTTTGCCTGAATATTAGGATCAAACAAGAAAAGGCTATTTGAAACCTTTGTACCAGATTGCTTTAATTTATTTTATTTTTGCAAATTAATGTTATAAGTAATTCCAGAATGGCCTATGACTTTTCCGTGTTTGTAGGGATTTTCAGATGTTTCTTGAAGTTTATGTATTCCATATTTTCCATTTTGAGTACTGTTTTTTTATTACATAAACCAAAAAAAACTTCTGAAGAAAAATAAAGATAAATCTTTTTCACCTGGTTGACTAGGTTGAACCAAGTAATTCTGATCGAACACTTGATTGGTCACCTAAGTTGAATCATTATAATATGTTCGATTCTGATTCGCTTATCTAAATAAATTAACTTACTCCATAACTTAAAGCAAGAAATTCCAACCTAACATTAGTGCAACTTTTCACGATAACTTGAGTCAGTAAATTAGCAAATAACTTGAATCAGGGATCATGATGACTAAATTTTGTACTATTATTCATTTCGAAGGTTTATAAGGTTGATTGAATTAGATATGGTTAATTAATGTTTATTTTTAATTTGTGAAGGAGCATACTACAGCTTTTAAATATGAGACATATTTTTCATATTAAAATGTGACATTTTAATAATAATATATATCTTCTATCATATCAATACCATGTTAAAATTATTCTACCATCTGCTCTGATCCTACCGTTTATCATTTCACTTTCCCTTGGGGTGAGACATATTTTTCCATATTAAATAAACAAAGGCTATAAATAAACAAAGGATATAAAATTTTTCAAAAATATTTTAGCTAAATATTTCAATTCCGAACCAAGCACTTAAATATTAAGTTACTTATATGACGTCAACAATTTTGATATCCTAACATATTAAAACATAAGACAGTAAATGCTACATTTTTCCAACTGGATATGAATTTAATAAATTCTTATACTCGGATAATTCATTATTTAAATGTAACTAAAAATTTTAAATCTGTAAAAAAAATTATTCAATTTTACTGGACTTTGCGTAAATAAATCATCAATTTCTTGGTCAGTAAATTAATTGGTACAACAAATTTCTTACATCCCCTGAAAAGTGGCAACTAATTAGTTATTTACCTGAAAAAATATATATATATAAATGTCTTCACTTTTCTGTCAACAAATTATTCATTATATTCTTTAATTTTTCTGTCAAGAACTAAATTAATAAATTATCTACATTCAAAATTTTAGGTCAATAATTTGATTATCATAACATATTAAACCACACCTCTCATATTAAAAAATTTAATTATTACAATCTATTTAGTAATAAAATATAATTGTATTAAAATTCCGTCACGGACGTCATCCGTGACGGATTATTCATCACGTCACGCGTCCGGGCAACCCCGTCACCATCACGTCATCGTCACGGGCAACCCATCACGCGTCACCGACATGGCTCATATGATTCATCACCGTCACCGTCACGTCATCCGTCTCGTGTCCGTCACGGTGACGCGTGACATGACGGATGACGTTTGCCGATCCCTACTCTTAAAGAACAGTGTCGTCAAACTTTAGTAGTAATACCAGGCTTCAGCCCATAGAAATATGCATTTTCTTTGATTTCTGGTGCCAGTTTAGTAGTTGAGCTAGCAGACATTCAAATTTGATAGGAAAACTTGTAGATGGATCCTGGTTGCTTCACCTCAAATAGCTCTTGATACAAATTGTCAGATGAAAGCTGATATGATCCACCGGCGTGTTTATGTTCGGAGGAAGGCATGGCACCAACCCAGCTTGGAAACGTCATCCCAGCCCACGGTCGATCCCATTTAAGGCTCCACTCGTGAGAGCAGAGGACAGGAAGAAACCATTAGTGAGCACTCCCTATCTTCTCTCCTCCTAGCCTCTCCACTTCTCTCTCGCCCTATCCCTCTCCGTGACATCTTCTCGTTCTCGCAGGTGGGCGCCACTAGTCTGCTCGTGGAACGCTCTCCTTCTCGGCGATCCTTTGCCTTCGCTTCCCTTACCATTCCCCGTCTTCTCTTACCCCGGGAACTTCCCTCGTCTCCTCTACTCTCCTTTGGACAACGATCTTGAATTATCAATTGCATAAGGATTTCGGACGAATTACATTGTGAAAGTTACGATCTCCGATCGGGATCGTAACATTGGTATCAGAGCCACCCGCTTTGCCTTCCACCGCCAGCGCCGCCATGGATGCCAAATCTGAACTTGCATCTCCCGCCGGCAGAGACGACATGGCTACAAAGGCGTTGGCTGACACCTACGATCGGCATTTCGCCCCGATCGCCGCCCAGCTGCAGCAGCTCTTGGCGGCACAACACCAAATACTGTCGATCTTTGGCTCCTCCGATGATGTCCCCGTCGGTCCCGTCCCGGTGGCTTGAAGCAGCGTGCACCCATCTCTGATGGGCACCGCCCGTGGAAGACCTGTGGCGCTCAACTCTGTCTCCGACGAGGAGGGGGCAGGGGACGGCCTCCTACCTCCCCCTCTGCTCCCGCTCGATCGCCACCGCTGCCTCCTCTGCGTTGGCGCATCCTGCTGCGCTCGACGGCCCAAGGAGGGCGCCTCCCGCTGCAACGCCTCCGACCTAGACTGCCTCGCCAACAGATGCTAGGGCAGCGTCTTCCTCCTAGCAAGGGCAGCCAGGCAACGGCCTCCCTCCCCCTTCACCCGTGGGAAACCCTAACGGGCCACCGCTGAAGGGCAAAGGGGTAATGGGGACCCATGAAAGGGGCTTCCCACCTCCCCCTAACAAGCCCGCACTGGTAAGTGATGGACCCAACCCGCGCTGGGGCAGCTCGACACTGAACCGAACGGCCTGTTTCGACAGGCCTTGAGGCGGCCCGGGCCCGCTCAGGGAGATGGCTACGATGAAGAAAGGGACGTGCGAGGGGTGTGTGTCACCCGCACTGACCCGTGGTCGCACCTGTAGGAGCACATGGTGCGGTGACCGGGACCCACTTGTCACGTAGCCCAGGTTGCGTACGACTACGGAGGGCACATGGCTCATACAAGTGACGACTTCCGGCCAATGACGGATGGGCCTCGCTGACTACCGCTGGTGCTTCCCTGTCACGACTATGTGGGGGAGCCCCGGTGTGGAGACGACGAGGACAAGTTTGACGTGGCGTGCAAAGCATCTTGGCGTCCTCCGCCGCGGCAGCCCTGGCAGTCCCAGTGAGCTCGCCCGGTTTCTGGGGGGGTCCATCGGACAGAGGGCGACCCCGCCTTCGCACGGTGGAACCTCCTATCTTCTCGGACGGGGATCCAGACCGCTGGCTTTGCCGCATTGAGCAATACTTCCGTGACGTGCCCCCGGACAACGCGGAACGCTTGCACATAGCTTCGTCTACCTGGATGGGAAGGCCTCAGCATGGTTCTGTTATGTTGACGACTGTGCGGGGTTCCAAGATTGGTGGGATTTCAAACAGAAACTCAACTGCCGCTTTGGCCTCAGGCCACGGGAGGCCTCCCCCCGTCTCATGCGCCTTCAGCATACCGGAAGTGTTGATGAGTTAGTGGCGTCGTTCATGGGGTTTGTGGGGTACTTACCCACCCTCCCCGACGACTCGACAATGCACGCATTCCATGCCGCTCTCCGCCCCGCTCTCCGGGCTGAGGTAAATCGTCTCCGACCCTACAACACAAAGGAAATGATTAATTGTGCCTTTGAAGCGGAGGCGACCCTGGCAAAACAGCAAGACCCCAGGGACCAACGGGTCGTGCAACCATTGCATGGGCAAGAAGGGATACCTCCTCACGCTCCGACCGCCATACCGGATTTTCCCAATGGCAGACGCGAGAGGCCTCCCCCGGCCCGTCGCCTCAACCTCACGGAAGAGGAATTCCGCAGCTGACGAGCACAAGGATTGTGCTACCAGTGCAGTGAGAGATTCACGCCAGGCCACCGCTGCAAGGACCTGCACATCCACATTGTCACTTATCATCCTGAGGAGCCAAAAGGAGCCCATGAAGATGAATTCAATGAGGCCTTCGAGAATAAAGACAAGGCCGACAAAGCCAACCTCAATGCAGTCCAATTAGAGTCATTGGCCACTATGGGTCGCATGTCACCGCATGCTCTCCATATCCAAGGTAATATTCAAGGGATGCCGGTCATCGTGCTGATTGATATGGGGGTGTCGTCCAATTTTATTTGTCGTCACCTCGCGGAGGAGTTGGGCCTCCCATTCAGTTATGGCCACCCCTGTCAAATCTGCTATGGCAAAAACACCATCACTAAAGGCGGCGAAGAGGTAAAGGCTGTTCCTGTGGGTTTGCAAGGCTACACGGCGGTGATTACCCTGCTGCCGGTGTCCAACCTCAGCACAGACGTTATCCTCGAGTATGCGTGGCTCCGCACCCTTGGCTGGACGCAAGCTCATTGGGACCTCTTCCTTCTCAAGTTCCAAGTAGACGGGGTATGGCACACCTTGGTGGGAAACCCCGACACTACCCGCGCCGGCGCGACGCGCCATCGAGCCGACAGGGCACCGCGGACTCTCTGCATTATGTACATGTCGCCCTCCAGGCCTGTCGGAGTCTCCTCGGCCTCATCCAAAGTGCAAGTGCTCTTGGAGCAACGCTTCCCACGGGTCTTCCAACCCCCAAGCAGCCTACTTCCGTGTCACACTTTTGACCACAGAATCATTCTCCTACCAGGTACGAGTCCCGTCAACTCTCGACCCTATCGGTATTCTCACCTCCAGAAGAACGAGCTGGAGCATTTAGTGCGGGAGCAGCTCAAAGCGGGCATTATTTGTGCTTCCTCCAGTCCCTACTCCAGCCCGGCCCTCCTCGTCCTCAAAGAAGACAATGAATGGTGGTTTTGTGTCGACTACCACGGCCTCCTCAAAATGGCATTCTTCTCCAAGCTCAATCTCAAGTCGGGATACAACCAAATTTGAATGCATCTAGACGACATTGCCAAGACAGCATTTCGCACTCATCAAGGGCACTACAAGTACCTCGTTATGCCCTTTGGGTTCTCGAACGCGCTGGCCATGTTTCAGGCCCTGATGAACCACGTCTTCAAGCCCGTCCTCTGGAGGTTTGTTTTGGTCTTTTTCGATGACATTCTTATCTATAGCCGCTCCAAGGACGAACATATTGAGCAGCTCCAACAAGTGCTCTAGCTCCTCAACGCCCACTCACTCTTCGTCAACACCAAGAAGTGCTTCTTCCTCCAAGACCAGCTCAAATATTTGGGTCATCGGGTATCTTTCGCGGGAGTTGCCACAGACGCCGAATAGGTGTGCGCCGTCCGTGAGTGGCCGTCGCCCCTCACCCTCCAGCAACTTCGCGGATTCCTTGGACTGGTGGGATACTATCAGAGGTTCATCGCGGGCTACGCCGCCATCGCGTGGCCTCTCACGCGCCTCCTCAAGAAGGGCAGGTTTGCATGGTCACTCGAGGCCCAAGCAGCCTTCGAGAACCTGAAGCACACTCTCTCCACCGCTCTGGTACTCGTTCTCCCCGACTTTACTCATGAGTTTATGTTGGAGACAGATGCATCCGGGATGGGTGTAGCGCAGTGCTCATGCAACATGACAGAATTATGGCCTATTTAAGCCAAACCCTTCCACTGACATCTCGGACTTGTTCGGCCTACGAGCGCGAGCTCTTGGCCATCGTCTTGGCGGTGCTTAAATTGCATTGTTACCCGATCTTTCAACCTTCTATCATCCGCACCAATCAACAAAGTCTCAAGCTCCTATTGGAGCAGCGGGAGGTCCAAGGCGACTACAGTTAGTGGCTCTCCAAAGTATTGGGACGCTTCACCATTCAGTGCAAAACGGGACGCACGAACGTGGCAACGGATGCCTTATCCTGTGTTCCCCCTTCCACGGAGTTCATCCTCCTGGACATTTTGTGGTTCCACTAGGACGACTTAAGTGCTATCCGCAAAGCCGTGAATGAGGACCCAAAGCTCGCCCCTATTGTTGAAGCAATCAAAGCAGGCCAAGCCACTTCCCGTATTTTACCCTCTCTAACGAGACACTTCTCTATGATGGCAGGGTGGTGCTACCCAAGCTCTCCCACATCATCGACATGGTGCTCAATGAGTTTCATACACAGCCGATGGGCAGCCACGGTGGCTTCCTCAAAACCTACAAGCGCAAAATCCTCCCAGTTTTACTGGACAGACATGAAGTGCGAAATCAAGACCTTCATCAATGCCTGCCATGTCTGCCAACAAAACAAGGCGTCCACGCTTGCCTCGGCGGATCTCCTTCAGCTGCTTCCCACCCCAACTCACATCTGGGAAGATATATCCATGGTCTTCATCGACGGCCTCCCCAAGTTGCATGGCCTTGACTCTATCTTGGTGCTGGTGGATCGCCTCAACAAGTATGCTCATTTCATCGGCCTCCACCACCCCTATTCGGCTAAGGACGTCGCTGACCGTTTCACCCACGAGGTGATACGACTACATGGCACCCCGAGCACTATTATTTCCGATCGGGGGAGCATATTCATGAGCACTTTCTGGCAAGAGCTACACTTTCTTCAAGGCACCCAACTTCATCACAGCTCCGCCTACCACCCGGAATCGGACGGCCAAACTGAGGTGCTCAACCGGAGTCTCGAAGCTTAACTCCGCTGTTTTGCAGGCGACCAACCCAGTTTCTGGAGTCTTTGGCTGCACTGGGCTGAACTGAGTTACAACACCTCATTAAACTCCGCCATCAAGACCACTCCGTTTGAAACAGTGTATGGTCGCCCATCCCTCACTCTCCTTCGCTATGGTTCGGCTTCCTCTCACGTCAACAATGTGGACAAGCTCCTCCGCAAACGAGATGCCCACCTTGGCCTTCTAAGGCAGCACCTCAACCGCGCCAAAGCACACATGAAGACCCAAACAGACAAGCATTGGCGACCGGTGGAATTTGCCATAAGTGATCAGGTCTACCTCAAGCTCCGCCCCTACCGCATGCAGTCCTTGGCACTCCGCCCCTTTGAGAAGCTCGCTCCTCGCTACTTTGGTCTGAATGCTGTCACTCAGCGCTTGGGTGCCGTCACCTACAAGCTCACACGCCTGCGGGACGTCCGCATCCACCCAGTCTTTCATGTGTCACAGCTCAAGCGGGCTACGCATGTCAACGCCACTCCCCAGCCACTTCCCAAACATCTCTTGGCCGCTCGAGTTTGGCAGGTCCTCCCCGAAAAGATATCGGCCATCCGTCCTTCCGTCAGGTTCTCATCCACTGGAAGGGCCTTCCATCTTCCAAAGCCACTTGGGAATAGGCTGCAACACTTTGCGATCTATTCCCTCACTTCCAGCTTGAGGACAAGTTGGTCAAATTAGGGGGGAGCATTGAGATCCACCAGAGCGTTTATGTTCGGAGGAAGGCATGGCACCGGCCCAGCCTGGTAACGTCAGCCCAGCCCACGATCGATCCCATTTAAGGCTCCACTCGTGAGAGAAGAGGACAGGAAGAAACCACTTGTGAGCACTCCCTCCCTTCTCTCCGCCTAGCCTCTCCACTTCTCTCTCGCCCTATCCCTCTCCGTGACATCTTCTCGTTCTCGCAGGTGGGCGCCACTAGTCTGCTCGTGGAACGCTCTCCTTCTCGGCGATCCTTTGCCTTCGCTTCCCTTACCATTCCCCGTCTTCTTTTACCCCGGGAACTTCCCTCGTCTCCTCTACTCTCCTTTGGACAACGATCTTGAATTATCAATTGCATAAGGATTTCGGACGAATTACATTGTGAAAGTTACGATATCTGATCGGGATCGTAACAAAAGCCCATACAGATTTGAGCAGTTTTGTCTAAAATCATACCAGTCTAGAAATCCAACCTCCTTTTTTGTTGTAGGTCAACCAATTCTGTGCAGAATTATCAACACGACTGAATGTCAAGAGCACCTTATCATGGCTGGTCATCGGACGCACGCAGAAAAATCATTCTACGCCTGCAATCCTTGTCAGATTTCCGGCAAGGAGCAGATCTCCCTTCTCTTCCTCTGAGAAATTCATGCCATCCTTGTCAGATCATTCAGGCCTTATTTCTTTGTCTTCAATTTTCGATATTTTTTTAGGTCTTTGGAAATTTTTCATAATTATTTATGTAGTTTAAATTTGAGAGCTTACCGTTGCACCGAAAAAGCTATAGCTGATAGCAAGGGCGCTTCTTCCACCTTAATACTTAGGCAGGATGTTGATCTCCAAAAACTATTTTTTCAGATCTTACAAATCTGACAGATTCAATTTCTGCAGCCCATTATCAATCTGGGAAAAACTGCGGATGAAATCTCCAGAAGCAACTCCAGGTCAGATCCTTGTGCTCAAGTTTTATCCTATTCCGGGTTCTTGTAATAGGGTTCCCCGCATCATTCAGCTTTACAACTTCCTCCACCTGGAAAGATTGAGTTTTTTTAATTGAATTCTGGGACAATTTCTTGATTGATTCAAAGAAATAAACACCTGTTCTTTGAAAATTGAGGAGCCCTTTCTGAAAACGGCAGTTAAATTATTATAGTTGATGCCAAATTCTTTGAATAGTAGCTCGTTCATCCCACTTTCTTGCATCCCCTGCACCGCAAAAAATAAGGACAAAAACTGAGTGATATTTTCTCCGACAATGTAAAGTTGATAAATATTTATGTAGTTGGTACAACTTCAAGATACTTCTCTGCTTCAATCATTGTTTTTCCGTTCTTCATTAACGCCAACAAACAAACATATCTCTGATTATAGAAGTGACCTGCAGCAGCTTATGCAAGAGATTTAATAATTATGAGAAAATTTGATAAATTAAATGAGCAGCAAAACATATCTTACAGAGTTGTTGCCTGAGAGACAAATAATCTCTGATTAGCTTCCCACCGGGTCCAGGAAAACAGATGATCTGGCCGTTAAAAGAAGGTTGAAATTCTAGTTCTTGATTGGGGAAGAACTCTTTAAATTTCATCACGTAAGCCGACGTGAAGAAAGAGATGCTCAGAGAGAGAATTTTGCTGAAAATTTGAACAATCGTTAGGAAAAACTGCCGATGTACAAAATCATCCGTAAAGATGAAAAGCAACAACCTTGCTATGAGGTATAGATTTTAGCACAATTGGTAAGTACTTCAATCCAATACATACCTTTCTCTTCTCTCATAAAACGTTGTTGTTTCCTTCCATATAAAACTGAAAATTTTGGAAATTTTGAGTTCATTTCTGGGGTGTTCTTCAACCTTTTGTTTTGATGTTTGAGTTTATTACCTGAACTCAGGCCCAAAACCATACGCGAAAACTATATCTGCAAACTTCTCCAGAAGAGACTTTGCAGAGACATTCATAAGATTTGATAAACACTCGTCGTTTTGATCCTCAAACCTGTGAAATCGAATGATTACTCAGAGATGATTGAGTGTAATTAGGGCAGAGCTTTAAAATTTTTGAGGAAGATCGAGAACATGTTCCTTAACTGAAGTACTAGGACTCAATTTGAATTTTGATGAATCCTCTCTTGAAAATTTCTCAATTTGAACTTTGGCTAATGGGATTCAATCTCCAACTAGATCCTGTTCCTTAACATAATGAGACATGGGATAAAGGGGAGTGCGGGTGCACTTGCGAACCCCTTTGCGAAGGGCGATGGGCCAGCCAAGATGATCATCGTTGCCATCGGAGGAAGGAGGTCCATCGCCGGAAGAAGAGGGAGCGGAAGCCTGAGTAGGAGGAAAATCAGGAGAACAGTCATGAAAAGAATCCTCGTCGGGAGTCGGCAATGACTCGCCGAGAGGAGAGGAAGTGTCAACCATCGGAGAGGAAGAGGCCTCAAGAGGAGACCAAGAGGGAGCGACATCGAAGTCGGGAATAGGAGGTGCTGGAAGAACCTCCAGAGATGACGAAGAGGGGACTGGAGGGTCAAAGGAAGATAGATCATGAGACGATGACACGGTCGGAGCAGTGGGCTCCGCGGACGGAACCGGTTCCAAGTGAGGAACCGAAGGATCCTCATCCAACGGAAGGCGGGGTGAGGAAGAATAATCTCCAAAGTAGGGCTCGTACTCAGCAAAGGTAACATTCGCCGAAACGAAGAACCGCCTGGAAGGCGGATGATAGCACCGGTACCCTTTTTGGAGAGTCGAGTACCCCACAAACACACACCGTAGAGCTTTAGCATCCAGCTTCGTCAAGGTCGGTGAAGTATCGTGGACGTACGCCGTGCATCCGAATACCCGTGGAAGAAGGCCGGTCTTCAATGGAACCCCCGGGAACGCCGCACCGAGACGGTCAAGAGGCGTAGCAAAGTCGAGGGATTGGGATGGGAGGCGATTGATGAGATGGGTGCTCGTCAAAATCGCCTCACCCCAATATGTCCACGGAACCGTATAATTCTCCAAGAGTGTCCGAGCGGTCGAGGTCACATAGCCGATCCGCCTTTCTGCCATACTGTTCTGCTCCGGTGTAGCAACACATGAGGACTCATGCAAGATCCCTCTTTCCGCAAAGAACGCATCGAGGTCGGCATTGAAGAAGTCACGGGCATTGTCCGACCGGAAGCGCTGAATGCCACGGCCAAACTGGGTCTGGATCATGGCACAAAAATGTCGGACAGACCCTGACACATCGGACTTGGCCCGAAGTAGATACGTCCACGTGCACCGGGTGGCCTCGTCAACAAAAATCAGAAAGTACTGATGACCCTGCAGGCTCGGTTTGGGGGCCGGTCCCCAGACATCGCTGTGAATGCGGAGGAGTGGCGTCGAGGTATGAGACTGAGATGAGGGAAAAGACGACCGGCGGTGTTTAGCCAACTGACAAGCCTCACACACAATAGTCTTCGGGTCCAAACCCACAAACAAAGTCGGAAACAAACGCTTTAAAATAGCAAATGACGGATGCCCGAGGCGCTGATGCGTCAGATGTAGTCGACCCCTCCGCTGCTCATCGGCCGGCCGAAGACTGGGCTGTACCCGGAAGCACTGCGAGGTCCCCCCATCGTCCAGCAGCAGCAACCCGTGCTCGCGTCTAATCGGTGTAATTCTCCCCACCTTGTTAGACAGAGACATTCCGTCAGGTGTCAGGTGAAAAGAACAAGACACAGAATCAACAAGACGCTGAGGGGACATCAAAATGGCTCGCAGCAACGGAACATGCAGAACCCCTTGAACCACTCCCAGACCATCGATGTAGACTGCCCCAATACCCGCCACGGGAAGACGTCCACCACCCGCAGTAAGAACAGTGCGGCCCCCACCATGTCGCCAGACGAGACAAACCGGTGGTTGAAGGGGTCATATGTTCCGTTGCCCCGAGTCAATTACCCAAGTCGTATCCGCAACCAGGGGAGCCGTAAAGGCGGTATGACCACAGTACCACTCCGTAGTGGGTAGGGTAGAGCACGCACCAAAGAAAGACGAGGAGGGCACCGAGGTGGATGTCTGAAGAACAGAGAGCTGGGACGTGAGCCGAGCAAGCTCGGCCTGCACACGGTCAAACTGTTCTGCCGTAACATGCTGAGAAGCGCCGGAAGTAGACTGAGCAAGCAAAGCCGACTATTTCTTCTTCTTCTTCTTCTGTTCAGCGAAGTACTTCTTCCGACAGCGGGATTCCACATGACCAATCTTGCTGCAGTAGGAACAGACCGGGGCAGCTCCTTCCTGGGTCGATGCAGGGGTGGAGGAGGGCAGAGAGAGGAGGGCCGTCGAGTCCCGTGGATTCTCGGAAGCTTGACGGCCAAACTTCAGGATATGACTCTCCTCTTCTTGAAGCTCTTTCACCAGCTCGGAAATGGTGGGCAGACCCTCCGTGCGGTACATGGCAGCGCGTCGGATGTGCCCATATTCTTGATTCAGCCCCCTGATGAAGCCCAGCAAGCGAAGACGTAGCGTATGTTGATACATTAGGCTGGAGGTGTCCAGAGGGAGGTAGTGATCAACCTCATCCCAGATGCGTTTGTGGGCCAGGGCATACTCCATAATGGACATGGATCCCTGGCGGAGGGAATATGCCTGGTCCACTAAGTCAAGGAGACGCCAATTGTCCCCATCTTTGCCGCAAAAGAGGTTTGCTTGATCCCAAAAACCCTTGACCGTGGCCTGGTGAGGAAATGTGTCCGCAAACTCCGGAGTAAGGGTGTGAAGGCGAAGCCAATTTAAGAGAAAGTGCTCCTCCGCATCCCAGGCAGCATAGTGAGGGTGGGAGGTCGAAAGAGCTGGAGCCGTGCAATGCTTGAAGAGTTGTTGAGCTCTCAGCGTAGACTCGACGAAGCGGCTCCATTTCAGAACATTGGACCCGGAAAGACGCCCCGCGTCGGGTGGATGCGGTAGGGGATTAACCACTTTATGGGAAAGCGGTTTTTCGAGGAAGTTGGCGTCAGAGAATTCGTCGGCCGTGATGGTGGCAGCAGACTTGTCATCAGCCATGGCTTGGACAGACGGCTTCGACACACAGCAGACGGCTCACTGGGCAGTCGACGACACCAGATCTTCAGCAGAGCCGTGCAATGCTCGGGATGTCGCGGTTCCACCTGCGCGGTCAGGTGGCGGGGGTCGAGGGGGCAGCGCCCCCCGCGGAGTTCGGGGCGGAGCCCCGAAACCTAGACGAAATCGGAGAAGCCGCGCCACGAAATCTAGACAAAATCGCAGAAGCAGAGTGTTAGTCTGTGCGCTGCGGGCGGCGCGGACGGCGGGCTGCTAGCTGGGCAAACGGTTGCGCGGACGGCTGCCTGCGGGCGGACGGCGTCGCGAACGGCTGGCCGTGCGAACTGCTGTCTGCGGGCGGACGGCTGCCTGTGGGCGGACGTCCGCGCGGAAGCTGCGGCGCGCGGACTGCTGTCTGCGGGCGGACGGCAAGGGGGCGCGGCCAACAGCAGCTGCGCGTGGCGACAAGGGGCGGCGCGCGCGGCTTCCTGACGGCGGCGCGCGCGGCTTCCTGACGGCGGCGCGCGCGGCTTCCTGACGGCGGCGCGCGCGGCTAGGGCTGCACACGCGGCTAGGGCTGCGCGGACTCCTACCTGCGGGCGGCGGTCTGTGTGCGGCTAGGGCTGCACACAGGCTGGATGGCGAACACGACTAGAGTCGTGTACCCGGAGGATGATGTCAAGTCCTCCACTAGGATCAAGAGCTTGGCTCTGATACCATGTAAACCCTAGAGGGTCTGGGGGAGAAGAGAGGTTTGAAAATAGAATGTAATGACATAATGAATGAGAGTTACAAGAGGGGTATATATACCCTTAAGAGATAGAATAGAGAATAGGGCTAATGGGCTTATAGAACAGGGCCCATTAGCCCATAGAGGACATGTCTCACTAACAGGATTCAATCTCCAACTAGATCCTGATACGATCCCGTTTCGAGATCAAATCAATTCCTCGCTGTGACTCAAATTGGATGCGCTCGATCGATCAACTGCATCGTGGCAATCACCGATACATGAGTGTACGAGACGGGTGAGAGGGAGAGATGGAGAGAGGGTTCCCGGGAAGTAGAGATGGTCGTTCTGTTCTTTTTGTGCGAATTTGTGCGAATTGTTCGTTCTGTTTGGTTTTCCAAACAGAACAAAAACAAATTAGAACAGAACATCGCACAGACCTGTTTGTGGTTCTTTTGTTCCCTTTGTGCGACTTTTGTTCTAGTTTTGTGAGAATGTGCGAATTCGTTTTTGGAAAAAAAAAGAACAAGGCCCTGCGCGCTTCTTTTGTGCGAATTTTTTGTTCGTTTAAGACGAACAGAACAGAACAACCATGTCTACCGGGAAGGAAGGGAAGAATGGGAAAGGTCGGGGAGAGGCTGAGCAGAAGGGGGTAGGGATCGGCCGAGGACGAGCCGCCTGAAGATGCGGTGAGGTAGCGATGATCATGAGGACGGGGATCATGGAGGGAGTCGGAGCTCGGATATGAGAAGAACGGGGAGGACGGAAGCTTGGATAAGGGAAGGCAGTGCTATTTAAAGGAAAACATGGGAGGAGAGAGGAAAGGTAGAGACGAAACTGCTGCTCAGGGTGGCTAGGGGTCATATCAGATCCTTGAGCTAGATTTTAATCATTGATGCACGATTAGGAAACAATAACATAGAGCGATGCAATAAACAATTTGGAAAATGATGAACATAGAATGATGATTTTCGAGGAAGATGTAGATGCTGATGAAATTCTAGAATGCCAATTAATTCTAAGATTTTCGTCAGCTCCTCGAGAAAGCTGAAAAAACAAAGATCCTCGAAGAACAAGAACAGGTTCCTTCTTCCCTAACCTTGATGAACAATGTGGGATGAAGAACATAGAACGGTGATTTTCAAGGAAAATGTAAATGCTGATGAAATTATCGGGGGTCAATTAGTTACGAAAATTTTCTACCGTTCAAATGCAAAAGGCAGAGGAAATTTTGAAGATTTTTTTCGAGAAAGCAGAAGAAACGACGATTCTCAAGGACGAACAAGAACACATTCCTTCTTCCCTAACCTAGATGAACAATTCGAAATGAAGAACTTATAATGATGATTTTGAGAAAGATGTCGATGCTGATGAAATGACGTAACTTACTTTTGAAAAATTTTCTCCATTCCAAGGCGGATAGCGATGAAGAAACCAAATATTTATTTTTGAGAAAGCAGAAGAAACGAAGATTCTCAATGAAGAATAATGAAAAATTCCCTCTTCCCTAACCTAGATGAATAAAGCGAAATGAAGAACATAGAAAGATGAATTCGAGGAAGATGTAGATGCTGATGAAATTCTAGAATGTCAATTAGTTTTAAGATTTTCATCAGCTCCTTCCTTCGAAGTCGGATGCCAGAGGTGAAATTGAAGATTTTAATAAAGAAATCAGAAAAAATGAACAACAGATTCCTTCTTCCAAACCTGGATGAATCGCAGGAACTGATTCTGACGACGATCCAATTGAATTTGGGTAGTCGATCGTCCCGCTCCTGCTCCCTCACGTACTCGAACTCGCTCTTTGCCATATCGCCACAGAGCCAAGAATTCAAAACCCTAAGGGAGAAAACTATACAGAAGATGCTTTACTCAGATTTTAATGAATCCTCTGTGGAAAAATTCTCCAAATTTGAATTAGGTCTGGCGGGACTCAATCTCCTCCTTGATCCTTGAGCTAGATTTTAATCATTGATACACGATCAACGATTGACAACGAGGGATGGTGAAGAACAAACAGTATGGAATGAACCTAATTTATAACCTAATTTTTAACCATTTAACTGATAACACCTCCCTTCAAGCAGATGAATGAATAAGCAACAAGATAACACAAGAGATTCATATGATTTCCGTTCATTTTTTATGAAGAGAAGACATTAATTGCAGAGATGATGAGTATTAATCTATCTATCTAATCTATGAATCTATCTATCTATCTATCTATCTATCCATCCATCTATCTAATCGATCTATCTGTCTATCTATATATGTATGTAATTATCTATCTATCTATCTGTCTATCTATCTATATATGTATGTAATTATCTATCTATCTGTCTATCTATCTATATATGTATGTAATTATCTGTCTATCTGTCTATCTATCCATCTGTGTATCTATCTATCTAGCCATCCATCTATCTATCTAATCTATCTATCTATCTGTCTATCAAATCTATCTATCCATCTATCTATCTATTTAATCTATCTGTCTATCAAATCTATCTATCCATCTATCTATCTATCTAATCTATCTAATCTATCTATCTATCTAGCTATCTATATATCTATCTATCAATCTGTCTATCTAATCTATTTATCATCTCTCTATCTATCTAATCTATCTATCTCTTACTCCTGAAAAAAACAAAGGATATCATTATGTCCCTGTCTCTCTCTCTCTTAATCCATCACTGCATATTGGTATCTCTCTCTCTCTTAATCCATCACTGCATATTGGTATCTCTCTCTCTCTCTCCTCTCTCTCTCTTAATCCTGAAAGGAACAAAATGATTCTTGTCTACTTCATCATCTTATTCATCTTTATCATCTTATTCATCTTCATCATTTTTATAATCTTCTTCTTGGTCCTTGTCTTCTTGATCGTCTTTTATCTGATCATCTTCTTCATCTTGATCTTGGTCCTTGTCTTTTCATCCTCTTCAGTAAGATTGTCATAATTTTCTTCTTGATCATCATCTTTCACTGTACCATCCTCACTTCCTTTCTCATTTCCCTTGGTTCTTTATCATCGGCGTCGTAATCATTACTGCCTTGATAATTTGGATCCAGGTAACTCTCAAAAGAAGCCAGCCGAGTCGTTTCTTTTTTGTACTTTTTAATTTCTTGAAACTCCACTGCTTTTTCATTCTTTTAATGATAATTATGTTGGTTTTCTTCTACCACAATTGACAGATGAACTATGCAGTTTCAGCTCCCCAAGCTCAAGCAATCTAAGTCAGTTTGACGAATTCACACAATCTCCTCCTTCAGTTACTTGGCCGGTATTCTTAATTTCATGCTGGAACCACACATTTTTATTGCCAAGCATAACGAGCAGACATCATTGGTTGTCCTATTAGCTCATTTTAATTATTTATTTTCTCTCTGATAATAGATCATTTCATTATTGTTAAAGAATCCGCGTAATGTGTTAGGCCATTGAGAAATAACATTTTAATTTCTAAAATAAATGAAAGTAACATTTATTTATTTTTGTTTAATTTAAAGCAGAGCAAGAAATCAATTAAAATTAGCTGAAATACCTTTGCAGCAAGGTAGGGCTTGTTTAGTAGATAGACAATGCCAGTGAACTAAGTAGCCCCTAATGAATTCAATCTTAACTAGTTTGTCGATGGTATAGCTTAAGCTTAAGGTTTACCTTATCAGGGAAGAGATGTTCTTCAACATAGCGAAAAGCCCGATCCTAAAGTTGCACCTGTGAGCTAAGTTACTTTGTAACCGGTAGCATAGTTGACTGAAGGCACATCACAGATGCTCTCTTATCACAAGAAATTTTATTTTCTTTCTTGTGATGGATCTGAATCTTCATTGACCTTGTAACATTCTCTCCTAGCCTTTGGACTTAATTCTATGTGTTTATAGGGCTAGGTTGATCTCTGGCCTGGATTCATGTCCCTGATAACCTAGCTTTTGAAATTGACTTTTCAAATTTGAATTGTGGCTTAGTTCCACAATTGTTGCCTTTATTTGACCCAGTTCTTTAAGGGGCTTCAATGGGCTTTAAAAACGGCCCTCTTCTGATCTTGGCTTCTTTCTCATGTCCAGCTTGTGGCTAAGGTTTCTTCTTTGGTCTAGCTCATGGCTTGGACTTATCTTTTTCTCTCATTTCCATCTAGAAATCAGCATTTAATTTACCTAAGTCATGTATTCTAATTAAAACTCCAAGAAGATGTGAGAAAAAATCCAGTTGACTCTAAGGAATAAAAAAACACAAAATTAAGAATAAAATTTAAGCTTTTTTTCATTTTAACCCTAAATGGTGAATAATGGATGTGCAAACCTAAAAGTAAGTGGTTAAAAATTGAGCATAAAATTCCATATTGTTGACCTTATTTGATGTTATCAACAATTATATGGGTAACTGAAATGAGATTAAATATGACTTATTTGATAAGATACGAGAGAGGGTAAATAAGAATACTAGAAAATTAACTGTAACTTCATTAATAGAGGTTTATATCCTCATGCCTCCTGAAAAATATATTTATTTGATCAATATTGAAAATTCATTAAGTTATACCTAAAATCCATGATCTAGCTTTCTTATCGAAGTATGCAGAGAAAATTATAGAGACCAAATGGTGATTACCCCCCACACACTCTTATAGGATATTTGAGTGCATACAAACCTTCAAATAAATCCCTAAAATAACACTCGAAATGTATAGAATTTATTTCTTTATGAATCTGCAGTTGAAAATTTCCATAAAAGACAAAAAATGGAGAAATAGAATATCCACTCTAAAATATTTTTATTAATTTTATTTTTAATAAATCACACATAAAATCATTTCAATACAATTAACATCTAAAACGCATGAGACTAATGGAATTAAGAGTGTGTAATCACATGTTGGAGATGCAGGGTAAAGTCACAAGGGTACAACCTTTTTTAGATTGAAGTTCTGGAAGATACTTCTGAAGAGCATGAAAGAGCAAGAATTATTGGTAATCTAATGTTGATAAATAGACCTGATATGATAGGATACGAAGGTTTAAAGTTGATAAATATACCTGATATAATAACAGAAATGGTTGTAACCAGTCTGGTCGTTCATGTAATGCAAGTAAAGAGAAACACATCAATTTATACAATAAAATAAAATGAAGATATTTCATTCGTTAAATTATGACGCCCTCAGTCAAAAAGAAAAATTAGCTGAAGATCACCACTAAAAAAGTAAAGGAAGTAAACATGAGCTTCAAGATGTATGCCCAAAGCCTTTGATTGAGGAGGTCTTAGATGTTCAAAGTACTCAAGTCCTAATTGGATTTGTAAACTTTTAGCAAAATTCAAATTTAATTGGGAAAAATAATTTTAAACCACAAGAAGATCTCAGACCAGCTTATTAATTCAAAACATTAATAGAAAATATTATTGTATTATAATGTATAAAGTAATCAGTATATTCATTATTGAAACTTAAAATCTGGGGCACAGATTTGTGTATCTCCCTTAACATTGGTTTGACATCAATCATATCTTTTTAAATGAGCCAATTTACAGTTTCATAGATTGCATGTAGGGTCTTATTTTTAGTGGAAAAAATAATATTTATTATATAGTGAACATTTTATTTAATCTCATAATCTGGAAAAACCATTCCATATACCAAGTTTATTAGTAAATTTATAATTAATTTTATGTTTCAATGTAGTGTAAAGATATGATGTGTAACAGAAAATTATATCTAGGCTACATTAATAAGTTTTGTGGGAGACAATTTAAGAAGAAATAGAAATTATTTACATGATTTATTGATTTAGAAAAGATCTATAATGTCATGTTGGTTTAATTTTCAAAATCCTTCCTAGATTGAATGCCTTGTGATTGACTCAAAATGTTTAAAGAAATAAAAAGTCGCCTTGGCTACCTGTGACAATTTTAAGCAATATTGTTAAGCACTTGATCCTAATAAGTGACAACACAATCAAAGTCATGGGCTCAAGCACTTTAAACAAAATTTGGTTTTTATGTTATGTCTGGTCTGTTATAGGTCAGTGGATATTCCTTTGGGGGATTTTTGGCATACTTTCAAAACGATGAATTAATCTAATGCCACGAGAAAAGATTGAACTGTGTTAAGAAATAAAGTTTTTCTCTTGCAATCAGCTCCAGTTCTTAGTGCAGTTAGAAAGTGCTAAATTAAATTAGAGTTTCGATGATGTTTGAAGTTTTATTTTTTTATTTAAGAAAAAAACAAAAATATCCATTGTTAACTTCTTAGTCAGCTAAAAAGGAAATTACTATTTTAAAACGTCTAGTTGTACTTCGAAAATCTGAAAACTATCAGATAAATGGAACCATTAATGTAATTTAATGGATGTGTTTAGACATCTTATTAGATAAATACTATAATAAAAGATGGTTTGGACGAGCCAATAACCCATCTCTCCTTGGAATAAAATTTGAACTTCCATGGTTTTTAATTTCTCTCTCCTCATGACATTTATCGTCCATCAACAACCCAGTATTTTAGTGCCTTTAATGATTCAATGAGGGGTTTTAGCTCTTTTAATAAAATAAAATTCATTAATTAATATTTCAATTTATTATTTATTGATACAGGAACTTAAGAGAATGGAGGGAAAAGAGGCATAATTTTCATGTTTCAAGCATTCAATTTTAACATTATCTTTAATTGAGTATTATTTATCTGAAATAAATCAGAGCAGGTCACACAAATACTGACACAAGAAGAATCAGCCTAGATAAGGTTTGTAAATTTTGGTTACTTTTGATGGAATATTAATGAATAATTTGATAAAGTTTATTGATTTCGATTCTCATAAGATATCATGCATCCTATGAAAACCAAAAAGAAAGAAACAAAAATAAGCTGCTTCGAGAAGGTATACTATAATATTTTTTATATACATCACTAACATAACATCTTATTTCAGGTAATCCGCTATTTTTTTGATAAATCTGAAAATAACTTTAATTTTCTTACTTTTTTATCTCATCTGAAGGTTTTCCTTTTCCATATCCTTCAACTTATCCGTGATCTGAGAAAGTGTGGGATGTGTCATATAAGTAGGATCTGGATGATGAGATGTAGATGCTGCAGGTTGGTAAATTAATTTTGTAAATCATTTTTTACAGATACTTGCTAGATGGTGCTGGTATTCTTATCTGGATAGAGTAGTACATGAAAATGTTGTAGAGTAATTTTATATGATCACTATATCATACCAGCTGACAAGGTCCATTATCATTGAGTGGACCAGACCTCCAGTATACATGAACTTGAATTTCCCTAAAAGTTTAAATTTCATGTATATGATTGAAACCAATGCGTTATTTGCATTAAGCTATTCCATGATCATTCTCCCTTTAGAGCCATTTCTTATGCATAATCGTACTAGCAGAATCTAGGCATAGACTTCTATAGATCATGCTTTAATTATGTCGAAAGCATCATTCCGAAACATGACATTGAAAGTTCCTCAAAAAGTGATGCACAATACATACCTATCTGTGTTTCCTAATCCAACATATTGGATCTTAAAAACTCATTACTGGGAACTCAGAAAACTCATTTCATGTATAATTATTTCAGTTTGAAACAGTTGATGAAAACATATATAAACCTTAAATCCACGTATGTGTTATGAAGAAATTGATAGGGGTTATTCCATAGGAATATGTGTATACTAATGATTTGCAATTGAGTTCAATAAAGGAACATGGATTTTCATGATAAAATCTCACATAAACTAGACAGTGCAAAGACATGATGATCAGATAAATATCTTTCGATCACCTATGCTGGCAGGAAGGATAGGGAAATGATTCAATAAAATATAGATTTATATTTTGAATGATATCTACTAGTTTTTTGGTAAATTTATTGAAAAGGTATAAACATCATATATTTATCTCAGTTTTCAAAAACGAAAACACTAAGGATCTGCATATCAGTCATGTACATTGCTCTCATTGGACAGTTTTTAGTACAAATAGTCACAGTTCTAAGTATCTTTCAGATAATTGATAATTCATCTGTCCTATTATAGGTAAAACAAAAGCCTTTACCCACTTTAAATGACTGTCGATCATCTGGTCTACTATACTTATCCCAGCCCACATGCACAAATCCTCAGCATGGAACATAATCCCAAAGTAATCCAAAGACCCAAATGAGAGGATGTTCATCAAGTCTTGACTGTGAAAGGATATTTCTCATGACAGATTCTGTGATAGAAGCCAAAAATTTTCAGGAGTACACAAATGGTTTAACTTGTCCAATATTCTTGAGGAATGTTTAAATGTATTTTAAAATTGAGGGTTCACCTTTTACATCACAATATATAAGTGAGTAGATAAGAGAGAAAATATATCCCATGAAATTTGGACATGAAAATATTTCTATTTCATTAGATTATAAGTCAAAAAACTAGAAAAATACATATTGTTGGATTTTTTTAATTCATGTGAGTTTCTCTTATCAGCGAAAATTGACTCTGACGTAACTGAATGCCAGATATCAGGTGAAAAGCAATGTCTTCTACATCTAAAGGTTCCAAGCATGTCTTTTGTGCTTTAAAATTACGCAAGAACGACATATTGTAAATGCATTTAAGTGAGATTGAAATCATTTTTATGCATTTATAATTTTTTTAGGTTAATGCATATTTTTAATATTGCAAATTCTGCTTCATGCCATATGTCAACTGAACTTGACAGTAAGCTTATTAAAGTCATCCGATTTATGAGGCCTCTTGCTTTTGTATCTTGAAAATCATCTTAGAATAATCAAGTAATGAATATAAAATATATTACTTTTAAGTCCCTAAATCCAAATCAAGGAAATTTGGACACATGACATCACAAGTTATAGATCAATAAATAATTCGAATTTTCAACTCTTTCAAACCTATAGAATATATTCTAAATAAATCAATTTATTAATTTATGAAATAATTTTCAAAAATATTCTGGAAAAATTCATCTATATCCATAAAAATAATGGTGATCCCATACAAGGGGCTAAGTATCTTGAATTAATATAAAAATAAAAAGTCCTTTTTTTATGAGTGATTATTTCAGTGGCATAGACTTTTTAAAGACAACTGTGGGGGTGCCATGTCAAATGGAATAGAGATGAAAACTATTTCAATGGTATAAACTATTTCGATTATTTCAATGAAAACTGTTCTGTTCTCTTTATTCGCACAAAAAATTCGCACAAAAGAACCACACAAGGGTCTGTTCTTTGTTCTGTTCGTTTAATGAGCGAAAATAAGAAAGCACAATTCGCACATTGGCACAAAATTCGCACAACTGCACAAAATTTGCACATTCGCACAATTCGCACAAAATCGCACATTCGCACGCAATTCGCACATTCGCACAAAAAACGCACATTCGCACAATAATCGCACAATTCGCACAAAATTCGCACAGATTTGAAAAAAAAAATTTATTATTTTTTTAAAGAATAAAAAATGGAAACGAATTTGATGGGCTCTAGTGTGCGATTGGCTGAGAGGGAATATTTTTAATCTTTGACTATTACTCTTCTTCCTCTTCTTTCAATTTTTCTTCTATTAGTCTTTTATTGTTCTTCTTATGTCCTCCTTATTAGTCTTGTTGTCCCTCTATTATTTTTCGTGCTCCTCTAGTTCTTCTAGCTTCTTCTAATATTATTCTTCAACCTTCATCTAGTTTTTTTCTAATATTCTTCTTATTCATTTAACTTCTTCCTCCATCTAGTCCTATTATTTTAGGTCTTATACTATGTGTCTTTGACCTTTACTCATCTTCTTCTTTTTTTAGTATTCTTCTACTGGCCTCGTCTTGGTCTTCTTCCACGTCTTGTTCTTCATCTAATTCTTCTAGTGTCTCCTAATATTATTCTTCAACTTTCATCTGGTTTCTTCTAATCTGCTTCATACAACAACTTCTACTTTCATCTAGCTTTTTTAATCTTTCTCTTCATCATCTTCCTCTAGTAATTTTTTTCCTTAAATATTCTTCTTCTTGCTGCCACTAACAGAGTGGTGGGTTTCAGCCATGGATGTATAGAGCCTATGATCCATGCACGGTGACATACGCTACAGCTTACTACAACAGGCCGGAAGTGCCGGAAGCCCTCCACGCCAACGTCACGGGCTTGCGATATAAGTGGGAGACTTGCAGGTCTGCATTTCTTCTCCCTCTAATAGAGCTCTTCATGCTTTCTTATGCTGTGAAAGGGTTCCAGTGTAAATCCCTTACATCATCAATACCCAGATCCATGCAGGCTCAAGGATCCTTGGTCGAAATAAGTTAAAAATTCAGAGGAAAAATAATGGATAAAAAATTATCAAGAAATAATCAACTGTTCTCCTATGACTTAACAAGTAATTTGAGCGATCTCCGGACCTTCATTGCGCTTCATGAGACAACGAATCTTTATCCTTATTTTCTCTGTTCTGGGAACATAATCATTAAAACTGAAGATTAAAAAAAATAAATTATAAATAGTAATGAAAAAATCGAAATGAAACCAAGATTATATTTTTTTTTATGACAATCATCGAGTCGTCGACTCCGAGGAACATGTATGCCCATTCTTTTCCCTGTAAATCCCTTACATTATTAATACCCAGATGCATGCAGGCTCAAGGATCCTTGATCGAAATAAGTTAAAAATTCGGAGGAAAAATAATGGATGAAAATTTTATCAAGAAATAGGGGGAGCTTCTTCCTGGAAACAATCAATCAACTGTTCTCCTTCTATGACTTAACAAGTAATTTGAGCAACCTCCGCAAAAAAAAAGGGGTTTTAAGAAAAATATGAATAGGAAAAGGGGCTTACCTTGAAAATCAACAGGGGCATAACTCTAACATGCAAAGATTTGAGGATGTGATTTTTCAATAAAAGGTAATGTCAGAGTGGTAGATAGACAATCTTTCCTCTACCAAACCCTTGTCAACAAGAGGAGAAATCAAGATATCCAAGAAGCAGAAACAGAGAATATAACTTCTTGATAGATCGTTGATCAGTTCCCTTGTACCCTCTGTATAATGATATTGACAGCCTCAACATTGAATACTCTGACATTAAGGAGGCTTGCCCACGACACCTCAACAGCATCAACAGCAACGGGTTCTTTTAGCAAATCTTCATACTCCTCAGCACCTTCAGCAACAAGCCCCACTGGATGTCGTCTATGTTTGCGTATCTACACAATAAAGATATCAAATGAGTCCAGAATAAAGTCAAGAATTTAAATGAAAGAGTAAAGTCACGAATCTGAAGTAAAAGGCATGCGCTTGAATCTCTAAGTAAGACGCACAGACCTTGGTGATCTACGATGCGTCGACACGAATGTTGACTGGTCCGTCATCTTCGTCACGATCCTCGTCATCTTCCGCTCACAAATCTTCGTTGCTGTACCAGGACTTCAGCATCATTAGGACTTCCACACTCTCTGCGGTGAGTCACGATCGCTTGTAGTTGATTACACGGCGGCCTTCCGAGAATAGGCGCTCACATGCCGCACTCATCGCTTGCACAGCTAGGAACTCCTTCGCAACCGCTGCTAACGATGGGTAAGAAATCTGGCCTGTAATGGGAGAAATGTTAGTCATGTACGAATTTAAGAGTATGAAAAATGAAATTCAAATATTACCTGTCGTCTTCCACCAATGCAACACGTGTGTGCGAAAAGCTGGGGGTGCTGTCGCATACACGTCAAGCTCCTCAATAGGATCAACTCGCTGTGGTAGTTCAGAGGAATCGAGAATCTCTTCCAGTTCCATTTGTATGAAGTCACCACTGGCTGCTATAGCGGATCGTTCGGTGGAACCGCACCCATCATTCATGGATACCGCACGGGATTGTAGGATACTGCGAACAGTAGACAGTACGTCACTCTTCACATGCGGATCTATCAAGCGAAGCTTCATGGATGGGTCCAGTAGAGAGGCAATAGTGAACGCCTCATTTCGCGTAAGTACGGAGACATATTTCTCCAACTTCGCCCGCATAGCGGCACAAACCTTAGACAAGGCATTACGTTGCCTGGCAGAAATAACGTTTTCACTATGAATGGTGGAAGACTCCGTAACTCCCGCTCTAATAAGGTCTAGGTGCCTCATCAGACCCTTAATAATTACTATGCCCTCATTGGACGTCGGTGCCTTGCTCCGAATTGCGACGGAGGTACCTCGCTGTAGTGGTTCCAACAAATCGACAAATTTCTCGATGAGGTCCCACTCTGCGTCAAGTAACGGCCGTCTGCGAAGCACATTTGACAGTAGCATATCGATGACAAATCTCTTGCGAACGCATCCATGAAGCATCTTGAAAGTTGAGCTCCACCGTGTGGGGCAATCTATCGGTATCCTGCTCGTGTCTGTCACATTCATTTGACGGCAGTAGGAGAAATATTTTGCCTCTTTCTTGGACGATCCTCTTATAGCGACAACCACCTCTCTTAGGCGCCGGACCGCCACCTAAGGAAATTGCTTCACCTGCCGACTCCTCCGCAGGAGAGTCGTTGACAATATCAGTTAGGTCGACATCGTCAACGAAGGCTGTCTCGGGTGCTTCGTTGATGACATCGAGCGCCTTAAGTCCAGCCTGCATCACTAAGTTGATCACGTGAGCAATACATAGCACATGTCTCTTCGCAGTGAAATGTGGGTTCACGGAACGCAACTCTCGCTCCAATTTTGCCATCATTGTTGTATTATTCGACGCATTATCCGTCGTCAACGCGCATACCTTAGCGCTCACGTTAAAATCTGAGAGAACCTCCACTACGATTTCGCTCAAGCACTCACCATTGTGCGTGCCCTCCAACTGACGTATGGTGAGGACACTCGCACATCTTCCACTCCTCGTCAATCCAATGCACCGTGACTCCTAAAAATGAGATGCAATTTGCCGAAGTCCAACAGTCTAGGGTGATCGCCACTTTTTCGACGCCCTCCAGTCGGGCGCGAATACCAATCTTCAGCTCACTATACAGCTTGAAGGCCTTTTCCTTCACTGCCCTTGTCGATGGGATGGAGATCTCCTCCTGTGCGATGTACCGCAACAATCGTATGAAGTACTTCTTGCAGACAATGTTCCACGGTGCGGCTGCCTGGCATATGAAACGTACAAGCTCCTCTTTTGTCTTCTCCGCCGTGCGCCCAGTGAAGCATAGATTTCTGGTACTCTGTCGATCAAAAACGTTCGACACAGATGGTTGGTTGGAAGAGGTCCCTTCTTGAGCCTTGAGTGCATTATACTCTTTACGGTGCACAGTCTGTAAATGACGCCATAGCACAGTGCTGCAGCAGTATTTGTTTTGCTCTACTATCACTCCACGACCCCTGGGCCGAGCAGCACATAAGTTGCATGTGAAGACCCTAGGCGCTACCGGCGTGAAGTGTACTCGGGCAGCGCATTCGTTCTTTCTCTTCTTCTTCTTTTGGGTTTGGCCAACAGTCCGCTCCGATGATGCGGAGCTCTGGGATGAAGCAGATGCGTGTGTTTCGTGTATTCTAGTCATATTAGGTTGCAAGTTCAAACCTAATCAAGATTAATAAAGATTGTATGGAACATCCAAGATAAATAGGCAAAAAATAATAATAAAGATGACGAAGAAAAATGCACCACCAACTATGATAATAATCAGCAACTAATATCAGCAATTAACATTAACTGTAAAATCATTTATACAACATAAGGAGGAATCATCTATATTCCATCTTTTTATACAACTAATATCATGGAATGTTCCACCTCCATCCATAATCTAAGCTTAGTCTAAGCATTGTTCACTTCGCAAGATGAGAAAAAAATATAAGATCTTGGCATTGCCCGCCTCCATCAATAACACAATCTTAACTTAATCACAGTCCACTCACCAAGATAATATAAAATTTTGATCATGGTGTTGTCCACCTCCACAAAAAATCTTAACTTTGAATCTAATCACAGTTCACTCCGCAAGATATTTAAATGAAGCTTCTCTCAATTCCCGTTTGTTTATATTTATTTATCAACAGAAAGCCATTTTCATTGCGTAATAAAACACATGCAACATTTAATAAAATAAAATATCAATGAATAAAATTTTCTCCCATCTTTTCCTCCAATATAAAAAAACAAATCAAGCCAATATTTCCCCCATTTTTGAAAACATTTCATCAGAATTTTTTATTTCATATATATATGGGGGTTCACCAAGATATTTCACTAGTCATATCAGTTCTTATTCATCCAATTTTCACCGGCAATAGATTACATATATAGCTTCATTTGAAATTACCTGGTGGATTCTTCTTATTTCACTAATCAACCTCTCTTGCCCTGCAAAACCCCTCCAACTACAAGAGACCTGCGCATGATGATGAAAGATGATCAGATGATGATCATAGAGAACTGTGCATGATGATGAAAGACGAAGAAGAATATGAAGAAGGAGGGAAGAAAAGGGTAGAGAAAAAAAAACAGGAAGAAGAAGAAGAGAAAAACAAGGAGGAGAAAAAGAAAAGAGAATAAAACATAGAATAGGAAATCGAAGAAGAATAAGAAGAAAAAAAACAGAGAAGAGGAAGAAGAGAAAATAAGAAAGAGGAGAAAAATAACGAGGAGGAAATAAGAATAATTCGGTAGAATAGGAAAATAAAGAATTAGAATAAGAGAAAAAAAGAACAAGAAGATAAATTATTAGGCAGAAGACAAGAAACAGGAAGAAGAAGAATATGAAGAAGGAGGGAAGAAAAGGGCAGAGGAAAAAAAAACAGGAAGAAGAAGAAGAGAAAAACAAGGAGGAGAAAAAGAAAAGAGAATAAAACATAGAATAGGAAATCGAAGAAGAATAAGAAGAGAAAAAAAGAGGAGAAGAGGAAAAAAAAGAGAAAAAAAAACAGAGAAGAGGAAGAAGAGAAAATAAGAAAGAGGAGAAAAATAACGAGGAGGAAATAAGAATAATTCGGTAGAATAGGAAAATAAAGAATTAGAATAAGAGAAAAAAAGAACAAGAAGATAAATTATTAGGCAGAAGACAAGAAACAGGAAGAAGAAGAATATGAAGGAGGGAAGAAAAGGGTAGAGGAAAAAAAAACAGGAAGAAGAAGAAGAGAAAAACAAGGAGGAGAAAAAGAGAAAAACAAGGAGGAGAAAAAGAAAAGAGAATAAAACATAGAATAGGAAATCGAAGAAGAATAAGAAGAAAAAAAAACAGAGAAGAGGAAGAAGAGAAAATAAGAAAGAGGAGAAAAATAACGAGGAGGAAATAAGAATAATTCGGTAGAATAGGAAAATAAAGAATTAGAATAAGAGAAAAAAAGAACAAGAAGATAAATTATTAGGCATATTACAAGAAACAAGAAGAAGAAGAGAAAACCGAGGCAGAGAAAAATAATAATAATAACGTGGAATGGGTAAATTAACAAGAGGAAGAAGAGAAAGAAAGTAAAGAAGAAGAAAGAGGAAGAAAAAAACAAAGAAGAGCAAAACGAGGTGGAGAAAAAAGAAGAGGATACAACGGCAGAATAGGAAAATAAAGAAGAAGAAGAAGAGGAGAAAAAAAGAAACAGAAGATAAACTAATAGGCATAAGAGAAGAAACAAGAATAAGAAGAATATGGCGAAGAAGAGAAGAAAAACAAAGAAGAGAGAAAAGATGAAGAATGATAGAACAATAAAGGAAAGAAAAATCTCCGGATAGAACAATAAAGGAAAAACGGAGTTTTTGGAGTGGGGATGTGGCGAGATTCAAACCAAGGCAAGCGTCGGCGGCGTCGGGCGCCGGGCGCGCGTGGTGGCGACTGGCGAGAGCCGACTGGGCAAGGGAGAGCGGGAGAAGGAGAGAGCGGGAGAAGGAGAGGAGAGAGCGAGAGAGAAGGAGCTGTTCGAATGGGTTTTTTATTTTTTTAATTTACCTAAAAACGAATCGCACAATTCGCACGAAACGAACCGCACAGGGGTTTGTGCGAATTGCGGTTCGTTTCATTGTGCGTTCTCTTCGGAAAATCCGAACAGAACGCACAATTCGCACGGATTCGCTCAAAGTGAACCGCGCGACCATGTCTAGGGTGCCCATGTCAAATGGCATAGAGATGCAAAGCCTACTGTTGGAAGGTGGCAGGCACTTATGGAAGTGGCTGGGTGAACATGAGGGATAATTAACAAGCCTGGCATGTGGCAGGAAACATGTAGAACAAGCCACTGGTTTGATGAAATATAAGCAGGTCAGTGATGTTTGTGGTGCATCGGCATGTAGTGCATGAAAGTGGTTTTGTTTTGTGGTTTGTTTCCTGTTTTATGTTTTGTCTTTTCACCTTCCATAACTGACATGGACCCTCCCTATAAAGAGAAGGGAACCCCTTGTATTAAGGAAGAAGGAGAAAGACTCAAAAAATGTGATTTGTTTAGCCATTTTCCTGATTTTTTTAGTGTTTTTTTTAGTTTTCAACTTATTTACGAAAATGCCACTGCGAAGTTAGGAGAGAGAGAGAGAACCCTAAAGTTCGCCGGAAACCGCCGCCGACATCGCCGGAAACCGCCATCGTCGCCGGTAACCGCCACACTCGCCGGAGTTCCGTCGCCGGCTCCTCAGGCCTCTCAGCGCCGCCAGCGACCGCCGAGGGCCACCTTCGGCCGCCCAGGGTCACCAGCGACCGCCAAGGGTCGCCAGCCGCCGTCCAGGGCCGCACGCGGCCGCCCAGGGCCGCACACGACCGCCGAGGGCCGCCAGCGACCGCCGAGGGCCGCCCAGGGACGCCAGCGACCGCCAAGGGCCGCCAGCGGCCGCCCAGCGCCGCACGCGACCGCCGAGGGCCGCCAGCGACCGCCCACGGCCGCGAACGACCGCCAGCAGCCGCCCACGGCCGCCACCGACAGCCCACGGCCGCCAGCGACCGCCAGCAGCCGCCAGCGACCGCCCACGGCCGCCTGCGACCGCCCACGGCCGCCTGCGACCGTCCGCGACCGCCAGCGGCGACCGCAGCCGCTTGGGCCGCCCACGGGCGCCAGCAGCCACCCCGGCCGCCAGCGGCCGCCCGCGACCGCCAGCGTCAACCGCGGCCACTAGGGCCGCCAGAACTGACCGCGGCCGTCAGGCCGACCGCGGCCGCCCCCAAGCTGCCAGTGCCCGCGAACGCCGACCGGGGACGCAATCCCTAGATCGCCGACCGGCGTTATATTATTTCTTTCAGTGCCTCCGAACGTTTTCTCCACCGCCGGGGTTAGATTAGTGATAGATA
This sequence comes from Wolffia australiana, assembly GCF_029677425.1. Classification (NCBI taxonomy): domain Eukaryota; kingdom Viridiplantae; phylum Streptophyta; class Magnoliopsida; order Alismatales; family Araceae; genus Wolffia; species Wolffia australiana. Next base: position 11,678,303 of record NC_135850.1, on the reverse strand, counting down.
GGATTCACGCTCTGAGGGCTAGGATTTCCTCTGAGACGTCCTTGGTTGGGACCGACAAGGGTGTGTGCTAAAGCGGCAGTAGCCGAGCTCGCACCGTCGGCCTTCAACCCGATATCCGGATCATCAGGAGCGTAGTGGCATTCCCAGGTCCTGCTTGCCGTGGCCTAGTGGGTGTTGGCGCTTGTCGACATCGAATTCATACCTCCCATCGATTTTATTGTCGCATTATCCTTAACATGACATCATCTTTATTCATCTTTGCTCTATGATATGACCGCATTAGCCCCTCCTTTGGTGTAACACGAGTCGTTCGGTCCGAGAGCCCGATCGTGTTACATCAGTACGTCTAGAATGAGGCGAGATATCCTTATGCATAATGCATAATAGATAAGAAAATGTTATGCATAATGCATGATTTCTGAAATATCCTTATCTAATTTCTGTTATTCATAGGATATGCATGATAGCGCATATCCTACGAATAATAATTTTCAAGATATACTTTAAGGTTCAGTAATCATCATATAACCTCATCACAATTTACGTTTCCTTGAACTTGCTTATTAAAAAGGATATATATCTATACACATATGCACTCATGAATCTTAACAATGTGCTTACTACCTACCTTTTCTCCCCTTAATCAATGTTGGAGAATGAAAATTTTTCATTAAGTCAAGTGATAAGATATCCCAAATGTAAGAATTCAATTTAACTTTTATCAAAAAACATGTATAGAAAAGTTAGACTCCTGTACAATATCAAGATCAGTTTTAAAAGAGTAAAACCAGAATTTTAGGAAAATGTGTGGTTGATTTCCAAGTTGATAAGATATTTAGCCAGGTGAATCAAAGGTTTGAAATATTATAGACTTGTAAGATAAAATTTGGTGCCTTGTGCAAACCCCTACATCGCCACCGCCATTAGTCGATTCCAAGGTATCTTGGCTCTGATAAATAATATGTGGCTGTAGAGCCAAACACACCACCATATTGTTTATTTAAGTTCATTAAATGAAATATTCTTCATTATTATTCATGTATGATGTTCATAGTGAAGTTCATGAATATGTGTAGTGATCTAGTGAATTATGATGAGATCATATACAATGATCACCATTCTTCAAACATGTATTTGATGAATTCAAATTTAGGGTGTCAATTTGTCATTTGTATTTGAGTTAATCAATAATAATTTATAAAACATCACCCATAAAATAATTTGACTAGTTAGTGATGAGCAAGGGTCGTCTCAACCAAGAATGGATATTTGGGTTTAGATACTCTTTAAATGATGATTCAAGAGGGATAATAGGAGACACATATAAGATAGGAGATTATGATATGAAAATAATTATTTCATAAGAATTATTTCATAAGGATGATATGAATACTAATATGAGGTGGTGAGAGGGTGATAATAATTATTTCATAAGGATGATATGAATACTAATATGAGGAATAGAAAGAAGGACGTGGATAGATGAAATGCAAATGAGAGAGTGAGATTTATGAATATGTGAAGTGATGAAGAATATAGAAGATTGATAAGAGGATAGGATGATGAATAGTCATATGGAGACTCTTTGATGACAATACACCGAAACAACCTGTCATATTACTGGTTAATAATTTTTTTACAGTGATAATCGTATTGGAAACATCAAATTCTGTATATATAGCTTCATATTCCTATTGAAATAGTCATGATGTGCCCGTAAAATGCACCCAATTATACAACCTAAATTTGGCATTGATATTTGTACCCAAAAATTATGGAAATATGCTAATTTTATGCATAAATTTTGGGAAAAAAGAATAAGATTATGAAGGGGGTTTCCACACGTGTCTATGACATAACAGAGCTTCTAGATGGGATTCAATAGAAAGTTACACTGCTTTAATGTTTCCTGATACTGCATGTTCTTCACATCCGACATGTTTATCTCCTAAAACTCCATATTATCAACTTGAAATGCATATTTCCTGACATATGATCTTAACTCACTTCCTAATCAAATCTCAGTAATCTAAATATCACATATAATAAAATTGCCCACGTCAGGGAAAATAATAACTCACCAACATAAACTAGAGAGATATTAACAAAAAATTCATACTTGTTCATTAAATTGGAATGTAAGAAGCATAGTTAAACACGAATTGAATTGATATTATTAATTTACATGACTGTTTTCATAATAAATATAGATTATTTATATGAATTAATAGTGAAATATGCTTATTATCCTTGGTCTTTTAGCTTATCAAACATATTTAAATTTTGGATACCTGACTATTTTACATTACCTATAATCATTTATATTATGTCACTGACCCTAATTTGAGTCATAGAAACCAAATGATTGAGTCAAAGGAATGCACTCATAAAAATTAATACTTCAATGTTAACCTGCCTCAAAATATTAACCTACCTTTTTGGAGGACCCACATCGTAGAGGAGTGTAAAACAAACATTACAAGATCTTCCACCATGTCAGCCGAATACATGATGTAACGCGTATGCCGAGAACGTACGAAACGTGTTACACCACAGGAGAACGGATCCAGAACACGATATGATGCGATGTAATGATTTTCAGGTTTAAGAAATTAGTGAGAAGTACATTGGACGTTGGATGACCCGAGACATAATCCAATCAACGTCACTGGGGAGAATCGAGGCTCAACCACACTCACAATGATCCACGTATTCAGTTCAAAGACCGACAGAGAGGGGAAACGTTCTCGTCCCAGAAATTGTCCGCACCGTTGATATGACCGAGCGGATTCAAATACCGACAAAAAAAAATTCCTAACACGATGGTAGTGTCTAAATCCCTTTAACTATTGATGGAATCTCTCAAAGCACTAGAGTAAGCGAGGACGAGACTGGAGACGACAATTAACGCTATAAAGAGAGGAGGGGAGGAAGAAGTTGACCTGATGAGTCAGGAAAGGATGCAGGTCCCGACCAGTTGTAAGATCCTCAAGGGCAGTGGCCGACAATATGGACGTCGAGGGCGGTGCCACCGGATGAAGAACGGCGAGTGGAGTTGTTGAATAATCAGAGGCGGAGCAGGGGATATCAGATAATAGCATGGAAAAGTGGCAGGAGCACTGGACAACTCAGGGCAGCAGGGTCGCACACCAGAGCCAAGATTATGGCAGCATGCATCAGGGAAAATCTGGACTATGGTATCAGCTTAAACCGTATCGAACTCCATCGTTGAATAATCAGCGGAACTGCAACGATTTCCTGTGATAAGTAGAAGCATTTGAATGTCAAATCTCAATTGGCCCGTCGTGGCAGAAGGTTAACACAAATACCCAGCTCGGAGGGAGTGCAACTCCAATCACTATCGTGCGCTCGAGTCCATAGAATTGCAAGCTGGGGTTGGAAGCTTAATCTCAAAAACGTGAATATTCTGCAAGGGTCGTCGTCGATCAGATGGCTTCAGCGCATACGACCGATCGTGGAAGAAATCCCTCAAGTTGAATAAGAAAAGTCCGACGTAAAACGTGAATATTCTGCAATCACAGAGTGAATGACAGTCGTCTCCACACTTAATCATCAGCGTGACTGACCGTCGGGAGTTAGGATGTCAATCTAACCAAATCGATGGTTGTGGCCGTCGGTCTCACTTGGTGATAACACACATTTTAGTACCTTATATGATTATATTTACATGTTTATCTGCATTAAATTACTCATATTTGCATGTTATCAAGCTTAAAATGATTAAATCTACTTTTAGAATGAATTTCTGAATTTTCTGCATTTTTTGGGCTTTTTCTAACAATAGATTCTAAAATAATAGAACTTTTGAGACAGAATATAATTTTCTGGAATTTTTAGACATTAAAATTGGAAATATATGAATTTTCTGATTTAAATAAATATATATTTATATGTATTTTTTGGACTCTTATTTTATTTTATATATAACTTTTTAAAATGTTTTCTAGTTTTTTTAATTTCACGCCACCACGTGTCGCCGTTCGACTTGTCGAACGGAGACAGATCAGGTCATTTTATGATGCTTAGCGCAAGCCACTCATTAGTTGAGTTAATGATTGGCAGCAACCAATAATTAACGAGGCAATCATCGCTTCATGATTCGTGAAGCGATGATTGCTGTCATTATTAAATGATTCTCTTTTTTAGTTGGCGCAGGGGTGACGTGGCACGATCGCGTCCACAAGATTAAAAAAAATAAAATAAAATAAAAAGAAAAGAAGAAGAAAGGAGAGAGAGAGAGAAAGAGAGAGAGAATGATGTGGCGTGCGCTGACTCAACGCCACATCATCCCCAAAAGTAACTCATTTTTTGTTTTTTCTGTCTTTTTTCTCTTTCTTTGTCCTTTTCTCTTCTCTCTAGGATCGCATGCACGGTAAAAGACAAACACGTGCAAAAGACCAAAAAGCGCGGAATATGAGGCGCTTTGACTTCTTATCGGGCATGAAAAATGACGACAATGATGAGGAGAGAGAAAATATCGATGGCTAGGAATTCTCCAACTTCAAACGGCCATAACTTTCGATCTACAGCTCCAATTTAGCTGAAAATTTCAGCGTTGCTTTGTCTACCTCTCCTCTTTTTATCTATACCCTCTGATCTAGAAATAGAGGCTTGGATCATTGTAAAATGCATCTTGAACTTTCTTCCATCAAGAGTGTTCTTGGTGTCCTGAGTGTGTGGGAAGAAGCATTGGAGAAGAGGGGGAGCTTACTGACACTCATAAATCACCGTGATCCTGGCAGAATGTAAGGATCTAGGGTAAGTGTCTTTGCCTTATGTTGTCTCTTTCTGGTCTCTCTCGTGTCACTATAGTTAACATAATTTGGGTTTATAATCATTCTTGATTTCTCATTTTACTCTATTTTCTCCTCTCTTCATCCTCGCCACCGTACCATTCCAAATCCAATCACTATCGCCGTTCATACCATTGTCGATCATCATGTCTGTCACGCACAATTACTCTTCTCTTCAAGTTAAATTAGCTTATAATTTATGCATTTTTAATTGATATCACTAGCTCACGTACTCGAATCTTGTTTTCATCAAATCCTCTCGTTGATCATCAATAGTATAAGAAAGTAATTCCTTAATCATCGTTCCCTGTGGAGACGATCCGTACTCATCACTAACTAAGTATTTTCAAGTACGGTTAAATATATATATATAATTTTATTGAATAATCTCAATCACCAATGACAAATTTTAACCCTAAAATTGAGATTATCACTTGATGAGATTGTTGGTCATTTGAATTGATTCCTCCAAAAGAAAGCAAAGTTGGAACAGGAATCGAAGGAAGACTTCCCTTCGAGTGGTCTTGATTGAGATCTTGAAAATCAGATGGAAAAGTTAAGGGCCCTAGATCGGAAGGAGGAACTGCTTTGAGAAACCACCACAGCATACGACCCTCCTTTCTCTCAAGAAGAAAAAGAGAAACAATAACCGACTTTCAGCTTCAGATCTGGTTCTTCAAAAAAATGACCGGCCTCCCTTCACGTCCACCCTTCTCCCTCTCCTTATAGTCAAGTAGTGGCAGGTAGGGGGGGAGGTTAATGGGCCCTTTTAAGAGGGAGCTTATAGAGCTTCCCTTAAAAGGGTCTTTTAGGGGGAAAAGATGAGTCGACGTGGACTCTTCTCCTCCCCACACAAAGGTACAAATAAAAAAATTAAGCAACAAGCATGTACGAAGGGGGAGGCAGGTACTCACGCTAGAGGGGCCTCCCTTTAATCCAAAGAGGATGTGAAGAAATTAAAACAACCAAGGATAGGCTCATACTGGAAGAGTGAGCCATCAAAAGAAAAGAACATAAAGACACACGACACGAAGCAAAACGACATGAATGCCTCTGCTCAAACCTGATAATGGAAGTCTGGGATCTTCACGTCGGCTCGGGCTCCGCGAAGTGTCTGGTGACAAGTATGGGTGCGATCGACTAGATAGTCATCCATCAATACATCCCAATGTACAAGACATTCAATCAAGGATTGTCTAAAGTATTTTGTCACTAGATTTCAGATTCTGAGCGTTATTAAAAAACAACTCAAGATATATTGTAAAAATAAATTGATTGTGTTATTCTCCAAAAATAATAGGAGCTTGACCAAGTCTAAGCTTATTGACATCAAGTACCTTGTTGTCAATGAGATAATTCAACGTGGACAGATGTATGTCTAGCATATCGGGACAAACTGTATGATTGCGGATGCACTTACCAATGATTTACTTCCTAAAGTTATTTTAGAGCATACTGCTCATAAGGGTGTTTTTCCTAGGGAAGAACTGAGTTCAAGTGGGCATTGCCTCTTATGATCTTGATTGTGTACAGTAATTATTTCTGCACAAATCAATGATATTTTATTTTTATCCATTTTGAATGTTGATCTCCATAAAGTTGGACCGGTTGGAAATGTTCACTTAGAATCACATTATGTGTAATTTCCATGCAACATATTCATAGTTTATCTATATCATTTGTAAGACAAACATATTCCAATTTTTGCACTTAACCACAAAAAATTGAAGTGAAAATTGTCATAGTACTCTTATTTGTTGATGATGGATGAGATTGTGGAATATGACTTGTGTTATAACTAATTTTGAACTCATAAGGTTGAGATGTACAGTTGTCCGGATAGTCAGATGTGTTGCCCAAGTGGGAGATGTTAAATATCTTATTTATGTGATTTTATAATGATTGAGATTAAGGCATTAGTCATATATCTATGGGTTCAAATATGTGTAGAAACCGGGCCAGTTACAAATACCATGATTTGTAATATGACATGCCCCATGTAAGCTCTATGTACAGAGGTTGTGGTCCTCAGGTAGCACAATAGATCCTCAAAGGCCCGATCCATATTAGAGGAACAAATATAATCGGTACACATTGAGAAGATCCACTCCTAGTCATCAAATTAGATGGACTTTGGTATGCTTCCATCGCATTACTTTTCTATCGTTTTATTTTTCAGAGATTGATTTTGCATAGTAGACAATGTTTTATAGGTATTTTCTCCCAAGGTAAATGATATAATGCTGATTTTTTATCTTGGAGACCCAACGACTATTTTGTGCTTGATTCGCTTATCTGTGATCGCTCACTTTTTCCACTTGTGAATCATGTGCCAAACGTTTCAAGTAGCTGAACAATCGAAGTTAAACTTTAACAGTGAATATTCTTTACCAAATAAAAATCATGTCTTATCTTAATTATAAATTTGGACATGTTTATTACTCAAAATTAAAGTTAAATTACACAATAATGATTGTGTTGATCCATTCTTCCGTGATCTATTATTTTAGTGGTAGTTTCTACACCCAATTCATGAATAATAAAAGTTTTTATCTAGCAAGCCGTATTAATAGTTATGTTCCTCAGATTAATTAATGATCTCCTTTTAGCCTATGAGAGATATTTCTACCTTGCGTAAATTAGAAAAGGGTATTAGAAAATATTATCATAGCAAGAGCTGAAACCAAAGAGACAGAAGAATTGCAATTGTGTTATCAGGAAGTTCAATAGTAATTGACATTGCTGAGCATAGAAAGTCTACTTGAAGAAAATAGCAGGTGGAGAATTTTTTTTGACGACACAATTGAAGATTCAAAAAGAATTCAGCGCCATAATTAGAAGTATTTAAGTTTGGACAAGTGGGGATATATTCTTGAGAGTATACAGGAATCTTATATGGAGAGTATACAGGAATCATATTTAGAACGTTTTTAAATATATAGGAATTTTATACTTACACTTTCTTCTGTTTTAGAAATCCAATTCTTTGGTGAGACTGACAAAAAATTCAAAAGGGATAGTACCAAAATTATCCGAATTGCCATATATGTTTTGGTGAAGCTTGAGTTGTAAGTTATTATGAAACTATGTAGCTGAGGGCATTATTTTGAGATGTCAAAGAGTACATATTCAAAGGGAATGAAGACAGTTGCACTAAGTCAACTTTCTTTTATTTACATAGACAATACCAATTGAAAATTGCACTAAAATCCTTAATAACATCATTCAAGTCTAAAACCACCAGAGTTCTATATTTGATTTATGGGAAATGAGAAAGCGGATCAGATTTACATCCCAGACATGGCGTAATCCATAGCGTCCACGAGGAAGTCTGCAGAAAAAGGGAAATGAATAAGCTCATCACCATTCAAAAGCAAGAAAATTCCATTTACTATTATATTTTTATAGTTTTATTCAAGGGGCCAACTCATCATCTTTAAAGAAGCTCATCACCATACAAAAACAAGAAAATTTTGATTTATTCTAATGCTATATTATTTCAATTGACGGGCCAACCTGCATCATCTTTAGAGAAGCACATTGGAGGCTTTATTCTGAACACATTTCCATGGAGACCTCCTTTTCCAACCAGCACACCAAGATCTTCAAAAAATAGTTATAAATTAAAAAAATAACCTAAAAGATTGTTAAATAAATATTTGACCCTCACCTTTGAGCTTCTCAAATAAGAATGCAGTTTCTTGTTTGGCAGGGGTCTTATCCTTTCTGTCTGTCACAAGCTCTACTCCCACCATCAATCCCCTTCCTCTTACATCTCCAATTACTGAAAAAAAATTGACAGAATAAAAAATCTTTTAATGACCAATTGAATGAGGTTCGACTTTGGCTATAAATTATATTCAGTTTAAAAAATTCCATTTTAGGTTGAACTCTTACACGTCCAATTACTGGAAAAAAAATTGAGCAAATAACAAATATTTTATTTCTAAAATAATCTCGCAAAGTAAATGAATTATTGACGTTTATGAGGTTGGAATTTATCTTGCAGTTATATTCAGGTTAAAAAAATTAATTTTAGGATGAATTTTTGGGAACTCATACGCTCATATTTTTGCTTGAGAGACCTCAGCCGGTGAAGAAGGTGAGAGCCAACATCAGCCGAGTGCACTTGGCGTCTCTCTTTGTCAAGAACATTAAGTACAGCGAGGCCGCCAGCTGAACACACAGGGTTTCCTCCGAAGGTGTTAAACTGGATCTTCTGAGACATCACCTGGGCTATTTCTGGTGTGGTAACCACTGCTCCAAGGGGAAGACCATTCCCAATTCCCTAGCCAGCCCCCCAAAAAAGGAAAACAATCTGAATAATGAGGGCAGAGGATTTTAAACTCGAGTTTCTCAAAGCACCAAGAACAAAAACATCGGGGAGATTTCAAAAGAGAATTGTAGTAAGATAATTGGTTGATTCAGTAAAGGTTAGATACAAGGGATACAGTATTGCTCACAAATTTCCATAAATGGAGAAGAATTATGCATTTGGATTTATCAACCATGGTGGCGTAAAATGATCAGATAATTAATTCATCGTAAGATTTATCATCACCTAATCACGGATTAAAGCCGGAAAACAATTAAAAATTAAATCACTAGATAATATTACTCCTCTGATAGACCGGGCAAATGATACACCTAGGATACAGAACAAGTTAACCGAATAATTGAATCTTCAGGATCTGGCGTGTGAAATTTTGATTGGAAGATTTATTTAGGGTTTAGGAGGAAGAGAGCAATCAGGATGAGGTAGGGATCCGTCACGGGACGAGCTGGCTGAAGATCAGGTGAGGCAATCACAGGGTGGTAGGATATTGCCGAATGACCTAGGGGAAAGGGACGTAGAAGTGGAGGAGAGGAGGGCTGAGCCATGCTGGAACTACATCTATTTAAAGCCCATTGTCCTAGATGGAAATGATCGAGCTGCCCCCAATGGGCTAAAGTGCCAAAGAGACCCCTCGGTATAGTTCCGTCCGGAAGTGGACGATGGACGGGAGGGGACGAATTTCGTCCTGTCTGACATCCGAATTCAGTGTAGGGACGAAGGACGGGACGAATTTTCGTCCAACGGTACGAAAACCGTCCTGTCCAGTTCTCCCAGGACGAAAATCCGGGAAAAAAACCGTCCCGTCCCTCGTCCCGGATGAAAAAAACCATTTGATATTTTTAATATATTAATATAACTTTTTCTAAGTTTTTTAGGGAAATATGGAGGAGAGAGAATCCAAATGGACATATGTATAATTATTTCTGAGCGGCATCAGTTTGGACGTGGCGAAAAATACAGGGACTTTGATGCAAATTGTCATAGCAAGGCCACGTGGCTACATCTCAACTGTCGGATGTGAATCCGGCGGTTTTTTGCCCACATTCGTCCGTCCATCGTCCGAGACCTCCGGAGGGACAGTTTTTTCGTTCCACGGGACGAAAATTGTCCCGTCCGGTGGTCCCCGGGACGATTTTTCATCCTGAATTTCATCCGTACCCTTGGACGGGAGGATTTTTTCGTCCCGGGACGAAAAAATCCTCCCGTCCAAGTCCCTGAACTATACCCCTCGGAGTATAGGATCTAGCCTGATTTACAAAGGTTAAAAATATGCAAAATCTACGCAGACGCAATATTTTAACATGCCCGACATAGAAGATTATATGTTATAGTGGACATACCTTAGCCATGGTGACAATATCAGGAATGACGCCTTGAGTTTCAAAGCCCCAGTAGTGACTTCCCGTACGACCAAAACCGCTCTGGACTTCATCAGCAATACAGACGCCTCCGGCCTTCCGGATGACCTCATATGCTGACTTCAAATACCCAGGTGCCAGCTCCACCGCTCCACCAACCCCCTGCAAGTTGAGAAAGGAAGATTTCCGTTAGGAACCTAAGTGGGACTATTAATGTGTTGGCCAATATGGGTATCCTCGTCATTAGATCTATGGTGTCTATTTAGTGTCATATGGGAGAACTTATGCGAAAAGGAAGAGAGGTAGATGAAGATCCTCCTGAGGCCTTGTGCCCCAACTCCGGCTGTGTGCATTTGTCCATGTTTCTGATAGATTCTCTACCAGGGTCCTATGAATTTCTTTTGGGGGTCGATACAACCCCCAACCTCTGTCAAGGTTATATTTTTCATTAATGATGAGGATAGTTTCCCTTTAGATAGATGTATCCTTTCCATAAAGATGGCAGTCAAGAAGTTGTTGAAACTGGTGCCGATTTGGCGTTGAAACCATTGTTACTCCTACCTTTCTCTCTCTATCATTCCCTCCCAACCATTCATAAGGTCTCGATCAATGGGGTCAGAGAAGGGGATGTGGAGTTTGCGAAGAGCTGATTTCAGAACCTGGAAGGTTTCAGCAATGAAGCCGGCTACTTTTCCTGGAGTCCCAAAGTCAATGTGGTCTTTCAACTCCTTTACGTAGGCATCAGAGTTGGAGCCAAACACTCCACGATATGGGTCAGGATTGATAACATGATGAATCTCACCCTGAAAAATTGAATATACATATCAGAAAATACCAAGAAGAAATGAGTTTCAAGTAGATAAGTAGTCACTTTTTTCTAAAAGGGAAATAGCATAAAGTGAAAAACTTGAGGAGAATAACATAACCATAATTGTATTCTGGAACGCTAACTTCAACAGACGTCCAGATTACAGTGAATAAGTTGCAGTATTATGTTGGGAAATATTACCAGCTGGAAAAACCATTTTAGTTCGCTCTATGTTAGCTAGAAAATCTGTATGTTATTATTTTTCCAATGAAGCCAGCCAAGAGGCCAACCGCCAATGGAACTCATCTTTAGCAATTTAACCACTGAAATGAGCGGATACACCCAACATATCTTGCGACCCTAAAAATTCGTGAATCTTCATTGAAAACCTTAACAGAAGCAGTTCACTGTTAGTGGAGTAAAACACTGAAAGAGGGATCCATATTAATAATTTTCTAAAAAGTTTCACATTCTCTGAGAACTTTCGGATATGTTCCTTGCGGAAGAGATCAGGTTCAAGGAAACAAAAGAAAGGGATTTCATGCTTTTGACTATGTAAAGAACCGACTATTATTGGTTCATCTCCAAACTGATATTGAAGATGAGGTATAATACTCATAAATTTTTACTCTTTGATTGAATAATTGGTCATGATCTATGGATAAATATATCTGCCTATGTATGCATTCCAAACCTGAGGAATTTGATACTTCCAAGTACTTAAGGCAGTCAAACCGATAGTGCCAGCACTCCCACCATGATACGCATTTCTCAAGGCCACCATTCCAAGATTACCACTGTAAAGACGAGCCATCAACATTGCTAATTCATTTGCTTCTGTCCCAGAATTAACAAAGTACACAACCTGCATCCAGAAAAAAAAACGATTATCTCAAAAGATCAATCAGAAAATTGAAGGCAAAAACCTTTGTTAAAAATAATCAGAAACATTTCTTATCTACGTTGGAGTTAAGGAGGAGATTGCATATTTCATTTTTATGAAGGGATCGTATGCAAATGTCTGTCAATCAATCTTCCTGTTTAAGGTAGATGAATAGGAGTATGATCATTGGAACGATGAACGAACTTGAAGGATTGATCAGGGAGATTCGTCTTTGAGGAATAACCGCTGTTTAGAATTTTCAGTTTTACTCTTGCATTTCTCAAAATTTTCCTGAAGAAAATATATTAATAATCACCTTTAGGTTTCCTGGCATCTTGGATGCCAAAGCTTCAGCAAACTCAACGATTGCATGGTGTAAATAGATTGTGGTAGTATGTTGGAGAAGTTTAGTTTGTTCCACCACAGAGTTCACCACATCTGGATGGCAATGGCCACATGAAACTGTGACAATGCCGGCAAATGCATCGAGATACCTCTTTCCATTCTCATCATAGAGATACTGCATCTTCCCCTCTACAATGTTTACCTGATGCCAAAAACACCCAAAAACAATAATTATGAAAAATTCTAACAGAACTTAATTGTTTGAAAACCCGTTCATCCTGGGTAACTGGATTTAAATAATTTATAATTTCAACCATCTTTAAAGATAACTAAATAAGAAGAAAAGCGATTTGGGAATACATTATGTTGAAAAACCCTGCGGATGTCAACAAACACACAAAAACAATAATCACTATAAAACTCAAATTAAATTAATTTTTTAAAACCCATTCATATTGTCGTTTATCATTTTATATACCTCAACAACGAATAAGTTAACTAAAAAAAAGAGAAGAGCGATTTTTGGCACAATGCCGTTAAGCCCTGCGGATGTCAAAAACAACCGAAACAGTACTCACTTAAAAACTCAAACTGAAAATAAGATTCTCAATTTAGATGTAATAAGATTCTCAATTTCAACCACCTTTAAAGATGAAATGAAATTAACGATCAACCAGGTGAAGTTAGAGTTCTCATGATCATCGAGGTGCCTAGAAATCAACGATCAACCAGGTGAAGTTGGGAAGATAGAGTAACGGTTTCTGGTAAGAGCAAAGCACAGATGACACGAGAAAAACTAATATTCACAGAAAAACTCCAACTGAACTGAATTCTTTGAAAACCCGTACATCTTGTCGCAACAAGATTATCGATTTTTTAACCATATTTAAAGAAAATAAAGTCAATGCGAGTCATTTCGAGCTCCCCTGAGCATCGAAGTGCCCAGAAATCAACAGTTTTTGGTAATAGTAAAACAAAGATGGGCCCGGAAAAAAACTCGAACTGAACTCAATTCTTTGAAAACCCATTCATCTTTGTCGCAACAAAATTATCCATTTCAACCATATATAAAAATAATAAAGACAATGTGACTCATATTGAGCCCTCCTGCGCATCGAAGCGCCCAGAAATCAACGATCAGAGAAGATGAAAGTCCAGGGAGAAAAAAAATACCGGTTTCTGGTAATAGTGAAACAGAGATGGCCCAAGAAAGGTCTGGCGTTTCTTCAGTATCTCGTCGCCGGAGAGGCCGTTGTATGGCTTGGGTTGATGATCAAATCGAGGAAGAACAGGAGGAGCTGAAGCAACGGCTGCATCTGGGCGGGGTGCCGATGACAAGGTTCGAGAGGAGAATTGGAGAAGAACCCGGCTGCATCTTCGAGAGATCGATCTCCAAAACATGATCACTCAAAGAACAAATCTTGCCCAGAATCTCTTCTTCCCAGATCTTGGGCACCTTCTCAAACTTGACGTGATGGAGTGGGAGTGGAGTAGATAAATAAACAAGAATAGATAAATGTGCGGTGTGAATGCGCGGTTCTGTGCGTAATCTTTAAAAAGTAGATAAATAAACAAAAATATTACATCTCTACTGCTCAAGTTTCTCTCTCACTCTCTTTCTCGTTCTATCTCTAACTCTCTCTATCTCTCTCTATATCTCTCTCTCTCTCTCTTTATCTCTATCTCTCTATCTCTCTCTATCTCTCTCTATCTCTCTCTTTATCTCTATCTCTCAATCTCTATCCTCTCTCTATCTCTCTCTCTATCTATCTCTCTCTCTATCTCTCTCTTTATCTCTATCTATCTCTAAATCTCTATCCTCTCTCTATCTCTCTCTTTATCTCTATCTATCTCTCAATCTCTATCCTCTCTCTATCTATCTCTCTCTCTATCTATCTCTTTATCTCTATCTATCTCTTTGTCTCTATCTATCTCTTTGTCTCTATCTATCTCTCTATCTCTATCTCCCTCTATCTCTCTCTCTCTATCTCTCTCTTTATCTCTGTCTATCTCTCTATCTCTATCTCTCTCTACATCTATATCTCTCTCTTTCTCTCCATATCTCTATCTCCCTATCTCTATCTCTCTATCTCTCTATCGCTATCTCTCTCTATCTCTCGCCATCTCTCTATCTCTATCTCTCTATCTTTCTATCTCTCTCTTTCTCTCTATCTCCATCTCTCTATCTCTCTATATCTCTCACTTTTTCTCTCTATCGCTCTGTATCTCTCTCTCTCTATATATCTCTATCTCGATCTCTCTCCATCTCTCTATCTCTCTATCTCTATCTCTATCTCTCTATCTCTCTCCATCTCTATCCCTCTATCTCGATCTCTCTCCATATCTCTATCTCTCTCTATCTCTCTCTCTCTCTCTCTTTCTCTCTATCTCTCTCTATCTCTAGCTTTTCTCTCTATCACTCTCTATTTCTCTCTCTCTTTATCTCTATAATAACATCCGGATCGTCCCGGACGAGGACGGTGGACGAGGACGGGACGAGCCTCGTCCACCTGACCGTCCGGTGAGTGACCCGGGACGATGGACGGGACGATAGGTCGTCCGGATCATCTCGTCCTGCATACGCTGGGACGATGTTTCGATCCGTCCCAAGTCCATGGGACGAAATTTCGTCCCATGGGACGAAAATAAACGAAATTTCAGCCGCCCCTGCCCAGCTGCCCTAGCCTTTTGAAATCAAATCGGCGGGACTGCCGACTGCCGACTGCGTGTCTGCGTGAGTTACTGGCCAGCTGTCTGGTGAGGAGAGGACGAGAGGTGTCCTGGCTTGGCTTGGAGAGGTGTCCTGACTATCTTGGCTTGGAGAGGTGGAACCAACCTGCAGGAGCACGAATCGGCCAGTGGAGTGAGATTTTCGCAAGGTACGTATCTATCTCTCATTTTAATTTGTAAATCTTCTCTCTCGATCTCTCTCAAACTCTGCTTTTAATTTGTTAATTTTTTTTCTCGATCTCTCTCGATCTGTGGTTTTAATTTTTTCATTTTCTCTCACGATCTCTCTCAAACTCTGGTTCTATTTGTCAATCCCTATCTGACCTCCCAACTTCTCTTTCTCCCTATTTCAAATTCTCATTTTCCCTATTTCTCAATCCTTTTTTGATCCCCCTATTTCTCTACCCCCAGTTCCCCATATCTCCAATTCTCTTCTATGGCAATTCGTGAAGGTGAAGTGTGGAAATTTCCCGTTCACACTGATTTTCTTCGTCGTTCTCTCCTGGTGAGTTTTGCAAAAAAAATTTCCATGCTATATCTGATATTCTTCCTTCACGTTGATCTTCTTCCATGCCATATCTGATCATACGCTTCAGACTTCACTAAAGGAACGATCATTGCTCTCTGATCTTCCTCTCTGATATCCCTATTTCTTTTTCTCCCTTTCTCAAATTCTCATTCTCCCTATTTGTCAATCCCTCTCTGACCTCCCAACTTCTCTTTCTCCCTATTTCAAATTCTCATTTTCCCTATTTCTTGATCCTTTTTGATTCCCCTATTTCTCTACCCCAGTTCCCCATATCTCCAATTCTCCATCTTTCTATTTCACCATCCATCTCTTATCTCCCTACTTATCTATCCCCCTATCTCCAATTCTCCATCTTTCAATTTCACCATCCATCGCTTATCTCCCTATTTCTCTTTCTCCATATCTCAATTCCTATGTTTCTATCTCCCAAATTTAAATTTCTCCATCTTTCTTTTTCTCTATCCCTTTCTGACTTCTACTGACTTTGCTTTTGTGTTCTTTCTAGCACTCTCTACCTTATCAACGATTCTAGGCATTCCTTCTTTCCATCCCTCACTGTCCACGGAGACTTCTTTGACCCTGCTTTTGTGTTCTTTGCAGCTCTCTCTTTCTCGCTCTGTACCCTTTCAACAATCTGTAGGCATTCCTTATTCTCCATCTTTTTTTTCAATATCTCAGTGGCTGTTTAATTAACTCTGGTTTTGTGTTCTATCTTGATTTCCCTCTCTAATTCCTTAGCTCTAATTAGCACACTCTCTCTCTATGTACGGATTTCTGTAAAACAAAACAATTACTATTTTAAAACAACAAGTTGTATTCGAAATACTTTTTAGGGGATCTGCATGATGTTTAATTTAAGCGGAGTTTGCTATGTGTATTGGTTTTTCTAAAACAAAAAAATCACAATTTTAAATAAGTCTGTTGGGGAATTAGGTTGTTTTTCAAAGCATTTTCTAGGATTTTGTCCTACTGTTAAAATTTTCAAAGGTCATTATGTTCATTAGTTTTCTAGTTCCCTCCTAATTTTCCTCTTCTTCTAGTTTCCTCTCCTAATTTTCTGGTATTTTCCTCTTCGGTAGTTTCTTCTTCTTCTAATTTTCCACTTCTTATTCCTCTTTTTTTTCTTCTAATTTCCCTCTCACAGTCGTTCAATCTCTGATTTCCTCTTCTTCTCCTTTTTTCTCCTGATTTTTCTCTTAAACTTTTTCAATATCCAATTTTATACATAGCTTCTCCAACACCTGATTTGTTCTTCTACGACTACTACTATCACTGCTGCTTCACTCTCCTTATTCTTCTTCTTCTTTTCTGGCATTTTCTTCTTCTCCTCTTTCTTCTAGTTTCCTCCTAATTTTCCTCTTCTTCTAGTTTCCTCTCCTAATTTTCTGGTATTTTCCTCTTCGGTAGTTTCTTCTTCTTCTAATTTTCCACTTCTTATTCCTCTTCTTTTTCTTCTAATTTCCCTCTCACAGTCGTTCAATCTCTGATTTCCTCTTCTTCTCCTTTTTTCTCCTGATTTTTCTCTTAAACTTTTCAATCTCCAATTTTATACATAGCTTCTCCAACACCTGATTTGTTCTTCTACGACTACTACTATCACTGCTGCTTCACTCTCCTTATTCTTCTTCTTCTTTTCTGGCATTTTCTTCTTCTCCTCTTTCTTCTAGTTTCCTCCTAATTTTCCTCTTCTTCTAGTTTCCTCTCCTAATTTTCTGGTATTTTCCTCTTGGTAGTTTCTTCTTCTTCTAATTTTCCACTTCTTATTCCTCTTCTTTTCTTCTAATTTCCTCTCACAGTCGTTCAATCTCTGATTTCCTCTTCTTCTCCTTTTTCTCCTGATTTTCTCTTAAACTTTTTCAATCTCCAATTTTATACATAGCTTCTCCAACACCTGATTTGTTCTTCTACGACTACTACTATCACTGCTGCTTCACTCTTCTTATTCTTCTTCTTCTTTTCTGGCATTTTCTTCTTCTCCTCTTTCTTCTAGTTTCCTCCTAATTTTCCTCTTCTTCTAGTTTCCTCTCCTAATTTTCTGGTATTTTCCTCTTGGTAGTTTCTTCTTCTTCTAATTTTCCACTTCTTATTCCTCTTCTTTTCTTCTAATTTCCTCTCACAGTCGTTCAATCTCTGATTTCCTCTTCTTCTCCTTTTTTCTCCTGATTTTTCTCTTAAACTTTTTCAATCTCCAATTTTATACATAGCTTCTCCAACACCTGATTTGTTCTTCTACGACTACTACTATCACTGCTGCTTCACTCTCCTTATTCTTCTTCTTTTCTGGCATTTTCTTCTCCTCCTCTTTCTTCTAGTTTCCTCCTAATTTTCCTCTTCTTCTAGTTTCCTCTCCTAATTTTCTGGTATTTTCCTCTTCGGTAGTTTCTTCTTCTTCTAATTTTCCACTTCTTATTCCTCTTCTTTTTCTTCTAATTTCTCTCACAGTCGCTCAATCTCTGATTTCCTCTTCTTCTCCTTTTTTCTCCTGATTTTTCTCTTAAACTTTTTCAATCTCCAATTTTATACATAGCTTCTCCAACACCTGATTTGTTCTTCTACGACTACTACTATCACTGCTGCTTCACTCTCCTTATTCTTCTTCTTCTTTTCTGGCATTTTCTTCTCCTCCTCTTTCTTCTTGTTTCCTCCTTGTTTTACTCTTCTTGTGGTTTCCTCTCCTGTTTTTGTGGTATTTTCCTATTCGGTAGTTTCTTCTTCTTCTAATTTTCCACTTCTTATTCCTCTTCTTTTTCTTCTAATTTCCCTCTCACAGTCGTTCAATCTCTGATTTCCTCTTCTTCTCCTTTTTTCTCCTGATTTTTCTCTTAAACTTTTTCAATCTCCAATTTTATACATAGCTTCTCCAACACCTGATTTGTTCTTCTACGACTACTACTATCACTGCTGCTTCACTCTTCTTATTCTTCTTCTTCTTTTCTGGCATTTTCTTCTTCTCCTCTTTCTTCTAGTTTCCTCCTAATTTTCCTCTTCTTCTAGTTTCCTCTCCTAATTTTCTGGTATTTTCCTCTTCGGTAGTTTCTTCTTCTTCTAATTTTCCACTTCTTATTCCTCTTCTTTTCTTCTAATTTCTCTCACAGTCGTTCAATCTCTGATTTCCTCTTCTTCTCCTTTTTTCTCCTGATTTTTCTCTTAAACTTTTTCAATCTCCAATTTTATACATAGCTTCTCCAACACCTGATTTGTTCTTCTACGACTACTACTATCACTGCTGCTTCACTCTTCTTATTCTTCTTCTTCTTTTCTGGCATTTTCTTCTTCTCCTCTTTCTTCTAGTTTCCTCCTAATTTTCCTCTTCTTCTAGTTTCCTCTCCTAATTTTCTGGTATTTTCCTCTTCGGTAGTTTCTTCTTCTTCTAATTTTCCACTTCTTATTCCTCTTCTTTTTCTTCTAATTTCCCTCTCACAGTCGTTCAATCTCTGATTTCCTCTTCTTCTCCTTTTTTCTCCTGATTTTTCTCTTAAACTTTTTCAATCTCCAATTTTATACATAGCTTCTCCAACACCTGATTTGTTCTTCTACGACTACTACTATCACTGCTGCTTCACTCTCCTTATTCTTCTTCTTCTTTTCTGGCATTTTCTTCTCCTCCTCTTTCTTCTAGTTTCCTCCTAATTTTCCTCTTCTTCTAGTTTCCTCTCCTAATTTTCTGGTATTTTCCTCTTCGGTAGTTTCTTCTTCTTCTAATTTTCCACTTCTTATTCCTCTTCTTTTTCTTCTAATTTCCTCTCACAGTCGTTCAATCTCTGATTTCCTCTTCTTCTCCTTTTTTCTCCTGATTTTTCTCTTAAACTTTTTTTATATCCAATTTTATACATAGTTTTTCCAACACCTGTTTTGTTCTTCTACTACTACTATCACTGCTGCTTCACTCTCCTTATTCTTCTTCTTCTTTCTGGCATTTTCTTCTCCTCCTCTTTCTTCTAGTTTCCTCCTAATTTTCCTCTTCTTCTAGTTTCCTCTCCTAATTTTCTGGTATTTTCCTCTTCGGTAGTTTCTTCTTCTTCTAATTTTCCACTTCTTATTCCTCTTCTTTTTCTTCTAATTTCCCTCTCACAGTCGTTCAATCTCTGATTTCCTCTTCTTCTCCTTTTTTCTCCTGATTTTTCTCTTAAACTTTTTCATTCTCCGATTTTATACATAGCTTCTCCAACACCTGATTTGTTCTTCTACGACTACTACTATCACTGCTGCGTCACTCTCCTTATTCTTCTTCTTCTTTTCTGGCATTTTCTTCTTCTCCTCTTTCTTCTAGTTTCCTCCTAATTTTCCTCTTCTTCTAGTTTCCTCTCCTAATTTTCTGGTATTTTCCTCTTCGGTAGTTTCTTCTTCTTCTAATTTTCCACTTCTTATTCCTCTTCTTTTTCTTCTAATTTCCTCTCACAGTCGTTCAATCTCTGATTTCCTCTTCTTCTCCTTTTTTCTCCTGATTTTTCTCTTAAACTTTTTCAATCTCCAATTTTATACATAGCTTCTCCAACACCTGATTTGTTCTTCTACGACTACTACTATCACTGCTGCTTCACTCTTCTTATTCTTCTTCTTCTTTTCTGGCATTTTCTTCTTCTCCTCTTTCTTCTAGTTTCCTCCTAATTTTCCTCTTCTTCTAGTTTCCTCTCCTAATTTTCTGGTATTTTCCTCTTCGGTAGTTTCTTCTTCTTCTAATTTTCCACTTCTTATTCCTCTTCTTTTCTTCTAATTTCCCTCTCACAGTCGTTCAATCTCTGATATCCTATTCTTCTCCTTTTTTCTCCTGATTTTTCTCTTAAACTTTTTCAATATCCAATTTTATACATAGCTTCTCCAACACCTGATTTGTTCTTCTACGACTACTACTATCACTGCTGCTTCACTCTCCTTATTCTTCTTCTTCTTTTCTGGCATTTTCTTCTCCTCCTCTTTCTTCTAGTTTCCTCCTAATTTTCCTCTTCTTCTAGTTTCCTCTCCTAATTTTCTGGTATTTTCCTCTTCGGTAGTTTCTTCTTCTTCTAATTTTCCACTTCTTATTCCTCTTCTTTTTCTTCTAATTTCCCTCTCACAGTCGTTCAATCTCTGATTTCCTCTTCTTCTCCTTTTTTCTCCTGATTTTTCTCTTAAACTTTTTCAATATCCAATTTTATACATAGCTTCTCCAACACCTGATTTGTTCTTCTACGACTACTACTATCACTGCTGCTTCACTCTCCTTATTCTTCTTCTTCTTTTCTGGCATTTTCTTCTCCTCCTCTTTCTTCTAGTTTCCTCCTAATTTTCCTCTTCTTCTAGTTTCCTCTCCTAATTTTCTGGTATTTTCCTCTTGGTAGTTTCTTCTTCTTCTAATTTTCCACTTCTTATTCCTCTTCTTTTCTTCTAATTTCTCTCACAGTCGTTCAATCTCTGATTTCCTCTTCTTCTCCTTATTTCTCCTGATTTTTCTCTTAAACTTTTTCAATATCCGATTTTATACATAGCTTCTCCAACACCTGATTTGTTCTTCTACGACTACTACTATCACTGCTGCGTCACTCTCCTTATTCTTCTTCTTCTTTTCTGGCATTTTCTTCTTCTCCTCTTTCTTCTAGTTTCCTCCTAATTTTCCTCTTCTTCTAGTTTCCTCTCCTAATTTTCTGGTATTTTCCTCTTCGGTAGTTTCTTCTTCTTCTAATTTTCCACTTCTTATTCCTCTTCTTTTCTTCTAATTTCCTCTCACAGTCGTTCAATCTCTGATTTCCTCTTCTTCTCCTTTTTTCTCCTGATTTTTCTCTTAAACTTTTCAATCTCCAATTTTATACATAGCTTCTCCAACACCTGATTTGTTCTTCTACGACTACTACTATCACTGCTGCTTCACTCTTCTTATTCTTCTTCTTCTTTCTGGCATTTTCTTCTTCTCCTCTTTCTTCTAGTTTCCTCCTAATTTTCCTCTTCTTCTAGTTTCCTCTCCTAATTTTCTGGTATTTTCCTCTTCGGTAGTTTCTTCTTCTTCTAATTTTCCACTTCTTATTCCTCTTCTTTTTCTTCTAATTTCCCTCTCACAGTCGTTCAATCTCTGATTTCCTCTTCTTCTCCTTTTTTCTCCTGATTTTTCTCTTAAACTTTTTCAATATCCAATTTTATACATAGCTTCTCCAACACCTGATTTGTTCTTCTACGACTACTACTATCACTGCTGCTTCACTCTCCTTATTCTTCTTCTTCTTTTCTGGCATTTTCTTCTCCTCCTCTTTCTTCTAGTTTCCTCCTAATTTTCCTCTTCTTCTAGTTTCCTCTCCTAATTTTCTGGTATTTTCCTCTTCGGTAGTTTCTTCTTCTTCTAATTTTCCACTTCTTATTCCTCTTCTTTTTCTTCTAATTTCCCTCTCACAGTCGTTCAATCTCTGATTTCCTCTTCTTCTCCTTTTTTCTCCTGATTTTTCTCTTAAACTTTTTCAATCTCCAATTTTATACATAGCTTCTCCAACACCTGATTTGTTCTTCTACGACTACTACTATCACTGCTGCTTCACTCTCCTTATTCTTCTTCTTCTTTTCTGGCATTTTCTTCTCCTCTTTCTTCTAGTTTCCTCCTAATTTTCCTCTTCTTCTAGTTTCCTCTCCTAATTTTCTGGTATTTTCCTCTTCGGTAGTTTCTTCTTCTTCTAATTTTCCACTTCTTATTCCTCTTCTTTTTCTTCTAATTTCCCTCTCACAGTCGTTCAATCTCTGATTTCCTCTTCTTCTCCTTTTTTCTCCTGATTTTTCTCTTAAACTTTTTCAATATCCGATTTTATACATAGCTTCTCCAACACCTGATTTGTTCTTCTACGACTACTACTATCACTGCTGCGTCACTCTCCTTATTCTTCTTCTTCTTTTCTGGCATTTTCTTCTTCTCCTCTTTCTTCTAGTTTCCTCCTAATTTTCCTCTTCTTCTAGTTTCCTCTCCTAATTTTCTGGTATTTTCCTCTTCGGTAGTTTCTTCTTCTTCTAATTTTCCACTTCTTATTCCTCTTCTTTTTCTTCTAATTTCCCTCTCACAGTCGTTCAATCTCTGATTTCCTCTTCTTCTCCTTTTTTCTCCTGATTTTTCTCTTAAACTTTTTCAATATCCAATTTTATACATAGCTTCTCCAACACCTGATTTGTTCTTCTACGACTACTACTATCACTGCTGCTTCACTCTCCTTATTCTTCTTCTTCTTTTCTGGTATTTTCTTCTTCTCCTCTTTCTTCTAGTTTCCTCCTAATTTTCCTCTTCTAGTTTCCTCTCCTAATTTTCTGGTATTTTCCTCTTCGGTAGTTTCTTCTTCTTCTAATTTTCCACTTCTTATTCCTCTTCTTTTTCTTCTAATTTCCCTCTCACAGTCGTTCGATCTCTGATTTCCTCTTCTTCTCCTTTTTTCTCCTGATTTTTCTCTTAAACTTTTTCAATCTCCGATTTTATACATAGCTTCTCCAACACCTGATTTGTTCTTCTACGACTACTACTATCACTGCTGCTTCACTCTCCTTATTCTTCTTCTTCTTTTCTGGTATTTTATAGTACTTAATTATTCAATGTCTGATTTCTTCTACTAATTCTTGAATCTCTGATTTCTTCTTCTTCGTCTCCCTTACTTGTATTACCTGCAGGGTTTTCAACTCAACGGCGACTGCTTTTGCGCAAGGGCGATGGATGGGGGCACGACGTCCGCCTCAACCTTCATCCCAGTTCCTCAACAACGATTTCATTTTCTCTTTCACTCACACTGTTTCTGGTCCTTGTTGTTCCAACATTTAATTTTTTTTTATGTGGGGAACACTTTGGAAGTTGGGCAATTATTTTGAATGTTAAAGTCATTACAAAAATTCCTTCTGTTTGTTCTCCACTGCGAAACGCAGAAAAATGATAAATCACAGAAAACCTTGAGTAAGACATAATACCGTAAATAAATGTCAATATTACACTACTTATGACAGGTAAGAGAATTATAATTATCAGATTTAGGTATATTAAATTGACGTGAGTTTTGGTTTCTTATTTATCTAAATCTTTTCTTGGAGTTGAAGTTCAATGCCAGCTTTAGGTAAATGAAATAGTAAATAGAAGAATGTAAATTACTATTAACATAATAAATTAATGCTAAAAATGGGCTGATGAGCACAATTTGTTGATAATCAACCTATATTCCTGTTTAATCTCAATGACATTCTCCCAGGACGTAAAAGTTTATTATTATCATAAATTAATAATGAACACAATTTATTAATAATCATACTATCTACTCGAGAAAAAAAAAGTAATACTATTTTTCGTAGTGAAAAAAAGCAGAAAAAATTTCGTCCATTTCGACCGTCCACCGTCCGGACATCCTGGACGGACGAAATTCTCGTCCAATAGGACGAAATTTTGTCTCGTCTGGGGTTATCCGGACAAAACTTCGTCCGGGATTCATCCAGGGACGCTGGACGAATCGAAATCTTCGTCCCAGGACGAAGTCTTCGTTTCGTCCGCATCCCGGATGTATACTCTATATCTCTATCTCTCTGCCTCTATCTCTCTCTATCACTCTCTATTTCTCTCTCTTTCTTTCTCTTTATATCTCTACCTCTATCTCTCTGGCTCTATCTCTCTCAATCTCTCTCTATCACTCTCTATTTCTCTCTCTCTCTTTCTCTTTATATCTCTACCTCTATCTATCTGCCTCTATCTCTCTCCATCTCTCTCTATCTCTATCTCTCTATCTCTCTCTCTATCTATCTCTCTCTATCTCTCTCTCTTTCTCTCTATCTCATCTCTCTATCTCCATCTCTCTATCTCTCTATCTCTCTCTATCTCTCACTTTTTCTCTCTATCGCTCTCTATCTCTCTCTCTTTCTCTCTATATCTCTATCTCTCTGTCTCTATCTCTCTCCATCTCTCTCTCTATATCTCTATCTCTCTGTCTCTATCTCTCTCCATCTCTCTCTACCTCTCTATCTCTCTATCTCTCTATCTCTCTCTCTCTATCTCTCTCTATCTATCTCTCTCTATCTCTCTCTCTTTCTCTCTCTCTTTCTCTCTATCTCCATCTCTCTATCTCTCTCTATCTCTCACTTTTTCTCTCTATCGCTCTCTATCTCTCTCTCTTTCTCTCTATATCTCTATCTCTATCTCTCTGTCTCTGTCTCTCTCCATCTCTCTCTATCTCTCTATCTCTCTATCTCTATCTCTATCTCTCTCTATCTCTCTCTCTTTCTCTCTATGTCCATCTCTCTATCTCTATCTCTCACTTTTTCTCTCTATCACTGTCTATCTCTCTCTATCTCTCTCCATCTCTCTATATCTCTATCTCTCTGTCTCTATCTCTCTCTATCTCTCTCCATCTCTCTATCTCTATCTACGTATGTATCTATCTACCTATATATATATATCTCTCTCTCTTTGTCTCTATCTATCTCTATCTCTCTCTCTATCTATCTATCTCTTTCTCTCTATCTATCTCTATGTCTCTATCTCTCTCTCTTTCTCTCTATCTATCTATCTCTCTCTCTTTCTCTCTGTCTATCTATCTCTCTCTCTTTCTCTCTATCTATCTATCTACCTATCTCTTTCTCTCTATCTATCTCTATCTCTCTATCTCTCTCTCTTTCTCTCTATCTATCTATCTACCTATCTCTTTCTCTCTATCTATCTCTATCTCTCTCTCTTTCTCTCTATCTGCCTCTATCTATCTCTATCTATCTATCTCTCTCTCTTTCTCTCTATCTATCTATCTACCTATCTCTCTCTCTATCTGTCTCTATCTATCTCTATCTCTCTATCTCTCTCTCTCTTTCTCTCTATCTGCCTCTATCTATCTCTATCTCTCTATCTCTCTATCTCTCTTTCTCTCTCTCTCTCTCTCTCTCTCTCTCTCTCTCTCTCTCTCTTTCTCTCTCTCTTTCTCACTATCTATCTTAATGAACACTGAATGAGACTTGCAATGTGTCATTGCATTCCTGCCAATTATATTTCCATCATTCAAATGATTCTTATAAAGATTAAAGCAATATCAGCACGCAATAGCAGATAGAGGTAACAGCAAGGGAAGGAAAGAATCAGGAGATAGATAAAAGCAAGTTATATTGAACCTTTTTTGTACTTTATCAAAATATATTCAAGGTATTTTTCATTGAAATAACTAACTTTAATGATTATTTAATGTTGAATATATCGGAAAACATATTCGGTCGAAATAATCGGCATATAAGTGAGTACTTGTACTAATTGAATATATAAAATTCAAGTGTATACTAGTAGACTTGGGGGTCAATTATGTGAAATATTTGGGGCCTGAGTTGAAGGAGGTCAAGTGCCATCACTTAGTGCAAAACTTTGGGGATCAAGAATTATAAAGCTTCACCAACATTTTATTTTATTGGTATCCTTGTTACATCTTCCTACCAAGTGTTTAATATGGGGGTACATTCACACAAAATTGATTAGGGCTCATCATCAACTCAGGTGGGATAACCCGCAACAGCACTAAAGACTTACCTAAGCTGTATAAAAAAATAACTTTGTCTTCCTTAGATTAGTAACATGTGTTTAATTATATTAAAGTGAATAAAATTTGGAGGACTTAATTCACCCCCATTCCGTCTTATTCATGCCTTATCCACTTAAACTAACAAGTGGTATTAGAGGCTAACTATACTTAAAACCATAATTAGTGTATAGAAGTAGATCATAAGGGTATGGAAGGTGACTTTAGGCCTCCTACTGTTGATGACACAAATTTCTCATAGTGGGATAAGAAGTGAAAATGTTTCTGATAGGGATTAGAGTTACACTATGGAAAATGTTGTGAGATGGATTGGGAGCCAACCTTGATAAGGCAAAGGAAAATGAGTTATCACTTAACTTCAAGGTCATGAACATTACCTTACATTGCAGAAACACTGTAAAGTGTGAGAATATATCATCTCTTGGCACTGCTAAGGGGATGAAGGATATATTACCGACTTCGAGCTTTTCAAGATAAATGAAGGTGAGAAGATTGAGGAGATGATGGGTTGATTAGACAAACTCCTATACTAGATGAGGTCACCAGATAAGTCATTTACAGTTTTTGATTTTAACCATAAGATCCTGAGTTCTCTTTCAGAAGAAGGGAACATGAAGGTAATTTCAAAATAATTCACCTGAGTTCTCCCAAAATAATATTAAAAATGAACTATTTAGACCCCTTTTCTACCCTCATCAGATGCATATACTTAAATTAGATGGGAAAGACGTAATAATACAGCCACCTAATTCACAACTCTTTATTAGTTGATTGTCCCAACTTTTTTACCATTATATTATACAGATCACTATAATTCATAAGAGTCTTCAGTTCGTGGGTATGAAATATCAGTGGGAAATAAAACATTATATTGTAATCAAACTTTACCCAGATTATCTTTTTCAGCATTACATAATATATTCATTTGGGGTTAACCAAAGAAATATATATAATTCTGCTCATTCAATTGGACTCCTAACAAAATCTGAACTCGATGTTTTAAGAATCTAGTTTGGGGGTCTGTAATGATATTTTATCAAGCTTTAATTTAAGAGGAAAGAGTTGTTGACATTGTTTATTATTACTCTTAAATTCGCCAGCATCTATACCGAGTACCTATTGGTTTCTTGAATGACATAGACTAGAGTGTTTTCAGTGATTGAACTTCTCTGTTGAGATTACCTACTCATCTGTTAAATTCTAAAAATATAAATACATAATTTAGTTTGATATTATCCATATCAGGCTCTTGGTCTCCTGAATGTACTCAATCATATCATTTTCTTTTTTAGAACAAGTACTCAATAATATCATACCTTTGCATGTAAGAACATTAATATATCATGAAGAGAGCAAAGTACAAGAGAAAATCCCAAAAAAAAGTATTTGCATGAACAACATTAACACCTCATGAGAAGAACATCAAAAGCCACAAAGCGAGTATGATTTGGCTTGCCCAATTTTCTTAGAGATTATTTAATATTTAAGCCTAATAAGATTTTTTTAATAGAGGGTTGGTTATGATGCAAACGTATTTTTTCAAAACCCGAGCAGACGCTTGTTAACATTATCAAATTTAACAATGAGGTTGATAACTAAAGCTTTTCTAGTTCATTCAGCATCCAGATTTTACTTGTATCTTAGAACTGCCTAGTAAGAAGCCTAAAATAATCACAAAACGGCTTGCGATGCCAGATAACATATTTTTGTGATGATACACCAGATTTCAGTTTATACTTTTCTTGTTTATGTTGTTAGAATGATGTGACATAGAATGTTAAGGCATCTAAAAAATGGTATGTAATCACAAAGTTCAACATTATCCAAAAGAATGAATCCACCAAGATAGTAATAAACGCAATATTATGAAACGATGAGTATCTTTAAGAAAACGAGCAACAGAACAATTTTTCAGGTTCCTTGTTTAAGAAGATAGTAAAACAAAGTATGATTCAGGGATTATATTTACTGCACAGAGTTGTTTGTTTTAAAACGAACATAATCACTACACGCATCTCAATCATGTAATCATGTTACGCCAATAATGATGATAATAAGACGAACTAAAGTTCAGTATACAAATGGTGATTGAACTTTTTGATTAAATGGAGCTAGATTTTATGCAATTATAAGTGGACTTAACCTTCCTATCCATGTGTACACCATAACCATAATTAAAATCGTTTGCCGGCAAATCCATACCCAAGAATTTCCACATAAATTTGCCGAAAGATTGATAAGAGTAGAAAGGATTCGATCTCACATGTCAATGATACGGGAGAGCTTCTGGATGCGATTGAGCAGAAAATCGCCCTGCTTGATGGTGGCCTGATACAGCGCGTTCTTCGCGTCAGGCCTGTTCGTCTCCAAAACCCCTGCCACCTTGTCGATCTTGCAATGCAGTTTTCCTGCTGCTATGAACCGAGATAGCTCCCTGCTCCATCAAGAAAGAGTTCATCATTTTTTGTCTTTTAACTTTTCTTTATCTTCTATGGGGAAGAGGAAGATCAAATAAGATTGGATTGGATCAGATTGTCGTTGATTGGCAGTGTCGAGCGATTCGATGATTATAGTGCAGGGACGCTGACGGGACGATTTTTTCGTCCCGGACAAAATTCGGGACAAAAATTTGTCCCGGTGTACCACCGGACAATACGGTTTTCGTCCCGTGGGATGAAAAAACTGCCCGTCTGAAAGTCTCGAATGATGGACGGATGAATCTGGACGAAAAACTGCCGGATTCACATCTGACGATTGAGATGTTTCCACCTGGTCTCGTTATTACAAATTGCATTAAAGTCCCTGTATTCTTATGTGTGTGCAAAGTGACGCCGCTCAGAAATAATTGTACATATGTTCCTTTGCATTCTCTCTCCTCCGTATTTCCCTAAAAAACTTAGAAAAATCAATTTTAATATATTAAAAATATAAAATGGGTTTTTTTTCCTCTGGGACGAGGGACGGGACGGGGAAAATTGTCCCTGGAGGACTGGACAGGATGGTTTTCGTACCGTCGGATGAAAAATTTGTCCCGTTCTTCGTCCCTGCACTGAATCCAGACGTCGGACAGGACCAGGGGAAATTTGTCCCGTCCCGTCCATCGTCCACGTCCGGGACGATCCGGACCTATACCATATCAAGAAGTTTGCTCTGAGCAACTGATTTGATCAATCATTTGGTCTGGATCTGATCCAGACAGCCATTCTGCACTGGATAGTCGAACATTTCAGTTCTCAGCTAGACCCACCAAGATCTGCTTTGATCAAGATAGTCAATCAATCTGATTGGCCTGATCATGGTCCCGACCCGATCATATCAGGTCAGCGTTCAGATCGATCAGATAGACTCAAAAACTCTAGAGGGAGGAAATAATAAAAAAAAGAACCAAAATTAAAAAGGAAATAAGGATTCAAGTTTGAACTTACAGGTCGATGAAGTCAACGCTCACTCCGAAAGCTCTTGCCATGGCTTCCATGGTGACGCTCTTGTATGACTCCAAGAACTGAGAGTAGACAACTGTCCGGACCTCCCTCATGTAATAACGGAAGTGGGGTTGTAGATAACGGTCCAACTTTATTTTTTTGGTTAAACCAGCTGAAAAATCATTTGTAATGAAGTCAACAACTCAATAATGTTTTATGTAATAGATAAGAATACCCAAAAGGCAGTACGAAACCATGTGTGATAGTCCAGGTTTATTTGTTTGGACAAGCCAGCAGAAAATCCATTTATAATGAAGTTGACAACTCGACATTGCTTCCTGTATTTATAAAAAATACCTAAATGCAGTATTAATGAACCACATAATGCAAAAGATAACATTCCAGGGAAAAAAGTGAAGTCCAAAAGAGGACAATTCAGAATCTACGTTAAGATTCGCGTCAAGGATCAATTTCACTTCTTCAGAGAGTCAGAAGATAGAGAGCAAGAACAAGGAAAGGGAAACAGAAAGAGATTTGTATTAGTTCCAGATGCGGCCAAGACTTCCAGATGTGGAGTTCTTGATCTTGGTGGCAGCTGAGCCGGATACGGATCCCAACTTTCTTCGATAAACAATTGAAATCATATATCTCGAATATTATTACACTTGGCTATTTATATTCGGTGATAAATTAAATAATGGTTTTTTCTGCGATAGATACCGAAAAGGACGTTATGAATCCACAACATTACTAATGATATTATTTGCAACACAAGACAAGTGAGGGAAAAGAAATTTCAATCACGTACAGAATGCAGCGAAGAATGATTTGTATTGGCAATCATAGAGGGAATTCAGAAAGTCGCCAAGATGCGGGATTTTCCCAATGACAGCCAGAATCTCAGGAGCGTCGACTACCTGTCATGTTATCAACAAATTCTTAATAAATAATATAGAAGTAAGAGGTAGAAAGAAAGAAATTACCTTCTGCTTAAGGGAGACTCTATCCAAAGATATCACACTGGCAAGAACCGTGTAGAAAACAAACGTGTCATAAGAAAATAATTCGTATGTCGTGAAAGTAGAAATGGAGCCCAAAAACAGCTCTGCTGCTTTCTTGAAATTTCTGGTGGACAAGCAAAACAGGCCTTCGTACACTTTTAACCTATTTTTCCTCTCCCAGTCCCCTCCCTCCTCGAATAATCTGGCATTTATTAAGCATTTTTAAGTATTGTCACAAAATTATAAAATGTGGAGGAAAAAAGGAATCAGAAAGGAGAGTATATCTTACATTTTAGCCTTGTCTATGCATCTTGAGATGAGATCAAAGTCCATGTAAAAGAAACCGAGCTGAAGTGAGTAAAACGCCAAGTCCATTTTCTGACCAACGGCCACTGTTTTGCTCTCCGTCACTTTGAGTTGTTCCAGGGCCTTTTCCTGAAATCAGAAAGAGCACCTCAAATCATATCAAATTGGTAAAATAACGTCTATAAGGGAAGAATCGTGAGATAAACCATTTAAATTTGGTACCTTGTCACCAATTTTGATGAAATACAAAGACTTAGCAAGATGAGCCTCCCGGACTTCACTCTCGCCTAAGTTCTCTTCGGCATCAGCAATTCTGTCAAAAATAAGATGAAATATGCAAATTGAGAATGATAAAACGTAAAAAACCCCAAATCTTAAAAAAATCTTCTTAAACCAAGGTCCTATGAATAAAGATCCTAATTGACATGTTTCAATCAAAACATCACGGCATATGAGCGTTTTTTTCCAAAGACTAGTCACAAAAGAAAATCTCAGTATCTGGACGGAGATATCTATCACATCCCAGTTTAGGTTCACCATCCCAAGATGAAATGGATAATTGATATCCAGAAACCCATGTGTGTGGCATGTGACAACTTCGTCATCGTCATCCTAATGCGCATGAAGTACGAGGATGATGACTACTTGTAGAGAAAGTAGGCCGAAAGGACGGCAATGAAGACTGGTAGAGGCAGCCATGAATCGGCAAAACACTCTGTAGGGCTGCCAAGAGAAATCAGACGAGACGAGGCTAAAACCAGCAGAGAAGACCATAATGCCAGCAATTCTGGCGGGGTCGATTTGTCCGGCCATTATCATCAGCCGCCACTACGTAATTAAGATGAGGATTTTTTCACAGCTGTCCTAATCACGAATGAGTGACGATGACGACAATGGCGACTTTTCATCCCAGCAGAGACGAGTGAAGAGGATTATGATGACTTGCCATTGTAATTGCGGGCAGAGAACACAACATAACTACCATAATTTGAAGAAACCACAAGCCTCTAATGCTACAGTAAACAACTCGAGTAAAGATGATCTTCTATCTACCATTCCAATAATCATTCCTCATCAACGCAACAAATCGGTTACATAGACTCAAGACAGCTACAACTAGCAAGAAAGCTAACATAGACATTAGCATGGCATTCATGAAAATTTACGGCTACATTCGATTGGAAAGAAGGTCATGGCAAAAAAATGCAGCAAAGTAAATGCGAAACCAGCAAGTATACTGAGCTAGTCAATACTGTAAAATTACGACTAATCCACCCAAAAATACTTCATTCGTTGGGAAAGAAGTTCAAGAGGAAAAAAAGAATGCTGCACAGTGACTAACCAGAAAGTATACTAAGTAGTTCTACCGAATTAAATACTGTAAAACTACGACTAATCCCATCAAAAATAACAGATAGCACAGTGACTTTGTTTGACAAAATGATCTCTTTCTTGAGAAATACATTGTTAAAGCAGAATAACACGTCCCAGTTTTCCAGAACAACAATGGGAAACGACTTACTTTAAAAAGCCACAATGGGAATTAGAACAATTAAAAATTAGAACAATGGGAATTTAAAAAGCCACAAAACAAAGGGAAACGACTTACTTTTCGTCCAGCTTAGCAATCTCCCCCTCGATTTTCCCACGCATTGTCGCGAGGACCTCGGCATCGAAAGGCAGCACCGATTTCGCACCGAGAGACTCGTACAGAGGAGCCATATCTACGATTTTACGAGGAAAAAACAGCTTAAGATAGATTAAAATCGTGGGTTTGCAGTAAAAATCATTTAGGGCAAGGAGAAGTTGATACCATCGGCCTTGATCGAGGCCAAAGCTTCTTCTTGAAGGCGAACTTTGTCGATGTCGTCGACGTCGGGGTGATTGAGGTGGAAGAGCTTGAGGCCGAGGGCCAAGAGGGGCTGCTGCTCCTGCCGCTCTCCGTCTTGGATCTCCATGTTCATCATCTCCTCTTCTTCTCCTTCGTGTTCTACAAGCAGACCGGAGTTTTAAAGAAATAGTGGAGGCTTAAATTTTATTATATAAAACTTTGCGATTTTACTTACAAGAATGTCTGGGTGGTGTAGTCGGTTATCACGCTAGTCTCACACACTAGAGGTCCCCGGTTCGAACCCGGGCTCAGACACATCTCTTTTTCTTTCCAAATTATTTTAAGTGCCATATATTTCTTTCTTTGTTGTTTTTGCAATTCTTTTTTAAGCCATATATTTCTTTCTTTGTTGCTTTTTGCAATTCTTTTTAGTGCCATATATTTATTTATTTGTTGTTTTTTGCAATACTTTTTAGTGCCATGTATTTATTTATTTGTTGTTTTTTGCAATTCTTTTTTATGCCATATATTTGTAGTGCATGACCGTCCAGGACGAGGACAAACGATGGGACGGAACAAAGATAATCCCGTCCTACATCCCATTTTTAGAGGTTCGTCCACATCCTGTCCAGCGTTTGGGACGAAAAATATGTCACCATAAAGATTAGGCCTCTCAGAATTTGACATGTGTGACAACACGTGTGTTGGCCACCTAGAGCTCTCTAGCTCCTACTTGACTCCCATGGAACACAGAAATAGTCTCGTCTGCCGTCCAAGGCCCCATATGGGACGGTTGTTTCATCCATATACAATTTTTAATCTATGACCCGCCGTTTGTCTGAATTCTGGAATGGGATGATATACTTACCCACGGACGAAATAACCATCCCTTCCGCGTCCCTGCACTATAAATATATTTTACGATTTCTTGTTTTTGCAATTATTTTAGGTGCTGTATATTTTTCTTGCAGCCAAATTGTTTCTTTCCACGTGGATATTGGATTTCAGGTGTTACATTTTCTGCTATTATTTTCATACAGACAAATCACTTTTTTCCGAGTGTGGGTCTTTCTTTTCGTAAACTTAAACCATGTGAAAACTAGATTTTAGATTTTTAAAATTATTTTAGGTGTATTTGGCAATTGTTCGCTTGCATCCAAATTACTTTTTCCAAGTGAATTTTCAAATTTTCAATTTTTGCAATTTTTTTCAATTTTTCAATTCCCCCCCCCCCCGCCCTGCCCGAAGATTGGATTTTAGGTGTTATAGGTTTTGCAAATATTTTTATTCGGAAAAATTACTTTTTCCCCCGAAGATTGGATTTTAAGTGTTATATTTTTTCAGTTAGTTTCATGCAGCCTCCCTTATTTTCAAAAAGAATGTTGCTACATTTTTTGCAATTTTTTTCATGAAGAAACTTACTTTTTCCCCATGAGTATTGATTTTAGGTGTTATATGCTTTACAATTATTTTCATGCGGCACCCATTATTTTCGAAAAGAATGTTTTCACTTTGGTATGAATATTGTTTACTATTTTCCCACTTGAGGAGAAATTACACTTTTTTCCACTCTAATATTGGGTTTTAGGTGTCGTATATTTTGCAATTATTTTCGTGCAGATAATTACTTTTAGGTTTATACTTTTTAAAATTATTTTCATGCAGCCCCATAATTTTCCAGAAGACTGATTCCACTTTATTAAAATTTCAAATGTTTTACTTTTAAGTCTCTTCCCTTCTTTAAGAATCTAATATTTTACAAGGGATTCAATGATAATGTGGACAGATGAAATAAATTAGACAAGCAAATGTTAGTGTTGTTGATCTTCGAGCTCTGATACAATGTTCCAACAAATGACCTTTTAATTTTGAGAATTTAAGAGAGTAAGAACAGAGTGCCAAATGGAGAGAGTATAAGTATGGCATTCGTATAAGTATCCTTAAAGATGAAAATATTGACTCAAGGGGAAAGCCTAAAAACTCAAGCCTAAAAACTTAAAGTTGACATAAATGTCATTATGGCATTCGGTAGAATTCAAATGGAATTCAAATAATGAATTTCATATGATGATTATATATTTTTTATTGACTTTTCTGGCAGTTGTTATTTATCATATTCTATGCCACACACTCAGTTCTCTATATCTCAGATGTTCTCTATTTCTTACGAATGAAAAACCTATACATCTTCAACTGTGTTAAAACATGAGAGAGATGAGCAAAAGGTGGTACAAATAACTTGCTGTATTTGACAACCCCTCTTTAGCTAAATATCACTCGTCGCAAACTAACTGTTAAAGTGTTTCTATTTATGATTACAAACCATATGTTTCATATTGTCTATATATTTGATTATTACCTTATCTTTCTTGTATATATCTTAATTTCTTTCTCTCGTTACGTATTTCATTATTTATCAT
The DNA here is from genome assembly GCF_029677425.1 of Wolffia australiana. Taxonomy (NCBI): domain Eukaryota; kingdom Viridiplantae; phylum Streptophyta; class Magnoliopsida; order Alismatales; family Araceae; genus Wolffia; species Wolffia australiana. The sequence continues at coordinate 11,643,039 of NC_135850.1, read as the reverse complement.
CTCCTTGCTTGCCCTGATTTTGATTTTTTTTCTTATGTTGTTGTCATTTGAAAAGTCCTATATTCCTCGCTAGTTTTCATTTTTCTTGTATTTTAAAATAAAAAAATGAAATTAAGTAATCTCTTTTTTGTTTTTTTGTTTAAATTTATTTGTTGGATTAACTTCTACACAAAACAAGGACAAAAGCGCTCAAGCTTTTGTCGAATTTATTTTTCATCCATTTGAGCTAAAAATCTTCAGTACTTTTATCAGCTCAAAGTTCAAATTTTGTTTAGATATGTGATATATATAAAATATAACTGGTTAAATTGAATAATGAATTATATTGTCGACATTTAGAGATAATTTGATGTGCTTATTAGGTATATATGAATTGAAAATATTGAATGAGTGTTCTGTGTGCAGTACTAATGAATTTCAGTAGAATTTCTGGGTGAGATCCGTCACATAGTAGAGCGTATAGAATCTATTTAGAAGTCAAATATATTGTTGGATATTTTTTGGAAAGCATAATTTTATGAAATTTTAAAATTTGCTACACATTATAGTGTCTAGAACAATATTAATTCCTCACACATCCATAATGCCGTTAGACAAGCTTTTTCTCACGAAGGTCTAAATAAGCGTGCCAATATGTAAATTTAAGATCACTAAAGGGTGGCATTGAATTTCAGTACTAATTCCTACCGTGAAGATAAGTAAAATCATCGTGCATGATCATTGAATGTAAAAACAAAGCATCATCAATAGAAAGGACAACACGAGGGTTGTTAAATATAACAGGTACTTACTACTTTATATGTGTGCAACTATAAATAGTGCTTGTCTTTGTGATCTAGAGCACGACAGATTTGTGTGATTGGTCGGGTTTCTACTTAAGGATTATAATATTAGGAAGGATACTCCCTTGCTGTCGATTAATGAGTATCTTAAAATATTATTAAATATCACAGTTTGATTCATTTTCTTCTGTCCCTCTATCACACTCACGATAGAAATATATATTCCATGTGTCACTCATTGTTCATTTATAAAAAGTATTCATTATAGTGCATGTGTGATGCTTATAAATCAAGCTCGTGTAACACACTTAGCAAATTAAGATGAGATCATAATACAAAGATCACTAGCCGATACACACGTTCTAAATATGCATATTTGATGGATACCCTAGAAAGACTGATAACATATAAACTATAGGGTTATTTTTGGGAAATTTATACATATTTATGCATTAAGATAATTATAACTGCGTGTTATCAACCTTCAAACGATTAAAACTATTTTTGAGTGATATTATGATTTTTGTGGATTTAAATGTATTTTTAAGGATTGTTTCAACTTCATATTCTTAAGAACTTAATTTTCTGACTGGGACTTTATTTTTAAGAATTAATATTCAGAACATATTTAAGGCGAACATACACATATATATTAGTAAATCACTAAAAATAAATGATAAGTTAGCAATTTATATTAAATATAAATTTTGAAATTTCAATTGGATCCATTTTATATGTGTAATCATTCATCCGCATGAGACTCCCGGATGACCTAGGGTATGGTTCATCTTCAAACCCCAATCTGCCATTTGATTAGTACTGATGTGTAACATGGATCATTGGAGAATGCCTTCTCTAATATCCTCACTACCCTAGCCAAATATTTATAGTGTCATCTTTCTTGAGTCAATATCCTCTTTTACCGAGGGCAAATGATAGCGTCTTGACCCCTCAATCATCTTTGTGGGCTTCTTCCTATATATGAGCTATGATTATTTTCAATCATGTGGTTGTAGACTTGTAGGTCATAGTCTATACATAGTTGTCCATCCACAATATATCATTGGTGTCTTAGGTCAATGGATCACTTATACAAATGTGACATGAATCAACCCGATTGACGTTTAGATATAGTACCATTCACAGATTCATTCAGATTAATTTAGTAAACTCTTTCTCCTAAAGCATCCACTATATGTACTTAGTGCTATCATTCTTATTAACAAAGGAATTGAAGTTTAAAGGTAACATTTTCATTTTGAAATTTTAATTTGCGATATCTCTCGATTTAGAGAACGAGAGTATATCAAATTTGGGCTTAAATTGCTCGTCTCGTCAAGGTGCGTCTATTTGTATCAACTTTTCTATCCTTCCCTTTTCATTTATCTGAGATTTTGATGATTTAAAATCCCTATTACCGTTAAAAATTACGTGGCATGCAATCCAATGCGGGCAGCTGAAGACGAAGGACCACCCACCTAGCAGGCTAATGTGTCAAACACGTTAGCGAGACAGGAGAGCGCTTTTGTTGACGTGGCCGATTCAGCGCCCTAGTCTTCTGATGTGTCACCCATGTCAAAAGGTCGCTCAGCCACATCTGCCTTAGGATCTGTCCAGGCCATTGGATATGACACCTTGGACGAATCCAATGGCGTACAATTAATGAAAAAAAACAAAAAAAGTAGAAAAAGAAAAAAAAACGAGCCCCACCTGCTACGCCCCCTGACAACATTAAATGTTGTCGGGACCAAAGTCGTCAGCATGCCCATCTGGACCATCGTCCCACACGTGTTGTAATCACGACGGTCCAGATGATGGACCCGTGGACCATCATCCCCTCGTTCAAAAAATTGAGCCATTGGCATTTAATGCCAACGACTCAATAAAGGCCAACAAGTTGATTTACTCGGTCGGGTCTGACCCCGTCAACCCGGCCAATTCTGGGCGGGTCGAAACAGCTAGCTTTGACCTGGTCGACCCGACTGATTTTGGTTGAGTCGACCTGGTAGAAACATCTGGGTCTGACCTGGTTGACCCGGCCGACCCAGACTGGTTCGACTCGGTCTGACTTGATCGAACCGGTCGATCTAGACCGGGTCGACTTGGTCAAATTGGCTATGATTGACTTGGTCGACCAGGCCTGCCTAGCCAGGGTCGACCTGATCGTACCAGTCGTTCCAAACTGGATTGACCTTATAGACTTCACAGCCAAACTAGACTTGGCCGACCCACCAGGGTCTGACGCGACCGAACTGGGAGCTCTCGATCGGGTAGACCTAGCCGCCCTAGCTGACCTCGCCCTGATCGTACTGGCCAATCAAGCTGGGTTCGATCCTATTGAACCCGCTGACCCCTACCAAACAGACCTGGCTGACTCGACCAGGTCTGATCTGTCCGTACCGGTCAACCTTGCTGGGGTCAACCCGACTCCCCTAACCAGGTCTTCTCTGGTCACACCGATCAATCACGACCAGGTTGACCCCCCTAACCCAGTTAGATCTAGCACCGCCGAACAGGCCAATCCTGAGTATGATTCAGTTTTTGCCTCTGTTACTTCGATCGGCCAAACGAGTAGCCTTGGGCAGACTATGAGTGAACGGGCTGCACAACCTGGACCTACACGCGCCATGATAGGGAGAGACAAATAGAGAGACAAACCGACACCACTAATGATATGGACGACGAGGGTTGCTGGACCTACACAGATGACTACTGCACAACCACTCCCGAAGTCTATACTTCCCCTCATTATGATGACAAGACCTTGACGCAAGGTTATACCGAATCTGAGAGAGTGCGACTTATTACATTTTCCAAATAGGAGATCACGAGAATGGCAGTGTAATTCACCTACACCCTGATAGGGCAATTCGCTACCAAGTGCCCCTTATAGATGATATCACACGGATATATGTAGCACCAGGACACTTCCTCAAACCAGTGGTCATCGGCGCTCACGACCATTGGAGTGTCTATATTCGCTTCCAAATGGAAGCTTATTTTAGGAAAGCTTGGAGCCTTATCACCTGAAATATTAGTGGTTCCATCATGCATACGTACCGATGGACGACGGAGCAGACGAGCACCTCACATGATCATACCCCTCACTTTGTCCTAGTGTGGGCTTCTAGGGACTACAGCCCCACCTCTTCACGCCAACAACTCTGGAATCCTTGGCCAGCATTGTAGGGACATTTATATGTCTTGATAAATACGTACATATGTTCAACCGCCCAAGATATGTGCGAGTTTATGTGGAGATTGATCTACTAGCCCCTATTCATCGCATGATACTTAGTAATAATGGGGACGAGATGATCTACCATTCCATTGTGTACGAGAATCTCCCATAATTCTATACACACTATACACTTTTGGGACACACCATCGACACGTGTCACCAAAAGGCGCTATAGGCCACCTCATCCCCCCAGACGGAGTTCCTTCCCCCATTGCCCTTCGATGATGATATTGTAGAGGAAAAATCCATAACCAAAGAGTGTCGCCTTAACCAGAGACCGCCACTAATTGCATAGCCCACCCCCACACCGCAAGGTGTGTCGATTGTGCTGCGCTCCCTTCCCCGGGGGCCCATATCGGCCAAACCTACTTCGGTTCGGCCTAAACCTATACCTGTACAATGGGTGAAGAAGGGTGTTGATAAACACCCTAAAACCCCACTTTGGGCTAGAGATGTCCCATCTACTAGCCACTTATCGGGCAAAGGGATAGCGGTTAGGTCACTTACACAAACCTCGAATGCATTTGCCCTTTTAAAGGTAGCAGATGGATTTGATACTCGATGTTGCAATGAGGTAGGAGTGACTCACATTAGTGCCCTACATTCTGCTCCGATTTCCTCTTCTCCTAGTTCCTCTTGGCCTATATCTTCATGCTCCACATCACCCACTGTTCATCAATTATTCCCATGCCCTCTACCCCCATCGTTAGTTGTAGCAAGTCATTCCCTTCTGGCACTTTCCCCACCTTGTCCTCCCTCTCCTTGACACCCGCCATTGCCCACCACACGTACCCCTCGTCACCCATCTCCTAGCCAACTAACTCCTTCCTTTGGCCGCTTAACCTCTTGACTCTTGCCATTCCCACCACCCACCTTCCGACTCACGCCCAGTCATTGATCCACATCCTCACCCTCCTGACATACCCTCTCCCCACCCAACCGACATACCTATTGCGCCCCTTCCCCACCCACCCGACCCACCAACTCTACCTGATCCCTACATACCCCATATACCACTTGCTATGGAGGAATGCTTGACTAAACCCCAAGCCTCTTTCCCTAGCGATGACACATGTGGGGACACTTCTGGACTTAATTCCACGAGCGAGGAGGATGATGCCTCCATATCTAAGGACTCAGATACGGACACCCCACCACCTTCAGAGCATTCACTCATATACACCTCACACTTGCCGCATATATAACACCCGATCGAGGTTGCACCACATGAGCTGATAGTTCTATGATTCCAAGTCTCATTTGGAATTGTCGAGGGATGGACAACCCTCTTACCCAGTTTAGGAATAGTTGGGCTTATTGAATCGATGACTACCTTGGATATCACACACCCCATTATGAGGAAACTCAGAATGGATCAAGTTTACTACCACTCCTCGAATAAGATATGGCTATTTTGGACACGAGACTATTCATTGGAGCTCATTGACGAAGGGACCCGGTATGTCACCTTTGTCGTTTAGCCTTCCTTGGTGCGTTGCACACTCACGGTAGTCTATGCATCGTATAGATACCTCGAGTGAGAGGCCCTATGGGAGGAACTTATCTAGCATATAAACACCCATCCGCGCCTTGTTGATCTTCCCTACTTTATGGTGGGGGATTTCAACTATGTACTAGCAGTCCGTGAACGCCAGGGAGGTCGACCACCTAGGTCGAGATCCATGCAGGCGTCCAACGACTTTCTTTATCACACTTCACTAGTGGAGCCCTCCATTATAGTCGAGAGATGCACGTGGTGCAATGAGTGTCAAGCAAACACGCATATGTATGAACGCCATGACTATTGCTTCACAAATAGTACTGCACTACTGCAGTGCAATATTATTATTGATCGTTTACTGCGATCTCACCCTGACCATTCACCGATTCTCCTTCTCCCGGGCGCAGGTACTCATGTTTGCATGTCGCCTTCCCGATTCCAATCTATGTGGCTGGAGCATGAATCTTTTCAAAGCTTTGTGCATCACCACTGGCATTGCGAGATCTCTACATCACACACAGAGAACCTCAGTTACAAACTGAGAAATCTCAAGTTCCACCTGAAAAGGTGGAATATACATGTATTTGGGGACGTGCATTCACCAGTTGAAGAGCTCAAGATGGAGCTGGCAGCTATCGAGCGACATATATAAGATGCTTGGACAAACAAAGTGGGGAGCACAAGCTTAGGCTTAGTGAACAACTTGAGGATTCTATTCGATGACATGATATTTTCATCTCCGGAAAGTGCATATCCAATGGTTGCGAGAATGCAACATAAACATGTGTTTCTTTCATGCCTCAATTCGTCATAGAGCTTGTCCTAATATTATGACCTATTAGGGATGCATAATTAGGACCTAGACCAGCTAGCGGTAGGTGGTGTCGCATACTTTAGTACACTCCTTGCTTCACAGTTGACAATTGCGAGTGAGGATTTACTAGATTCCATCCCCCACTTGGTCACTGACCAGGAAAACACCCTATTTACGACCCTTCCTATGTGAGCAGAGATCAAGGAGGTGGTCTTATCCTTTTGTCAGAGAAGGCCCCAAGACTAGATAGGTTTTATGTAGAGTTCTACATAACATGTTGGGCTATAGTATGCACGGACTTGGTGCTTCTATCAAGGAGATCTTTACGCGTAAAATACTACCATGAAGTTGGAAATCCACTTTTTTGGCCCTTATTACAAAAATGGACACTCCAGCTTCTTTTAGATACTTTTGTCCTATTAGTCTTTGAAATGTATGCTATAAAGTTGCATCTAAGATCATTAAAAATCAACTCGGAACCTTCCTTGATAGACTTATTTTTCTTGAACAGTGTGGTCTTGTCAAGGGTCGGCAGATCCAAGATAGTATCATCCTTGTTCACGAGTTAGCGCAATCACTAGACACTTATATTTGGGGTTCGACTATCAGTATCAAACTTAATATGGAGAAGGTTTTTGATCGAGTCGAGTTGAGTTTCCTTGCCAAAGTGTTACACCACTTTGGGTTCACCAATGTGTTCATCGCTCTTGTAGATGTCTGCATTAGAGAGAATCATTTCTCTCTTTTGGTAGACAAAAACTCCATAGGCTTCTTCACGGCCACAAGAGGTCTGCGACAAGGTGATCCCATCTTACCCACCCTTTTTATATTGATGGAGGAGGTCTTTAGCCGATCGTTCACACGCGCAACTGCTCGCGGCTTCATCCAACCATATTTTATGAAACGGGGATGCCTGATCCTCTCACACTCTCTATTTGCTGATGATGCCATCCTTTTCTTTAATGGATCTAAAAAATTCATTAAGGAACTTATGATTGTCCTTACTGCGTACGAGCAGGCTTCTAGCCAACTCGTCAATGCTTTGAAGAACAGCTTTATGGTCGGTTCATTCACCATTGCTAAGCGCTCTCAGATTATCTAACACTATATCGAGTACTCACGATGATACGTCCCTTTCAATTATCTCCGATGCCCTAACTTTCTTGGACCCGCTAGGCATCATTATTTTGATGCTTTGTTGGCCAAGCTGAGAAAGAAACCAGATGGATAGAAACTTTCTTTTCTATTCCCTAGAGGACACATCCAACTTATTCAACATGTCCTTGTGAGCATCCCACTACATATCCTTACGGTCAACTCACTATTGCTCAGAATCCTCCACTCTGTGGAGCAATTGTGCGCACGTTTCTTATGGTCCGGTCACCTTGAGGGAGAGAGTCGCCAAAATTAGGTTTCTTGGGAGAAAGCTTGTCGGTTGATGGACGAGGGGGGTCTAGGGATTAGACGCCTTTAGGATGTCCAAGAAATGCTTCAAAAGAAGCTTGTGTGGTGTATGCGTACCACACACTCCCCATTGGGGAGTTTGATCTCAGCCAGGTACAACGAATGGACTCTTAGAGAGATAGATATCTGGGGTCATCGTAGATGGTAGACTTGGCAGCGACATTGGCTAGCGATAGCCAAGGTCACATATTGGCATGTCGATCGTGGCGAGTTTAGTTTCTGGTATGATCCAAGTCTAGCCGACCTGCCCTTAGCCCATCATCCACACTTTGAGCCCCATCTCCTTCGAATGACCGTGGCACAACTGCTCATGGGCAATACGTGCCACCTTTGGGAGCAGCATGGTCCCATCATACACATTATCTCATGCCCAGAGTACTCTCATCGGGACCACTCATGACCATCTTATTTAGACGCTTACCCTTGATGGGTCCTTCTCCTACCGATCTTCTTGGGAGTGTTTCTGTAAGAAATCCCCCACCCAGCACTAGGGCCACCGCATCTGGCATCAGGCTATCATCACTCGTGTCCTCTTCTTCCTCTGGAGACATGCATCGTGGCCTCCCAATTAATGATCGGGTGACTTGTATCGGTCACTCCCTCAGTTCACGTTGCCTTTGTTGCCTCGCATCTCCCCAGGTTGAGACTGTGGAGCACCTTTTCTTCCATAGTAAGACATCCCTAGACTATTGGCCCCAAATTACACATCATTGGCACCCCCTTCTATGTACGCCTTCTACTATAACACCGTTAGAGTTTTTTGGCAAGATTTTCCTCTAGCCAACAGACTCTAAGCGGTGCCCATTCCTTCACGTCACCATAGCTTACTTACTATGGGAGATTTGGAAATGGCAAAATTTTTTCGTTTTGCAGGAAACCCCATGCGAGCACTAGATATCATACAACTAGTTCAGTAGTGGATGCGACGCACCCACCATCTCATACCATCCCTCGCCCGCAGCTCAGCCCTCATATGCAATCTCCTTCTCACTTGGGGCATTTCGGTGACCTCGCCCCCATCACCATTCGAGTATAGCTTGTCCATTAGCGCCCACCACCAATTGGCATCCTCAAGTTGAATGTAGATGGTGCGGCCAAAGGGAGGGGGTGGTATCTTCCGCGATCACACAAGGAGTATTCTCTTTTCCTTTTTATCTTTTTATGGTATCCAAAATAACACAACAGCCGAGGCTATGGCGATTCGTGATGGTTTGCTCCTCTGTGAGGCGTGAAACCTCCACAATGTCATCGTAGAATCAGACTCACAGGTGTTAGTAAACATGCTCCATGCAGGTACTTGCTCTTAGTGGCGACTACAACAAGTATGGAAGGACATCATATGGTGCCGTCCCCGCTTGATCAACATCCATCACTAGTTGGGCAAGGGCAACCAGACTCTGAATGCACTTGCCAACCATGCGGTTTGCACTCAAACCACTTCTACTCTTTACTCCTCCTGGTAAAAACTCCCTCGGATAGTTCGTGGTTGCCACCGCGTTGAGCTCCTTGGTTTGCAGGCTCTTCACACGCATCGCACTTTGTTAAAGGATGGCCCCCGCGACTATTGCATGGAGCACTAGAGGAGAGAGCACTCGCCCTCTCGCCTGACCGATGTACCTGCCACATACCTCAACAATGACACATATTGAAGGCAGGAAGAGCTCTAGACACTCCCTACATCATCACTGTTATGAGGGACCCTGCACAACGCCGGCACGAGTGACTTTCTCCGAACGCCTCCTAGGTACACTCATGTATTTTTTATTTTCCTGCATCATGGGCATGGACGAGTAGGATCTGAGTGTAATTGGGATATTTATGCTCGCTCCATGCATATAAACGTTGACAAACAATCTACTTCATATATAAAATCCCCCTGGGTGGCATCTAGGGCAGGGATAGATCGGTCTTCGGGCACAACCACAGGGTTGGACGTACCCAACACCGTGTATTTTGCCAATAAAAAAAAAACCAATCTTATTGTATATGTAGGATCATATAGTGTTATTATATCTAGATAAATTGATCTCCATCTAGACTATCCATTGAATAGAAATATTTAGAATACATGTTTGAAGACTAGCGATTGATGTACTATGATCTCATCATGATTCACTTGGTCATTGCATGTATTTATGGACTTTATTATAAGCATCACACTAGAATAATAAGGAGCTAATATTTCACTCGATTAACTTAAATAAAAACATGGTGGTGTGATTTGGTTCAACTATCACATAATATCCATCACCAAAGACATCTTATGGATGAATGGTTATACTTTGGCTATGACCTACAAGTTCCTAATCATGAAATTATAAACTCTCTTAGTTCGGGTTCAGGAAGAGGTTCAAGAAGAGGATTGAGTAGTTAAGATGGGATTATTTAACCTCTGTATAAGAGAAGACACCTCAAGAAAGATGATTTGATGAAGTACTTGGCTAACATAGTGAAATATCAAAGAAGAGTTCTATGATGATTTTCAAATGCATTAAGACTAACTTAGATGATTAATTAAATGTGGATCTAATAAGTCACTTCATAATCTAAATAACTATTTACTAACTAGCCAAATTACTCAAGTATATACAACATGTTTATTAATTACTCACATCTCAATTTAGCACAGTCCATAGGTCAAGTAGGCAACATGTGGGCTTCCAAGCTACAAGCCATATTCTGAAGGGTAAAAATGAGGACATCTAGTCTTTCAAGGAACTGTTCTGTCATCAATTACCGTGTATGTTGGTAAACTCAAAATTTAGGGTGTTGATTTGTCATTGATATTTGAGTTAATCAATGATAATTTGTAAACCTTCACTCATAAAATAATTTGACTAGTTGGTGATGAGCAAAGGTCATCTCCACAGGGAATGAGTATTAGGTTTTAAATATCTTTTAAATGATGATTCTGATGGATATTATGTAACCATCAAGCCAATCACACCACCACGTATATTTAAGTTCATCGAATAAAATATTGCGTTCATTATAATTATTTCAGTGTGTTTGTTAAAATGAAGTCCATGAATACGTACAATAACATAGTGAATTATGATAAGATCATAATGCATAGATCAATAGTTCTTTAAACATGTATTCTAAATATTCCTATTTGATGGATAGTCAAGACAGACATCAAATTATCTGGATAGAATAATATTATGAAAGGAATGCTATGAAAGGTTTAATAAAACCTATACGCCACAAGACCCAAGAGCAACTGAGACACCCTTCTCAGACACTCATGGCGTCTACAATCAAACTCAATCACCCTTCGACCCATAGTTTAGGTCACCTCCTCAAGCATACAACACCACCTCATTGGCAACAGCGTCGTCCCAATGGTATCTTGACAGTGGATCCTTTCATCATGTAGCTTCTGATCTGAATATCCTCATGGATCCACAAATCTACCCCAGCCAAGACAAGCTCTAAATAGGCGACGGTTCATGTTTGCCCATTCACTCATCTGATCATACATCTCTTCACACATCATCGTGTAAGTTAAAACTTAATCACATTCTTCACGTTCCAACTATTACCTGAAATCTTCTTTCAGTTCGGTAGTTTACAGCTGACAATAATGTTTTCTTTGAATTTCATCCCACTTATTGTCTTGTAAAAGACTGTTCTAATGGAAAGGTGCTTCTCAAGGGACACATTGAGGTTGGAATGTATCAATTGCACACAAGCGATCCACCCATGGCCAACGTCGGCAAACACAGCTCACGTGACACCTCGCATCATCAGCTCGGGCATCCTTCATTTTATATTCTGCAACATACCATCAAACTTTTTGGATTGCCCTCCACTCATCTCCCTTAACACTACCTTTGCCCATCATGTGCTCTCTCTAAATCTCATCAACTCCCTTTCACTTCATCTTCCCGCTCAACTAAACCTCTCAATATAGTTCATTCTGATTTATGGGGGCCTTCCCCAATTCGTTCTCATCTTAATTTTGCATACTACATTATTTTTGTTGACGATTACAGTCGCTTTACTTGGTTTTTCCCCTTAAAATCCAAAAGTGATGTTCTATCTACATTCCTTCGTTTTCAATCTATGGTCGAACACCAGTTTTCCACCATGCTCAAGGCCTTCCAATCTGACTGGGGAGGCAAATTCCAAGCTCTACATGCCCACTTCCAAAAATGCGGCATTCTCCATCCGGTGTCTTGCCCATATACTCCTCAGTAGAACGGGACGACCGAGCGCAAGCATCGTCATATCATCGAAATTGTGCTTGCACTGCTTAGTCAAGCTTCTCTCCCTCAGAAACGCTAGGATGAAGCTGCAGCTACCGCCTCTTATCTGATCAATCATATGCCATCTCCAATTCTCGCTCATCAATCTCCCTTCGAACGTCTTCATCAAGGTAAACCTTACCTACTTTCATCTAAATTTTTGGTTGTCTTTGTTTTCCAAACTTATGAGCTTATGCTACAAATAAGTTATATCTTCATTCTTATTGGTGTGTGTTCCTCGGATACAGTCCCCACCGCCGAGGTTACCGATGCATGTCTCTTGTCTCTGGTAAAATTTTTGTTTCTCGCGATGTTTTTTTTTATGAACACACCCTTTTCTCGGTCTTTGATCGCCCCACCCTCGAATTCTTCGCTAACCTCTACAGGTATTCTCACACCGCGGCCTCTACCCACCCCCTTACCATCTACCAATACTACCTCTTCGACTTCACATTCATCATACATCCCCCTCTCGCCCGCGGATGCCCGATCACCCCCTCTCTCACCCGTCGGCATCACCCCCGAGCTCATCACCGCAATTGCCTCCCACCTCCCCCCCTCACCTCCACACCTTCTTGATGCAGGATGACTAGGACTCACACGTGTAGGATAGGCTAAATCAACTAGGGATGCATAAAACAGACAACAAATCAACACAATCGACTTCGAACATTTAAATCTGGCGAAAATGTTGGTGGTGCAGCCCCTTTCCTCTGTGGAGGGCGAGAGGACTGTCATACAACCACCATGGTGAAAACAAAGCTCCAAATCCAATATCTCAAATAGTCAATTAAGAGAAGATTCAAAACTATTTGACTAACCTATTCTACTAAATCTGATGGCGGTGGAAAAATGCGCAAGAAAATACTCGATAACATAATGCAGATCACCAAAGAGGGAAGGGAGGATCTTAAGCGCTGGCATAGCGCAAGTGGGTGATGTAGGAAGTTGTGGAGTTGCTTAGTGGCGAGGGCATATGACGTGCGCTTCAACATGCCAGATGTAGATCTGTGTAGTGGTTGCATGGATGGCGGCTACGGGGTCAATCGTGTGGGTGACGGCTGCTCACAGTGGCCACGCGGGCGGCACGTGTGCGGGGCCATGCGGGCAGCACGTGTGCGGGGCCGCGCGAGCATTGACAACATGGGCTATGGCCGCGGTTGCAGGTATGCACGGGCGGTTGCTGCGAGCGGGCTGCTTGGGTGGCGGCGGCAAGCGGTGGTCACGAGGGCAGCAGTCGTGGGCTGCAGCCGCTCTAACGATGGCTGTGAGTAGGGTGGTCTCCTCTCAATGGTGGTAACGGCGCTAAGCTGTGATGGCGGTGGGGACAAGACTAGGGCAATTTCTTTTAGATGAAGAAACTTAAATTCCAAAGAAAAATCACAAAGGAGTTCAGTACAACATTGGCCTATGTATAGGCCTTGGAGGAAAGAGAAAAGTTTAAATACCTGTAAAATTCAAATGTAATTTAAATGACTTTTTGATCTCGGGTTTGAAATTGATGTTGGGACGTGTCATGACACGGGACATCTCTTGCGATAGTGGTGTCACGTCCGGCAATGGTGCGTGGTTGCGTGCGCCATTGCTTCATTGCCTCTCCGATACCTGCCAAACACCCATCTTATGCCATTGCTGTTCAACACCCAACATGGCGCCAAGCCACGCTCGATGAATATTGGGCTCTTCTTCACAACAACACCTGGGAGCTCGTTCCCTATCATCCCTCTTATCGCATGCTAGGTTGCAAATGGATCTACTGGCTCAAGCTAAATCCGGATGGCTCAACGTAACGCTATAAAGCTCGCCTCATCACTCAAGGCTATCGTCAAACTCTTGGTGTTGGCTACTGACACACTTTTAGCCATGTCACCTCTATGTATCTTCTTCTTGCTCATGCAGTTTCCTCCGGTTGACACATCCAACAGCTTGATGTCTCCAATCTGTTTCTTCACGAGGACATTCACTACACCGTCTACATGCACCAATCCCCAGGTTTCTCTCACCCTAATTTCCCCTCTCACGTTTGCCTACATTGAAAATCATCGTATGGGTTGAAGCAAGCTTCGTGGGCATGATTTCTTAAACTCTCCACGTACCTCTTGCGCCTCGGCTTCACTGGTTCTCAGACACATTCCTCTCTCTCTTTTTTAAAATTACTCCCACCTCTCGCCTCTATCTCCTCATTTATGTCGATGACTTTCTGGTCATCGGCTCGAATCCCAAGGGGGTCGACACTCTCATTCACTCCCTACTTCAGGCTTTCACTATTCGTGATCTCAGACCCACACGACATTTCTTAGGTATTCAACTTCTCCCTCATTCTCAAGGCTTAGTTCTCTCATAATCCCATTATCTCTATACCATCCTTCGTTGTGCCCACATGCTTGATTGCAAACCAACTTCCACGCCTGCATCTCTCTCTCCTTCTATGTTGTCCACCGAAATTTGCGATGCTACACTCTATCATCAAATTGTTGGATCACTGTAGTATCTTATACTGACCCGTCCCGACATATGTTTTGTCGTCAACAAAACCTGCCAATACATGCATCAACCGCAGCCATTGCACTAGAAGGCGTTCCACCAGTGGATACCTCATCTACCTTGAGGTCAATCTCATCTCTTGGAATTTGAAGAAACAAACAACAATCTCACCATCGAGCACCGAAGCAGAATGCAAGTCCATGGCAAACACCACATCTGAGGTCATCTGGATACAATCTCTCACGCATGAAGTACAACTTCCCACAGCCATCCCACCGACACTTTGGTGTGACAACCTTGGCATAACTTATCTCGCACACAATCCTGTCTTTCATGCTCTTATGAAACACATGGGAATTATTTTTCACTTCATTCGAGAATGCGTGGCAGCAAAGCAACTTCAAAGTTATGTTTACATCAAGAAAAAATAGGATAAAGAAATTCTAACGAAAAATCTCTCCAAGCAACCTTTCCAAGGCACTCGCTCCAAGCTTCATCTAGTTCCCACGATGAGCTTGCAGGGGCATGTTAAAGTCAACACTAATGATAACTCACAAACGACATGTCATCTCCTACCACCACCATCTGTGAGCTGTCATGATAATGGAAAGAAACCGGATCGACCTGCACCAACTCTACGAGAGATCTCATCAGCTTCCAAGACATGAACGGTTCCGACGCACGGTCAAGCCAACCAGGGTTAACTAACACCTGTTAATGGCTTGTCCGTTGCCTACAAATAAGGCAGAGATGTATTTCAAAAAATTCACTGGAGTTGAATATTTTTTCTTCTACTCTTTCATTTTTAATCTCTACATTCTTCTTTACTCCATCGTCTCTAAGAGACTCATCGTCCTTCTCGGTCTATCTCTTGCTACCATAGAAGGAGATTGTCTCAACAAGGGAGAGACGGAGAGAGGCAAATGGTGAGAAGGAGAGGGAGAGAGGGAGAGAGGGGAAGAGAGGGAAAGAAGGAAGAGAGAGGGAGAAAGGGAGAGAGGGTGATAGAGAGGGAGGGAGAAGGAGAGGGCAGGAGAGAGGGAGAAAGGGAGGATGGCGGAAGGGAGAGGGAGAGTGGGAAAGAGAGAAGGGAAGAGAGAGATAGAGAGAGAGGGAGAGAAGGAGAGGGCAAGAGAGAGGGAGAGAGGGAGAAAGGGAGAAAGGGAGAAAGGAAGAAAGGGAGAGAGAGTGAGGGAGAGGGAGACAGGATTAGAGAGAGGGACAGAATGAGAAGGAATGAGGGTGCAAGTGAGAGAGAATGACATGGAGAAAGGGAGGAAATGAGATGGAGAGTGGGTGAGAGAGATAGTGAGATAACGAGATGGATAGAGTAAGAGCGGGATAGAAAGAGAGAGAGGGGATGAAAGAGGAAGAGCTGGAGAGAGAGCTAGCAGGAGAGAGGTAGAGAGAGAGCAGGGGAAAGAGAAAGGGTGAGAGAGAGAGAGGGAAAGAGAAAGAGTGGGAGAGAGAGAGAAAGAGAAAGGGTGGGAGAGAGAGTGAGCAAGAGAGAGGGAGAGAGAGAAAGAGAGAAAGAGAAAGAGTGGGAGAGTGAGTGATCAGGAGAGAGGGAGAGAGAGTGTGTGAAAGAGGAAGAGAGGGAGAGAGGGTAAGAGGGAGACAGGGAAAGAGGTGAAGAGGATTCAGCACCTCACCAGAAGATGTGGACCAATAGGAATATAAAGAAAGAGTAGCTAGTAAAATTCAGGCAAGAACCCCTTATAATCTTTATAAAATTAAATATAGGACGAAACAGTGAATTAGGATTAAACATACTTATGATTAAATATAGCAAGGAATATACATAGAAAGGAATACACGTAGACATGATCTAACGGTTACAATTCATTTTGGTGTAGCAGTTATAATTTTAGCAGTCATTAGGGGGTGAATTATCCAATTAAAATATTTTAGCTTAAACAATAAAATTTATAAAACCATAACTTAAGATGTATAGTGATAAGTATAGGTATTGTCCAAGGGAAGCTAGCAAGGAATTTCATTAGTGATCTACTTGAATAATTTGTCCCTAATTAGAGTTAATTTAATCTTCAATGAAGATCAAATCACCTTAATTCGATGAAGAATTCAGAGAGGAGGGTAGAGGAGATGGGAAGAATAGAACAAGGAGCTCTAGATTGACTTCTTTGGTCCAATTGAAAGGATCAAAGAAGTCAACTAGAGGAGTTCAGAAGGAGATTTGGTTTTAGTTTGTTTTTAAGGGAATTGGGTATTCAAATTTACTAACTACCATCTCATAAAGACAATCTAATCTTCCTAGAAATTATTTGTTCTCAATTTATTTGTTCTTAATTTGCAATTGGAATAGTTAAATCAATTCAGTGCTCACTTCGCTTAATCCTAGTAAGGACTTGTACATTCTGCTCAAGCCAAGCGATTTAGAAATTCATACCAAGATCAAGAAGAACAATAGAAAATTTCACTAACACTTAATCCAAATTACAGTAAAATTCTAATACAGTGAAGGAAAAAGTACCAAATACTGTTGATTCAGGCTGGTTCTCCATTCTGTCTTGCAGCTATGAAAGAGCCCCTTCCAGAATGATCTCCTCAACTCGAATTTCTGCTTTATACTTAGGTTAAATTGTTAAAATGACCATTTTACCCCCAATAAATAATTATTTTTAACATTGATGTGGGCTGGATCTTGATGATCCGATAATACAGATAGAAAGAGGAAGTCAAGACGAGTAAATTCATAAAAAATTGAGCTCAATCCAACTTCAGGATCAAAAGATATTCATAAATGAAAATTGACCAATCTGAGCAGTATCATCAATTTACATTTATTTAATTTAAATTTTCAATACACGTAATCTCGTGTCGACTGCTGCTTGGCTGGCTAATTTTCAAGTTCATTTGGTGGGTTCGTCCTCGGCGCGCCACGTACCCTGCTGGAAATAAAAAAAACTAAAAAACACACAATCCATTTTAATCGCACTTACCTGCGTGTTGTTACTAGCGTCGCACAATGAGAAGGTGCCATGTCACCTCCTGTACAAATGCTTTGTATGCACATGACAGGTAGTGCACTTACCACCCACGAGAGATATTTATGCCTTCGCATTTAAGTCGTCGGATTCTCATCCGATGGCCGAGATCATGCCAGGTAGCATCGCGGAATCTAGTTTTTGACATTTTACGCAAAACTCCCTACTTTAATTCATGCGCAAATTGACGCCACCCGAAAGTATTTATGCATATGCCCCTCCGTTTTCTCTCTCCTCAATATTTCCTAAAAACATAGAAAAATCCCGATTATTTTGATAAAACCCTCAACTTTTTTTAACAGAATCTTTATGCCTGAAATGCGCGACCAAGAACTGTTTTAAGGGCATATTTGCAAACAAAATTTCAAAAGAGTCCCTCTGCCTTCAGAAATTAATTTAAAATGCTATTTTGTTAATAGTTATATCCTTTTATATTTAAAATTCATTTATTCTTCAAATAAATTACCAAAAAAAACAATAAAATTCTATAAAAATCTAGAAAATTCATAAATTCAACCCCACATTAAGTAACATTAAATTTAATTTTTAAAACTTCAATTTCCATCTCAATAGATTTATTCCAAGCCTACATAAATTTCATAAAATTCATAAATTAATACAAAAATTATAAAAAATCAGAATTCACTTGAAATAATCATTAACATGTCAATATATGATAAAACCATATTTTACTATCTTTAAGTGGATAAAAATGTGCTAATTACTTGAATTAAGCACACAATTTAAGGTGTTATCAATAATTTGTTATAATGACTACGATTATAACGGATTGTCTTTTTATTTACAACTATCACTTTAGACAATAAATACCAACCAATGTAGTTACCAAAATATGGGATAAACAACGATCTTGATCGTACATCTTTTCTCTTCTCTCTTCTTCCTTCTCCTCTCATCTCTTTGATAACACCCTAAATTCATTGTTTAATTAAAGTAATTATACCAATCTTATCCATTTAAAGAGTTTAAAATAGGCTTTTTATCATATGTTTACATGTTAATCACTATTCCAAGTGAATTCTGATTTTACTCTAATTTTCTGTTAATTTATGAAATAACTCTATTCCAATGGAAATGGAAAGTTTAAAAAATTAAATTTAATGTTACTTAATATGGGGATGAGTTACTGAATTTTCTAGATTTTTCTAGCATGTATTAATTTTTTGTAAATTTATTCAAGGCTTAATTAAATTTGTTAATAGAAAAAGGATATAGTTATAAGGAAAATAGGAGTTTAAAGAAATTTCTAAAGTTGGAGGGATTTTCCTTTAAGTTTTGGTTGCAAATATACCCTCAAAAAAGCTCTTTGCATAAATATCCAATAAAAATAATTGTAACGTCTGATTGAATTAATATGGATTTTTCAAATTTTTAGGGAAATATGGAGGAGAGAGAAGTGGAGGGGCATATGTCCAATTACTTTTGGACAGCAGCAGTTTGCGCGCGTGATAAAAGGAAGGGACTTTTGTGAAAAAAGTCAAGGAACTGAGTTAGCAGCGCCACGTGGAAAAATCTCAGTTGTCACAAGGGAATCAGAAGGCTTTAATGCGGTGGGCACCAGCGTCTCTTGAGGGAAGTAAGTGCACCAACCATGCTGTGCACAGATATGCACACACAGGATGTGACATGGAAACAGCTAAGTGACCCGGTAAAAATGCATAGGTAAGTGTACATCGATATGTATTTTAATTGATTTATTTTATTTTCCTATTTAGAGCCCAGGAGTACGTGGCAAGCCAAGAGAAAACCCACCAAAATGTGTATGAATTTTGCTAGCCAATCAGAAATTGACATGCATTGCAGGTTTTTCAGAATTTTAATTAAATAAATGAAATATGGATCCAATGGCTAGGATTGGTCAATATTCATTTATTAATTACTCTTAATCCTGAAGTCAGATTGAGCTCAAAATTTATGGGTTTGCTTGTCTTAGCCTCCTCTTTCTATCCATATGGCTGGATCATTCAGATCAAGCCTTCGTTGACGTATAAAAATTAATTAATTATTGGGGGTGAAAATGGTAATTTTTACCATTTAACCTAATGATAAAAACAGAAATTTGAGTTGGGGAGGTCATTCTGGGGAGGGGGGCTCTTTCAGAGCTGCAAGACAGTGAGGAAAACTAGCCTGGATCAACTGCATTTGGTAGTTTTTACTTCAATGTATTCAAAATTGGATTTTAGTGTATTTGGGATTATTTGTTAGTAAAAATTTTGATTGTTCTTGTTGATCTTAGTCTGAAACTCTAAATCGCTTGGCTTGAGCGGCATCTAAAAGCCCTTACTAGGATTAACAGGAGTGGTTAGTGAATCGAGTTAACTATTCCATTTGCACACTAAGAACAAGAAAACAACAAAAGAAAAAGAGATTAATTTTTATCTAAGAATAGATTAAGTTTATAAAAAAGTAGTGAGTTAGTTTGGATATCACTTTTAACCAAAAACAAATTAACATTAAATTTTATTCTTAACCCCTCTACTTGATGCCTTTGATCTTTTTTATTGGATCAAAGAGTCAATTTAGAGATCCTTCATTCTTCTATTCTTCCTACCCCTCTACCCTCCTTTCTAAATTCTTCATATAATTGGGGTAATTCGATCTTCATTGAAGATTAAATTAACCCTAATTAGGATCAGATCATTGAAGTATATCACTAATTGAATTATCTTTGATATAACGCGACGGGCCGAGATCGAGCGGCTCGTGTCACACCACAGGGGACGAACATGAATGCGGATGCAACAGAATTAACTGATGTGAAAGTTTTAAATCCAACGAGAAGTACAATGGAAACCAACAGATCTGGGGCATTAGGACAGATATTAGATACAAGGATTTGAGTGATGGATGAGCTCCTAATGACCGTGTGGTTGGCGCGAAGGCCGACGGAGTGGGGGACGATCACCGTTCGTGCGTGTCCACGCCTGTCTCTATGAGCGACGCTGATCTGACACCGATAAAGGGATATCCCTAACACCTGTACGGTGGTTAAAGCAATTATACGTATGAAACTTTCAAGGCAATGGAGCAGATGAGGACGACAGTGGAAGATGTAATTATACTATAAGGAGGGTAAGGAATACGGACCTGTTAGGGTCAGACGGCTGGAACTGGTCACAACCATCGTGGAGGTTGACTTTGGAAGTGTTGGATGAGATTGACACCCGAGGTAACTGACAAGCAAAGATAGCACGTAGGGGCTGGCGAGAGGACAATAATGACACTATGGCAGCATGCGGGCTGGATCGTTAGGGCGAAGATGTTACAGGAGATGGAGGATTGGCGCAGGAAGTATGCGAGCTCACGGTGGGGATTGCATGATCGCAGTCCGGTCACAAGTTGTGCTGGTAGCCCATGGTTGACAGCCAACCGGTGCAACCACGCACAAGGATGCTGTGCCGTGGATCGATCATGGTGGTCATGATAGGAACTGAGCGAGGCAGCACGACCAAGTGGAGGTTGGCGACGTCCGAGTGAGGGGCTGAACAAGGAACCAGTCGAAGATCCATGGGCGATGATTGTTGGGGTGTCATTGTTGTCATGAAACGTAGGGCGGCGATGTTGAAGAGAATGCAAGGTCAACGACTGAGTGAGCAATAGCCAGTCAAACGCGCCCCATGCAGGAGGGTGAATATAGTGGTGCAACCAAAGTAGTCGTCGGGGCTCACGGGGTAATCGCAATGCCGGAGGAAGACACGGGGGTCACGAGCAGCCCAAGGAAGTAGCGCACCCGTCGTGGGAGATGCCGTCAGAACCGGAGAGATATGGGGCGATGGCTTCACTCGGGTATCCCATGGTGTAAGTCCGCACATCATCAACCTTGACTTGTGGGCGTCGAGTTTCTTGGTGGGCAGATCGGTGGGAACCACGAGGGCTCGATGGTGAAAGCGATAGTGTCGGGCTGGGAAAAAAGGGGAGGCTCCATCAGCGCCCTCCCACAATTGTGTTAACCCTAAAAACAAGGGGAACAATGATCCTCCCATGGGAAGGATAGGCGGTGGAAGATACTGGTAACAAAACATAGTATTCCTTTGATTTCTTTTCTCAAACAAGTCGATAACTATATCATTCTCCCCTCCTTCTCCTTATATAGGAGGGGAGGATATGGGTGCCCTAATGGGCCACCTTAGGGGAGGGGTCCAACAAGGCCTCTCCCCTAAGGATCGAAACAAGGTAAAAATAACATAAAAACACACACAACGTCAGAGGAGGCCCGAGACGATGGGAGGGCCTCCATAGTGAACACGGGGAGAGAGGGATAAAACCCAAAGCAACGCGAAAGCTCTGGTGGTTCTTAAAAAACAAAAATGATGAAAATGACGCGAAAATACAATAACGCAAAAACTCAAAAGTCGTCAAACCGGATAGCCAAAACTTGGGTTCTTCACGTCGACTTGGGCTCCGCGACGTGGCTGATGATGAGTCTAAACTTGCTCTACTGGATGGTCCTCCATCAACCTTACTAGCTTCCCTTGGACGATCCCGACACTTATCATTATACATCTTAAGTTATGGTTTTATGAACTTTATTGCATAAACTGAAATCAACAACGATAAGGGCATAAAATTGGATAATTCACCGCTATTTTTGGCTTATCTTCATATTCTTTAGTGGGAAAATAATTCTTTCAAGGGGAAGAGCAGGTGAGAGGGAAAGAGAGAGATAGGAGGGAGAACGAGAGGGAAAGATGTAGAGTGGGAGAGAGAGAACAACAGAGAGACAGGGAGATAAAACACGAGGGAGAGAGGAAGAGCGAGAGAGAGGATGAGAGAGAGAGAGAGAGAGAGGGAGGAGGGGAGAGAACAAGAGGGAAAGACAGCGAGTGGAAAGGGAGAGAGGTTGAGGTGGAGAGCGAGGGAGAGATTGAGAGACGGGGAGAGGGAGAGGATGTTGTGTTTGGCAAACTGGAGCCAAGAACAAACCCCACGACTAACCCTGAAAAGGCTGACTGACAATCTTTTTCAGTCTAGTTTGACTAAATTTTGGTCAATCTGACCTTGTCCTTCCCTACTCTCATGTATGGGACGAATCATTTATGGTTAATCCTTGATTTCTTTACTGGGGTATTTTGGGTATTTTAAACTCTATCTCCCTTTAAATAGGACAGCCTTCCTTATGAAGGACAACCAAGAAGAAACACCAAAGTAGTTGTGGTATTTTGGGTCACTTCTCTCGTCTCCTCCCTCAACAATGCCTAATCTACCATTTCTCTCTTACCTTGGCGGCACCCTTGTCGCCATTATCTCTCTTTCTATCCATCTCTGTCATCAATCCTCAATCAAGAATTGAAATTGAATTTCTTAAAAATCACATCATGTATGACTCGAACCCCATTAGGATCTATCAAAAGCATTCCTGATTTCTCGAATGATACTTAGTATGACCCAATATCATGCCAGAGGTATTGATATGAACTAAAAATTAAGACTCACCATGATGTGAACTTCTAGGTCTCCACTCTTCTGAAAAAATATGAAAATTTATGCAACAACTTTCCTAAAATCTATAGTTAATAGCAAGGTTGTTTTCCAACTCTCTGTAACAACTACTGTGTTGCTTCTTTGATTTAAATATGCAATTATGGCTCTGATAACACATCAAACTATGCTGGCCAGGGCATCGTAGAGTATATGATACTATACACTTAGCAACTGTGCTAAAAATGATAGCTAATAACAATAGCAGGGTGTAGTTCTTCAACATGAATTAGTTCTTTTGCATCTTCTGTTTTGAAAAATAACTTTATGGACATTTCCAAGAAAATTATGTCCATCATAATAGTCATTTCTGATGTTTTTTTAGCTAGGCTCGTGACATATTTGCAGCTGCCGCTGTGAGAAACCCTCTTTGCAACATCTCTACGATGGTTGGTAGTTTGGACATCCCTGAATGGTGTTATGTAGAGACATATGTTAAAGATGGCAAAGCATGCATCATAGTGGTTTTCTTGATTCATCAGCTCGGTGACATGTACTCAAAATCTCCTATTTTCTCATATATCCATTATATTATCTTTTGAGAAACTCTTCGCTTTTCATTAACAGGGTTGGATATTTTTAGCCTTAATTTCACACCTAATAATATTTTTAAGTGACATTTTAGAACACAAAACTGCAGTATTAAGATGTAATGGTATAAAACCACAGGGAAGAACTATAGTTTAATGGTATAAAACCATCGAAGTGTCTGATGTCCATTGATTTCAAAAACATTTTTCAGGTAAATATTCCTATTATTTTCTTCTAGGAGCTATGGATCTTCGAGTTCTAGTGACCAGTGGTTTTTAGGTTTGAACGCCATCCCAAATTTAATGTCCTCATTGTATGAATTTCCTGATTTAATATTTTCAGGGACCAAATATTTTTCTCAATATTTTTTCATCTATTTTATTGCTCTTGTTTGATTATGTGTATCTTAGATTTTATATGTTTGTTTTCTTAAAGAATAACATTGCCTATTATTTTTGATAGTATCTGTGTGATGTGAATGAAAGAGGAGCTGAAGTTAAAGTGATTGTATTTCCAATGACATCCGTTCATTTAACACATCCTTCCTTGTGTCTTTTTTTAACTTGAGGGAATTTTGACTCTGTTGAAAATGTGAAACCCCCAGCCCTATCTTTCTGCAAAGTGGGGGTTGAGTTCGTAGATTCAATTTAGTTGCAAATCCTGGAATATAGGATTGTGCCTAGCTTTTTGGGGGATAATTAGGTCATGGGTTGTGCCTATAAGAGATCCATCCACTGCATCTTGTTTCACTTTCCCTTGTTTTGTTCTCCTTGATCCCTTTGGGTTGAGTTTCTTTAAAGTTTTTTTAAAGTAGAACTTCCATTATTTCTTGATACGACATTGAGCAGTTCGTTCAATTTCAGTCTGGCACCAAAATGTGAAGGACATATTAATTGACATGGATGTTATTGAGGCACTAGATCATTCCAAACCTAAAGGCATCAAGGATGCCAATTGGAGATGGATGTAAATGAAGGCCGCCAGCACTATTCATCAATGCTTGTCAGATGGTGTGAGATATCATATTTTTACCTTGAAGATCATGACGGTATGTGGAAGGCATTGGCTCAACAATATGCATGGAAGATGTCTATGAGCATGGCTTTGTTGAAAGCAAACCAAAGATATAAAGTTGCATGCTCATATTGATCATTTCCAAAGCCTTTGCGTTGAATTATAGAAGTGTCCTGCCAAGGGATGATTGAGGTCATACAAGGGAGTCAAGTAAGACAAAGGAGAAGAAGGGTCGGTCTAAGTCAAGGTCCAACTAGATGAAAAACCAGGAATGCCATAGGTGTCATGCCAAGGGGCACTTAAGGTGGAACTGTGAAAAGCTGAATGGGTTTAAGGGAGCACGAGGAAATACGAGTTCGGCCACTATTGGAGAGGTAGGGGATAATGATGATGGTGAAGTCTACACTGCCCTAGTTGCAGCTACAGAGTTCGCAAACATGTGGATCCTTTATTCTTGATGGTCTTATCATAGGTGCCTACTTGTTGATTGGTTCGACCCTTATAGGAGTTTGACGAGAACCATTTCTATTGGAAACAATGCTCCATTCTAGGTTGGTTGCATCAAGAAAGTGAAGATTCATATCTCTGATAGTGTAGTGAGTGGCGAATGTGCTTCATGTTCCTACTTTGCATCAGAATTTGATTTCTCTTGGTGTGTGATAGGCGAATGGGTATTCTTATCGGGCTAAGAATGGGGTGCGCAAGGTTTGTAAAGGCTTTTTTGTCATTATGAAGGGAAGTCAACAGCGAGCCAAAATTTACAAACTTGAAGGGAGCACCATTGTTGGTGGAGCTGCTACAACAACGCCACATGAGCCACCAACTGATGACACCCTATTATGGCACTTGCGACTAGGCCACATGAGTAAAAATGCTCATAGATGCTTCATGCGTGTGGACTATACCTGGAGTTAGATCTTGTAAATTGGAATTTTTTAAACATTGTGTTATGGGCAAGTAGTGGAGAGTGAACTTTAAGGCATCAAGGCGGCAATGCCTACTACCAAGTACATCCTTGACTACATTCCTGCTGATTTGTGGGTTCCCATCGATGTGATGTCATGAGGAGGTGTTTGATATTTCTTAACCTTTGCTCATGATTTCTGTAGGGAGGTTTGGGTTCATTTCTTGCATACAAGTCTGAGATGCTTTATTGAATCAAGACATGGTGTGCTAAGGTTGAGAATCAAACGGGAAGGAAGATCAAGGTCTCGAAAACGGATAATGAACAGAGTTTGCTCAGTTTTGCGATGAGCACAACATCCAACGTCACTTTAGATTGAATAAAACACTTTTGCGAAATAGTGTTGATAAACTTATGAATGAAGCACTCACGCCTGATCCGATGATCACGACAGCGGGGTGGACTGTGCCCACCTCGAATGAGGTCCTCGCCACACCTGATCCGATGATCACGACAGTGGGGTGGACTGCGCCCACCTCAAATGAGGTCCTCGCTATGCTCTTCATTGATGCACTTGTTAAAGGCGAGGACAGCTCCACTATCTCTCCACCATCATCATGCGGGGGGCTCGTGTGAGGCATCGACGCGAGCACTTCTATGAGCACCTGCAACGTATCACTTATGTATCATTTACTTTCCTGCACATGGGCGTGGACGAGTGGGATCTGAGTGTAATTGGGATGGTTATACTCGCTCCACACCTATAAACATTGATAAACACTTCACTTTATAAATAAAATCCCCCTAGGCGGCGTCCAGGGCATGGATGGATCGGTCTATGGGCACAATCGCAGGGTTGGTTGTACCCGGCACCGTGTTTTTTGCCAATTTTTCTTAAAAAAAACTTATGAATCATCCTATTACAGAGATGGCATGGTACTTGAGGATGAATACCGGGCTGACAAAGATTTTTTTATCGGAGGCAGAGAACACAATAGTTTATTTGATTTCTACATCACCCAGTTTGGCTCTTGATAGATAGCTAACTGAGGAGGTATGGACTGACAACCCTGTCGACTATTTTTGCATTCCTAGATTATGTGCTCATTCATCTTGATGAGAGATTGAAGCATGATATAAAGTCTAAATGTTGCATTCTTTTGGTCTGTGGCCCTATCTTGAAGGCATCCATTGCTGAGCCATTGTCTCAGAAACTGCAAGATACTCCTATGGAGAAGATGGCTGGATGGAGGTGGAGGAAATGAAAAGTCCACCCAAGTGGATGGTTGAACGTATGGAGACTCCAAAGTCCTTGGAGGAGAGCATTGCATCAGAATGAGGCCACTAGGTACAAAACCTCTTGCTCATCTAGAAGGTTTTGTTGATTTTGCTTTGTTTGCATGAGATGGTGAGCCAACATCATTCAAAGAGGGGATCTGTTGTCTTGAGAAGGAGAAGTGGCTGAAGGTGATATCCAAGGAGAGAGCATCCTTGGACAGGAACCACACATGGTATCTGGTGGAGCTGCAAGTGTGCTATTGGATGCAAGTGGATCTTCAAGAAGAAGCCTCAAAAGTGAAGCGTGGGTGAAACACGATACAAAACGAGGCTTGTTACAAAGGGGTTTGTTCAAAAGGAAGGAGCTGATTTCAATGAGATCTTCTCACTGGTAGTAAAGCATACATCAATTTGCTTGGTGTTGTCTATTGTTGCTCATAAGGCTATTGAGCTGGATAAGTTGGATGTGAAGATGGCATTTTTCCACAGAGATTTGGAGGAGATAATTACATGCAGCGGCTGGAGGGTTTCGTTGCACCTAAAGCTGACCATGTTGTATGCAAATGGAGAAAGTCACTTTATGGATTCAAACAATCTTCAAGGTAGTCATACAATAAGTTAGACTCCTACATGATGCAGATTGGCCACACATGGTGTGAGTTTGATTATTGTGTTTACTTGAAGAGGTGTGATGATGGGTCATGCACTATTTTTATGCTCCATGTGGATGTCATGCTGATTGCGTCAAAGAACTTACATGGGATTGCTACGCTGAAGGCACTCTTGGGAAAGGAACGTGACATGAAGGATATTCGTGTTGCATGGAATATTCTTGTTATAGAGATCCATAGGGACTGGGGCAGAGGTTGCTTATGGTTAACTCAAAAGAGCTACCTGGAGAATATTGTTGATCTCTTTGGGATGTCTAGTGCTAAAGTGGTGACTACTCCTATTGTGTTGTTGGATCTCTTATGTATGATATGGTATGTATGAGACTAGATATTTCTCATGCACTTGGAGTTGTGAGAAGATTTATGAGCTACCCTGACAAAGAGCATTAGAATACAGTGAATTGGATTCTCTGTTATATAAAGGGCTCAGTGAGCACAAAGATTCTCTTTGAGGAGAAGAGTTCTCTATGAGCAATGGTTATGTTGACTATGAATTTACAGGTGATTTAGATAGTCAGAGATCTATGATGAGATATATGTTTATTGTTTTTAGTGGACCTGTGAGCTAGAAGTCGACGTTGCAGTCTACTATCCCGTTATCTAAAACTGAGGTCGAGTACATAGCAGGTAGTGAAGCCACATCCCGTTTTCGGATTGTAGGGGTCGACTTGGTACATGCAACTGAATTGCAGATCCTAGAAAATAGGATCATGCCTACTTTCTAGGATTGTACCAAGTTTTTATAGTGGTAGAGAGGCCATGGGTTGCACCTATAAAAGGTCCCCCCCAATCCTCTTGTTTTTTATCCTTTTTTGTATTCTCGTTGGCCCCTTTTAGTTGGGTTTTTTGAAAGATCTTTTGATCTAGAAGTCTCTTTTTCTTTTTGTTTAGGATATTATACTATTAATCAGAAAAATATTAAGTTCCTCCCCCATAATTTTTTAATCTGAATTAAATGAAAAAATGACACATTCCTCCTCTATAATTGTTTCATCTTACATCTTATGTTTTCGTAAGGAGTTCTTCAGCCAACTGCTCTCATTTTTATTTTAAAGTATTTTGGGTGATTTATTTCATGGCTTGTTGTCTAAGTTATTCTTGTATTAGCTACTAAAATATTAATCATTCATTTATTTTCCTTTGCATTTTCCTTTCAGGCTACAATCTGATTTCGAGAGCTTTCTAATATGGGGTTAGGTTCAAGAAATTCTGTCCGTGAACATATGGGGATGAGACAGCCTAGAACTGAAATGACTTTACTGCTTATTTCCTTATGAATTATAATATCCACATATGTGCTAACGTTTGTATCTTAATGTCCAAATAAATTTCTGTGCTCAGAAAGTCTCTCTCCCCTTCTCTCTCCCTCTCTCTTTTTACTCTACTCCTCGTGGATTAGTATGGAAAACTCAAAAATGAAATTTCAATCTATTTTCATGAATTATATCTTGAAAATTACTTCTACGTTAAATTACATTGATCAGCTTTAGTTTTGTGATGACATCTACATATTTTCATGGTATGGAAAAAATCTTGAAGCACTTATGCTTCACCAAGTATTATGCACTCTGTCCCTATCCTTTATTATAACATATGAAACATAAAACTCGAGAGATGTATTGTGAATGTTATATTTGACAGTTTTCATTTAGTGATTAATTTGTCTAAATAAGTAGTTCCTTGGCGGTGTTCATTTAGCTAATAATAATTGAAATTTCACAGTCATGGTGATGAATGCATGCTAAACTCATTAATTATCTCTGTAATTACAGGATACTTGTGTATATAATGAAATGACACAAGTTGGAGGAAACAAGAGAAAGATGATTTTAATATAGTATTTTGGGCTAAACATACACATCCGTCTCATTTTCTCATTTCTCCTAGATGGGTGGACGACTGGACAGAATCATTGCAGTCATCATTCATCAGCCATCTGTCCAAATGAGGCATGGCTGATGATTCCAATGATCAGCACACAAGAGAGGATGACCGATGATGATAAAAATGAGGTGAAAAAATGAAAAGATATGTTTGAAAATAATGTTTTCGCATATATAATCTATATTGTGTTTAATATCCTGGAGTATAAACTGATGACCTCTAGAACTAACAGGCCATGACCATGACTCTGACTAAGAATATGACAGACGATGCAGGAATTCCATGGATAAGCACAGATGAGAGAGGACGACAGATGATGACTTGGATGATAAAAATGAGGTGAAAAATGACAAAATATGTTTGAAAAGAATGTTTTCAGATATATAATATATATTGTGTTTAGTATATTGGAATATAAACTTATTATTTCTAGAATTAATTGGCTCACAACAACGACTGTGAGTAAGAATATGTCAAACGATCCAGGAGTTCCTTGGAAAAGCACAAAAATGCACTGAAACTGATTTCGAAAAGAGGTGAATAAGAATGAGAAGCAAGAAGAGAAGATAGAAAGCGAGCTAGAGGGAGAGAGGGGAAGAATAAAGAAGGATGATAGAGATCGTGGAAGAGAGAGGGAGGGTGGGAGAATGAGGAGAGAACATAGGGAACAAGAGGTAGATCAGGAGTGAAGATAGAGAGAGAGAGAGAGAGAGAGAGAAAATAAGGAGAGATAATATAGAGCGAGATAGAGATTATGGAGAGAAGATAGAGAGAGAAAGAGAGAATAAGGAGAGAAGATAGAGAGAGAGAGAGGAAGAATAAGGATAGATAATATAGAGCGAGAGAGAGATTACGGAGAGGAGATAGAGAGCGAGAGAGATAATAAGAGGAGATAGAGAGCGAGAGAGATAATAAGAGGAGATAGAGAGCGAGAGAAAGAATAAGAAGAGGAGATAGAGAGCGAGAGAAAGAAGAAGAAGAGGAGATAGAGAGCGAGAGAAAGAATACGAAGAGGAGATAGAGAGCGAGAGAAAGAATCCGAAGAGGAGATAGAGAGCGAGAGAGAGAATAAAGAGAGTAGATGGAGGGCGAGAGGGAGAACAAGGAGAGGAGCTAGAGAGAGAGAGAAAGAATAAGGAGAGATGGAGAGAGAGAGAGAAATAAGGAGAGAAGACTGAGAGAGAGAGAGACGGAGAGAGTACGATAGAGGAAATAAGGAGAGAAGGTGGAGAGCGCAAGAGAGAAAGACAGAATTATGAGAGAAGGGAAAATCAATATCAAGTAAGGATAGATAAGTGAGTGCGAGAAGGTGAGAGAGGGTGCGGATGAAAGCGAGGGAGGGAGAATAATAATATAAGAGAGAGAGAGAGAGAGAGAGAGTTATAACAAGGAGAGTAAAGAGAGCAAGAAACAACAAGAACAAGGATAGATGGGAGAGACAAATAAAACGAGCAAAACGAACTCCCGGAACTGATGGGAACAAAGCTGACTTTTCTGAGACTCCGCTGAGTTTCGCTCTTTCTGTTGATAATATACCACTCGGTACAGCGTCCCACTGAACGCCAAGAGGAAGAGAGAAAGAGAGAGGACGGCGAGCGACAGAGAGGTGTTGCTCGAATCTTGCCAAGAGTGAAGAGATCCAGAGCGGGAGCCTCGGAGAAGGAAGTGCACAGAGTGTCAGGATTAAATACAAGTTTAAACATAGATAGGATGAAATATAGATGCTGAGGATTAAACCTTCGATAGGTAACAAACTAACGGATAGGATGAGTTTGGTTCTAGCCATTGTAACAATATAACAGCAAGGATTAAATCGTTAGATAACGGCTATTATACAAAGTACTATAAAAACGAACCAACATTTCATTACTAAAATTGCGGATTCAACGATTTAACTACTTCTTGGTGTCCTCCTCCTATATCTCTCTCTCTCTCCACTCCTTTTCTGCTACCTTCGTTCTTGTTCTTGAGTAAACAGAAAGATTCATGAAACTTTACACAGAGCGCGTGCTCGCTCCTTACTTCCCTGCACAAGATCCACAGAAGTTCGCCAGAGCGCACGAGATTTTTGGGGCCAACACCACCAAGATCCTGGAAAAAGGAGGAACCTGGTCAGTGACTTCATGATACAAAAGATCTGCTACAGAAAGGATGATGCCGCAATTTTAAACTATTTTTTTACGGATATTCAGTCCCCTATCGAAAGACATTTTCACTGTGTGTTACGATGGCACAACTTGTTTTTCACGTGCAGGGTAATTTCTCTGCCGGAACGTTCACCATCGTTCCCGAAGCTGGGGCGGAACAAATGTAAGCCCCTAAGTATAAATTTTCTTACGTTGCTTAATGGGTTTTCTTCGCAGGTATATGAACGACAGCACACGCTGATTCTGTTTTCTTTTAATTTTCGTGGATTGCAGCCCGGACATACTTGCCTTCTATGGTTCTGAGGGCAGCATTGTCAAGTCAGACGTACCTTCTGCAGGCTCAACCTCAGCCAATACGCCATACGGGAATGTAGCGCACACCAGCTCTGATGTTTGCCCACCGAACGACATGGGCGACGATTTGTTAGCTTCTTCATCTCTCTCTCTCTCTCTCTCTCTCTCTCTCTCTCTCTCTCTCTCTCTCTCTCTCTCTCTCTCTCTCTCTCTCTCTCTCTCTCTCTCTCTCTCTCTCTCTCTCTCTCTCTCTCTCTCTCTTTGTGTGTTTGTTAGTTTCCTATTTCTTGGGTTAAAAATTATCTTTGATTCAGCGTGTCATGTTTTTTCTTTCATTATAATGATTTGTTAACTCGATTTTATTCCACAAACAGTGCGGAGCTCCTTGCAATGTTCACAGAGGAGAGCCCTTTACGACTTCTCAAAGACAAGCCAGACTGCCATTCACCTCTGAAAGACAATACCAACCCCACGGAATCTCACTCGCATTCGGAGCTCTAGCCGAACAGGTAATCCTGATTCTATTTTCGTATTTCCTCCGCTTAAGCTCATCTTCCTCTTCTTTCATCCTTCTTCCAACTTTATTCGGGTCTTAAAATGTCTGGATACTCATTTTCTCATGGAAACAAAACATGCACGCAGCTTAAACAACGATGTGGGATTTCCTGGCAATTGGGCCATAAGCCAAGAGCTCCCTTGGGGAGATTCAGCTCCCTGGCATTCATACCAACGACAATGGCTTGTTGCAAGCTTTACAGGAGAGGCCTTTTCCGCCTGGGTCTTACCCACCTGTTGACCTCGACGTGTGCACGTAGGTTCTCTAATATTAATTTTGAAAGTTTATGCTGGCATGGTATACATTTCGTCTCTGTCCCTCATATTCTCCAGAGTAATCAATA
Organism: Wolffia australiana; assembly: GCF_029677425.1. Classification (NCBI taxonomy): domain Eukaryota; kingdom Viridiplantae; phylum Streptophyta; class Magnoliopsida; order Alismatales; family Araceae; genus Wolffia; species Wolffia australiana. Next base: position 11,610,374 of record NC_135850.1, on the reverse strand, counting down.
TGGTTTGGTTTCTGCCGTGCGCCAGATTGCGCATGTTTCTTTTTCTCCGAATTAGGGATGATGGAAAGCAGATTGCAAATTTTTTTTATCAAATGATTTATAAAATCCTTCAACCTGCAAAGATTGACAGAACAGTGAGCATAAATTCATTTTTAATGAATTCGCAACAAAAAGAAGCACTAAATATTGAATGCACAGTCAAATGATTCCTATTAAAACAATCAGCCAAATATGCAAAATCAGAGTAGAGATCTTACGGTATTGCCTCAAACTTTGAATTGATAGATTAAAAGCCATAGAAGACGCCCTGCATAGCTTCGTGCTGCGGATTAAAGCCAGCAGAATTTCCAGGAAATGACATGTCTGCTCAGCGCTGATGTTTTCGAATTGACTTGCCGTAGTACAAGCGCCAAGTTTGCAATCGGCTTTGCAGCATCCTTAATTTGAAAAAAAAAAAACTTGCGTATGCAGTCGCACAACAGAAACCAACCAATATTGATTACTGAGGGAGAGCATGACGGGGGATGGGGACCAAATGAATAGCATGCCAGCATAAACTTTCAAAATTAGTATTAGAGAACATACGTGCACACGTCGAGGTGGACAGGTGGGTAAGACCCAGGTGGAAAAGGTCTCTCCATTATACGTAGCGCGATGATGTAGTGTAGGAGACCTGTATATTCTTAGTTCTCGCTCTTGAATCAATTGCAACATAGTTTTTGCCCGACAATGTATTTGTACCAGAATCACTCAGATAAATATTTGTTATCTTTATTTTGAAAGTGATGAGCAATACGTAATTCAATTTGAAATGATGAATATGTTCATTGTGAGAATAATTTGTTTGCCATGTCTATATCTCTTTTAATCAGAAAGTCAACCTGCAGAAGAGAGGGAGAGATAGAGCGAGACAGAGAGCTACAGAGACACAGAGAGAGACATAGGGAGAGCGAGAGACACAGAGAGAGATAAAGAGAGAGAGACGGAGAGGTACAGAGACACAGAGAGAGATAAAGAGAGAGAGAGAGAGAGAGGTACAAAGACAGAGAGAGGGAGAGGGAGAGCGAGAGACATAGAGAGATAAAGAGAGAGAGATAGAGAGGTACAGAGACACAGACAGTGAGAGGGAGAGGGAGAGCGAGAGACATAGAGAGATAAAGAGAGAGAGATAGATGTTGAAGTGTGGGGCAGAGAGAGAGAGATACGAGATGAAAGATCAGAGATCTATTAAACGTAAATGAAATAGATGAGAAGAAGAGAGCATGTCCGAAATGTACAAGATGTGGCTATTTGTAGAAGAGTAAGGAGGATGAACGTTGGAGTGAGTTAATGTGATGCTAATGATGTCGTCGTGGCTCGAGGCGGCGGCGGGCTGGACTCGAGGTGGCGAGTGGATACGCGAGTGGCGACTGGCAGCAAGGCGAGAACGTGGGAGGATCCAGGTGGTGGATTCTCCTTAACAATAGAGAGGTACAGAGACACAGACAGAGAGAGGGAGAGGGAGAGCGAGAGACATAGAGAGATAAAGAGAGAGAGATAGAGAGGTACAGAGACACAGACAAAAAGAGGTAGAGGGAGAGCGAGAGACATAGAGAGATAAAGAGAGAGAGATAGAGAGGTACAGAGACACAGACAGAAAGAGGTAGAGGGAGAGCGAGAGACATAGAGAGATAAAGAGAGAGAGATAGAGAGGTACAGAGACACAGACAGAGAGAGGGAGAGGGAGAGCGAGAGACAGAGAGAGATAAAGAGAGAGAGATAGAGAGGTACAGAGACACAGACAGAAAGAGGTAGAGGGAGAGCGAGAGACATAGAGAGATAAAGAGAGAGAGATAGAGAGGTACAGAGACACAGACAGAGAGAGGGAGAGGGAGAGCGAGAGACATAGAGAGATAAAGAGAGAGAGATAGAGAGGTACAGAGACACAGACAGAGAGAGGGAGAGGGAGAGCGAGAGACATAGAGAGATAAAGAGAGAGAGATAGAGAGGTACAGAGACACAGACAGAGAGAGGGAGAGGGAGAGCGAGAGATAGAGAGGTACAGAGAAGGTGATCGATATTATAAATGAGGGGAAATCAAGTGGGATTATTAGAAGTTACATCAGGCTTTTCTAGGAGATTTCCAGAGATTTTAAGGGACATCCTCCTTTTCCAGAGGACAACAGACCGATCCAGTCCGTCGCATTGTTTCTTCATCAGACTCATTCTGAAAAACTCCGTTCTTCAATTCTAGAATTCAAATTCGTCGTCGTTTGATAACTTCTTGAAGTCTTTGCGCAACATTTGTTCTCTTACCTCTAAGATCTTCGGCAGTGTAGTACTAACAAGGCTCTTCATGGGCACCTCTCAAGACATTTGAGGGGCCTTCTTGGGATTTTCTCAGGGTTCTGTGAGATTGCTGAAGATTCTAGAAAGGAATCCTGTGGGCCCTATGTGCCATCGGATTGGGGGGCAGATGTGGCCACCCCCACCACATAGGCTGGCTTGTGTAAATTTGATCAGTACTTCCGAGGAGTGTTATATGGTCCTCCCAATAGAAAAGTGGTCAATTGTTAAGGGCTCCAAGGAGTACTTGGAAAATGGCTAATGTGAACCAGACATGAAGCTAGTCTATGACTTAATGCCCTATCTGATACTATGATCCACATGAAGACTGGAAAAAAACATAAGATCTTTGTCCTTGGATGGAAACCCTGAGTAACAGTTTAGTCCTGTTGGATGGAGGACGAACCATCATCCGTTTGTGCAAAACCCGTCATCCCTCTTGTCTGGAGTGGCGAACAGATGACTGAACGAAGTGCTTTCAGTTGTGACAGATGACTGATCACCGAAATGATGAAATGAATGATGAGTATGACTGATGATGTTTCTGGATGACTAAATAGTCAAGAAATACTATTAAAAATATATAAAAGCTATTTATTCTAGATGGGCCCAATGACCCTCAATGACAGAACTCTTGACTACCAAGGATGGGGACGACGACTGTCGAGGGCGGGGATGACGACTGCCAAGGACAGGAACACCAACTGCCACGGGCTGGGTGGCAACCGCCAAAGATGGGGAAGGCAATGAGCGAGGATGACTACAAAGGGTGGGGAGGGTGATCGTCAAGGATGGATCCCCTCTGTGAGGTTGGAAATATGATGTAACACGCTATGGCCAGGATCAAGCGGCACGTGTTACAACACAAGTGAAACAAAAATTTGATCAAGGATGCACGAATGAAGATGAAATGTTTTCGTCAAATCAATGAAATAATACTCTGCAGTACTGATCGATTCGGACGTTCAATTAAAGTGACGGAGTTTGATTAATCAAAATCGGACTCCTCAACGTCCCTTAGGACCAACTAAACGATTAAGTAATGAGAGGTATTGTTAATACCCAGCCGTGTCACAAGGAATTAACCTAACTCTTGCAATAGAGGTGGCTAATCCTATCACAATGGTAGTGAATTAGACGGCAATAGGAACACACGTCAACAACACTGAAAGAAGTAAACTCAACTGTGGAGAAAGGGGAATGATAGAACCTGGTGGGCTAAGCCCGACGTCCATAGTAGAGCAAGAAGGGACTCTGCACGGTTTGCGGTATGGTCGATGGAGGATCTGAATCACAGAGGTGGAAGCAATGCGAGTGTGATCAGCGAGGTCAACAACCACATCAGCAACCTGGTAGGAGCTCCGAGGATAGCCCCTAGTGTGAAGGGCGATGGTGTGAGTGGTGGCACGTGGGTACAGCAGGGACTGTGTGTGTGGGTGCAGTCAACCAATATGCGCTCGGGCATGGCATGGGGGAGAAACATGCGCGCAGGCGCGGCAGGGGCGCGCGGCACGATGGTCAGCACGCAGCACAACGGCAATGTGCACGGGCACAGCTGACAGCGTGCGGCGCAGCCAACAGCGCATGCACGCAGGTGCTGCTGATGCAGAATGCTGCGGGAGACGGCAAGAAGGTCGTTGAGGGCGACGGCACCAAGAGTGACGGCGTTGAGGTTGTCAGCAAGAATGAGTCTGAGGGCGACGACCCCTAGGTTTACGGCAAGAACAAAGCTGAGGGCGACGTCGATGTTGTCGGTGATGAAGGTGGCGATGGCAGATCCAAGGATGATCCAAGAATGACATTCTTGGTTCTTTCTTGGACACTAACAAGATCAAGGATCAGATTCGTGATCAAGAACTCGATGAACGGCTATGGTTTGTGTTGACAACGGTTCCTCCTCAGACTTTCCTCTACGTGGCTGGACGATGAAGGCCAATGATGCCATGTTCGACTCTAGGAAAAAAACTAATAAAACTCCCAAAGGGAGGATGGGGGAAGCCAAATGGAAGAAACTTACTTTTCAAATCAACTCCAAGGCTTTCCTTGGGCATGCCTCCCTTTATATAGTGTATGGGGTATGTCCAATTGGGCCAAGGGGGAAGAAACCATCCCGTGACGAGTGGCCTTCCCTTAATGATTGTTAAGGAAAAAAAACACATATTGGATGAGGCACAAACATGAAGGCCCATCCACAATTCGGAATGAAAATACATGGCATGAAAAATACAATGAAAATAAAATGGCCACAACCCATCGTTGGGCCGTATACTTGAAGGTCGGGTCGTGGATGTCGGCTCCGGCTGCTCGAGGTGGTTGCGGGCATCCTTCGATGTCGTTGGTGATATGGTCCCCCATCAAAACATATCCAACATGACAAAAATACCATTGTTGTCCAATCAATCCTAGACATCGTTGAGGTGATTTGATATAATCCTGATCACGGCAAGAACAAAAAGTTGTAGTGATAACCTCTGAATTACTTATGAAGTTAGCTGCCTCAAGTAATATTGCTAATAGATTGCAAAAATCCTCCAACATAGTCCACACCTGGATCTCAATGCAGTAATTCTTCACGCTCGTCGAGATGAGTGCACCGGCCATTTGGTCAAGAACCTCTCACTTATCTATGGCACCGCGCAACATAGTATACATCGAGTTCCACCTTGTTGGGCAATCTAGCTCTACTTTGTTGTTGTTTGGCATTACAAGATGCTTGCATATTTGGATGCAATTTTCCCACTTTTGAGGTGAAGAAAAGTTAGCTTCTACAGGTTCTCGAAATTGGGCCGCTACCTCCCCAAGGGGGTGATAGATATTATGTGGTCCTCAAGCCAATCACATCACCATGTTTATTTAAGTTCATTGAATAAAATATTTACGTTCATTATTATTTTGTGTGATGTTTATAATGAAGTCCATGAATACGTGCAATGACTTAGTGAATTATGATGAGATCATAATATAGTGATCACTAGTCTTTAAACATGTATTATAAATATTCTGATTCGTTAGATAGTCAAGACAGACATCGAATTATCGAGATAGAATAGCACTAGCAGATCCTACTTATACAATTAGTATAACTGATCTTGTGGCTATTAGTGTGGCGACACTAAGGATAGATAGTGGGTGCTCTCTGGAGAAAGAATTCACTGAATTGATAGGTATGAATCCTGAATGGTATTCTACCTAAACTTCAATTAGTTTGATTGAAGTAGCGGTTGTATAAGTGATCCACTGACCTGAGACATCAAGGACATCTGGTGAGTGGACGACTATGAGCCTCTAATCATGGGATTCAAATAAGTTATAGATTGGATGTAGTAAGAAGCTTACGAAGATGATTGAGTGGTCAAGACGAGATCATATGCACTCGATATAAGAGGAGATTGACTCAAGGAAAACGATGCAGAAATACTCCCTGGCCAGGGCAGTGAGGATATTGGAGAAGGCGTTCTCCAATGATCCCCGTTACGCATCAGTACTAGTCAAATGACAGATTTGGGTTTGATGATAAACCATACCCTAAGTCGATCGAGAGTCTCACGTGGATGATGAATTATATATATACGATAACAGATGACGGTAAAGGTTCCATGAGAGAGTTCGAGACTACCCGGTATCTTCTAGAGCACGAGGTGTAGCTTGGCACCCCACAGGCTGGAAACTTAACCTATCAATTGGGTTAACTTGATCCTTAGTTAATTAATCTATATGTTGATGTAATTAATTAATAATTTTGGTCAATAAATGTCATCGGACTACTAAAGTTATTAACTAGATTGATACATGGGCCTAAAAGTAAAATTAATTAATATTTTACTTTTAGGGTTTTTGAGAAAAGCTTAAGTGAAATATAAAGAGGGAAAGGGTTCTCATTTTAAGTACCCATGCAAGCCTGATTTGAGAGCCCTCCCTTTCTTCATTCTCTACATCAACCAAGGAGAGAGTCTCCAAGAAGAGTTGAGGAACAGGTGGAGACCCAAGTGTCGAGTGATCGCGTGGATACTTGTAGAGGCCAAACGCGTGAACGGCTTCAGAACAATCTCAAAGTGAGAATGTCAAGGGTGGAATAAGTTCCCCAAATAGGTTCATTCGGTGTTTTATTTTGAAGATCGATTGTGAATCAATCGACACGCTTCCCCATCCATGGAAACACATTTTCTAGGGACGAACCAAGGCACCAAACTCAATAGGGGGGTCGTACTACCTTCATATGATGCGTCAATTGGACCTCTAACGTTGCCACATAGACGACTCTATTTCCATGAGTGTCACACGAAGGCTTTTTAGGCCCACTTGCACAATCAAGAGAGGAATAAGATGGAGAAGAATCATGAGAAAAGAATGAGAAGAGAGGAATAAGATGGAAATAATGTGCAGCTTGAGAGAAGAATGGAAGGGAGAAATAAGATGGAGAAGAAAGAGAATCATGAGAAAAGAATGAGACAAGAGGAGAAATATGGACAAGAATGAGAATTGTGAGAAAAGAAGGAGAAGAGAGGAATATGATGGAGAAGAATGTGCAGCATGAGAAAAGGGTGAAAGAGAGAATAATGAAATTTGAACTTAAACAAAAAGCGTTGATATTCTCAATTGAATGTTCATGGAGCTACTAAAATAAGGCTCGAAGAAAATACTTGAAAGTTGTCTAACTATGCTTAATTGAAGTGGGATCCTTCTCTGAATCCAATCGTTATAGTTCTGAGAAATTGTCACAACCTGCCACAAGTGAAGGAAGAAAGAAACTGAACAGGACATTGTGAAAGAGAATCCAGGAGAAAATAAGTAAAAGAGAGAGAGAGAGAGAGAGAGAGAGAGAAAGTGGAGAGGCTAAGGAAAAATATGACTAAAGCAACAGAAGAAGGAATTAGAAGGTAGAGGAGAAGAATGGCGGGAGCGAGATGAAAGTGAAGAAAAGAAGATTGCCATAAAGAAGAATGATAAGAAAGAGGAGAAGAAATAGGAGGGATAGTTCACCTCAAATGGTAGAAATACGAGCGACAGAGAGTAACAATAAGAAAGAGGAGAAGAAATAAGAGCAATAGTTCACCTCAAATGGTATGAATAGGAGCGATAGAAAAGAACAATAAGAAAGAAAAGAAGAAATAGGAGCAATAGTTCACCTTTAATGGTAGGGATTGGAGCGATAGAGAAGAACGATAAGAAATAGGAGCGATAGTTCACCTCGAATGGAAGGAGCACCTAGAATAGGAGATGGTAATGTGGTGGCTGCCCTGTGGAGGGCAGCATGCAAAGGGAGATGGGTTGCAAGCGGCAGGCGACACCAGCTGACGGCACCAGGTGGTGGGGAACGGTCATAGGTGATGGGCGATGGTGATCAGTTCAGGAAACAGTTGCACGCAGGGGGCAATGATGGTAGAATGATAAGTTCTCAAAATTAAAAATTATAAGTTTCATTTCGTAAGTTATAAGTTCTCAAAGAAAGGATGTGTTTTACCATCCATCCATCCATCATCAGTTCTATTTTCCTTGACGGATCAATGCCAGAATGTGACTGAGGTGGAGTCATGCCGATAATAAAATGCACACGGATGATGAAATGAATGATTTGAAATGTTGCATATGGAGGACTGAATGGAAGCCCCTTTAGTCTCCAGTCCATTCGGGAATGTCATCCGTCATTCGTCCAACAAGCCTAGAATGGTTGCTTTTAGTTTAGCAATACCTTTGTGTTGTGACTAGTGGAAGAGAAATAATGCCTCAATATTGTCATGACCTACCTAGTAGGCAGATGCTTGCACGGCCCAGGCGTTGTGGATGAATGTTGGAAAATATGACTTCAACTCCACGTTGGATGAGTACTTGAGACTAAGCTTTTCTAGGTGTCTTTCTTCCAAACATTTGAGTTGAAGTGGAGCAATTCCAACTTGGATGGTTGGAAGTCATCAAGTCTAGGCATGTGAGTGACTAATGCTAATGCCTTTCTGGTATCTTCTCTTCTGAGATGTTCATCATGGGATGGAGATATTCTGAGGGAGATGCTTGGAAGTCATCGAGTTGTCTTGAATCCAGAAGATAATTCACCACAACTTGAGGCTGCCTCAGATCTGTGGGCTTTGAACAGGCTAGCAGAGCAAAAGAGAACATGTGTCCTGGATAGATGCATAATATCTCACTCTTTAGAAGGAAGGCCTTAGGTTCCTGTACGAGGATAACTAAGAATTGAGGTCATCATTAGAGGAAGGCATGGCAGTCTATGACCCCTCAATGCAGAAGCTCCAGCATAGTTGCCCGCTGGAGGAAAAATTGGCACGAAAGGGGAGTAGTGATAAGATGTTAGATCCATGGGGCCCATTAAGGCCCAATAAATATGACAACTTATACGGCCTGAGACATGGCTTTGGTCTATTTTGAAGGAGCAACCACCTCGTGTTTCCTAGTTAGAGTGTTTTCCTTGTCCCTCTTAATTCAAACTAGAGTGCAAGATAGAATGGTTGAATATTTGATTTCCTCATCATACAACTTATTTTGTATAGTAAATTTTATGAAAGACAAATTCTATAAAATAATGCTGTCTCAAACCATTTTTTCTAAGTATCATGATTATTCATTCTCACACGTCATTAACAACATGTAATCAACATATGTCTGAGTTATTTGGGCACCCTAACATTTTTTCCTAAAATAACATGCTCTCCAACTTTTAAGTTATCCATCGAAGAAACTCTCCTGATATGTCTTAATGGTATCATGATCTCATCATTTGTTGGCTCAAGAGATTTCATAGTGAGGCAGTCCAAAATTAAAGGCCATATGATGTTGTCAAAGCAAAGGCTCATGCTGTTAGTGATCTTGCTGTCATGACCATTATTGACCTGGCATCGAGGAGTTACTTTCTTTTACATTACCTGAAATTCATGCACCCTATATTTTCAATTCATACATTTTATCAGTAATTTCCTCTTTTTTCTCTTCTCTAGATTTGTACTCTTGGATACTCTGGTATAAGGAGTTCAGAGTGAAGGAAAAGAGAAGGTTAAGCAGGGGAAGAGAACATATGACTCAGTTGTATCCTATGTCATCTGTTTTGAAATAAGGAAATGGAGTGTGTTAAATTGGGGAGATCTAGTTCTCATCTTAACAGCCTCTAGAGGGGTTTAGGGCTTGTAACATAAAACTCTGGTCTATTCAACTAAGTGGTGTGTTTAAATATCAATTAAATAAACCTTAGACCATTATGTAAAGCCAAGAAGTATTCCCAAACAAGAAAAAGTAGTTCACTTAACAAGTCTCTAATACAATATTGATGGAGATCTCTAATGGAATAGTGAAATTCAGTAAGAAAATTTATAATCCGCTACATTGGACGTTTAGTAGCCCCTTGAACAATAGAAATGATAGGGAAATCAAGGAGAGATAAAAGGGGTTGTGTAGAACAACATAGAAAGAAAGGAAGAGTCAAGTCGCACTAGCTGATCTCCACTCTGCAAGGAGGATCCCCAGCAGCCTAATGGCCTCACAGGTTCAAGGAGAAAAATAGTTTTGACGTTTCTTCACAAAGGGTGACTTTTTTGGGTCCTTTACAGAGGAGGATTTTCCCGCCAAAAACCTGCTTTCAAGGGTGTGTCTGGGTGTATAGGACTTCCTTTCTAGGAAGTTTCTTGTTTTTCTATATCCTTGGGAGGACTATATCACTCTTCTGTACGGTCTTGGTCCGATTTTACCAAAAATCTATTATTAGACTCGATGTTCGGTCTGGTCTCAGTCTTGGTCATGTTGACTAGTCAATGTGAAACTCAATGTCAGGTTGACTTGGTCTAATCACTACATCTAACTAGATGCCATCTGAATGTCCCCTTGGGTGCCAAAATAGTGTTTGATAATGAGAGGGTGAAACAGGGAGAGAATGAGAGTGAGAGAAGGAGAGAGTGGGTAAATGAGATAGGGAGACTGAGAGTGAGAGAAGGAGAGAGTAAGACTGAGACAGGGCAAGATGAAGGGAATACAAGAGGGAGAGATTGAGAGGGTGAGTGCGAGGATGAGACTAAGAGAGAGAGTGAGAGCAAGAGAGGGAGAGGGGGAAGTCAGAGGGAGAAAGTGCAAAAGGGACTACAAGAGGGAGGGAGAGGGAGCAGGCGAGGGAAGAGAATGAGAGAGGGAGAGGGAGCAGTTGAGGGGGAGAGACTGAGAGAGCGAGAAGGAGCAGGCGAGAGGAAGAGTGAGAACAGAAGCTATATATATATATATATATAGAGAGAGAGAGAGGGAGAGGGAGTAGGCGAGAGGAGAGAGGGCAAGAGTAAGAACGAGAGAGAACGTGAGAGGGAGAGAGAGGAGGGAGGGGAGAGAGACCAGGCGAGAAGAGAGAGGGCAATAGTAAGAATGGGAGAGAAGGCGAGAGAGAAAGAGAGGGAGATATAGAGAGAGAATGAGAAAAGGAGAATGAGAATGAAGGATGGAGAGAGTGCAAACAGGAGAGAGGGAGACAGGGCAAGAGGAAGAGAGAGATAGAATGAGAGAGGGTGAGAGGAGAGTGAGACAACAAGAGGACGAGAGAAGAGTGAGACCTAGGAGAGAGGGTGAGAGAGAGGGGGAGAGAGGGGGAGGGAACAAAGGGAGAGAGGAGAGTGAGAGAGGGAAAGAGAGTGCATGGGAGATATTGAGAGAGGGAGAGGGGGAAGTGAGCAGAGAGAGTGTGGAAGGAATGCACTACGAGAGGGAGAGAGTGACATAGGGAGAGGGAGCAGGCAAGGGGAGAGAGTAAGAACAGAATATATATGTATAGAGAGATAGAGAGAGAGAGAATTAGAGAGGAAGAGAGCATCATAATGGGAGAGAGGGAGAGAGGAGAGTGAGAGGAGGAGAGAGGGAGACATGTGAGACGGAGGGAATGAGAATGAGAGATAGATATATGTATAGATAAGAATGGGAGAGAGATAGAGATAGAGAAAGGGATTCAAGAGGTAAGAGAGAGTGAGCGAAGAAAAGAAATAGATAGAGATAAAGGGACAGCAAGATATACAGAGAGGGAGAGGCAAAGGCAGAGAGAGATAAAGAGAGAGGGAAAGAGCAAGAGAAAGAGATAGAGAGATAGAGAGATAGAGAGAGAGAGAGAGAGCGAGAGAAAGAGACAGAGAGAGGAAGAGAAGGAGAGAGAGGAAGAGAGAAAGAGAGGAAGAGGACACAGACCAAGTAATGATTACCTCTTTTTATATTTCAAGCGTAATATAATGTCACACTGTCAAATCCTAAGCTAGGAACAGTGCTTGGATCGAACATGCACCGGCCTCAACGCTTGGGCAAAAATGCTGAGCAGCCTTTGCTTGCACAGAGGAAGTCACTTTCAATAGCTTTAGATAACTTGGAGGTTCACGGGAGAAGGTAGGGCTAGGCCCCATACATGAATTGGGTCATTGTATTATAAGGAACAAGATTACATCGTCGCCATAGCCATTTCATGGGGGAAAGATCAGGGATGATACCGAAGTAACGAGACGAGGCGCACCCGCACCTAGGTAGTGGCATGATGTATCCATGCTCATGCTTGAAAATTAACATTTTTAAGAGTTTATGAAGTTATATAATGAAATTAACATGCATATTTAATTATAAATTCCATTTCGTGCAATTATTCACTCATTATGTAAATTTCCTATTTTTAAAGAAATATTGCATAACTAAAAAAATATTAAGTGACTCATTGATAGGGTAGAAAGAAAATAAGAAGGAAAAAAATAAAGAATTAATGAATAGATATAAAAATAAAAAATACAAAATTGAGATCCTTGATAGCCGCCTCAAAGAGCCGCAGCCATAGGCACAGCCAAGGCCATAGCCCCTCGAAGAGGCCCAAAGGTAAGCAAGGCCCGCGCTCAAGGTAAGTTCTATGTTTATCTCAATTTAGCTTTTATTCATTTTAGCATTTATATACCGCTCGACATTTCTAAATAATCCAATATTGGGATTACAGAGGATGAATATGTCACCAAGTTCTGAGACAGGGCAGTGCAAGCTAATAAGCTTCCAAGGGGCATGGCCCAAGCCCAAGCCCATGTCTGCACAGGTTTTTCTTAAAGCTGACAATATAATCTTCACCATTGATCTTCTTTAAGATGACCGAACAGTCAAGATCAGGTCCTAATTTTCTTTTCTATTTTCTTTTATTTTCGGGCCACAGCTTAGCAAGCCACGGCTGACGCAGACCAATGAGGTGAGGCCTGATAATCTCACATTTAGGAGTTTTATTCGTTGTTGGTATTTGAGATTATTGAATAAAAATATATTTAACCGTACTTACTTACAAATATTTAGTTAGTGGTGAGTGCGGATCTCCTCCATAGGGAACGATGATCAAGGATTTAATTCTTACCATACTGATAACCGATATGAGAAAAGATAAATACTAGAGTAGAGTAGGCGATATAGTAATATCAAGTAGTATGTTGTATACAGCTATAATTCAACTTAAATTAGCAAGAAAAGAGGAGTTGAACGTAGAATTATGCATAACGATATGCGGATGAGATAGCGAATGTGAAGGATACGATAGTGATTGAATGTAGGAACGGTGTGATGGAAAAGATATAAGCGAGATAAGGGGAATGTAAGGGGGTGATATGATTGTAAACCATAACTAAGCAAACTATGATGTTGGGAAAAGAGCAACATAAGGAAAAGATGCATACCTTAGATCCTTACATTCTGCCGGGATCTTGAGGATTTGCGAGTGCTTGTAAGCTCCCCTCTTCTCTGATGCTTCTCCCCACACATCGAGGACACCAATAACACACTTGATGGACCTCAAAACTCAAGATCTTTCAATAACCCACATAAGTAGGATGCAAGTTCATGATGATTACACAGTGATCCATGCCTCTATTTATAGATCAAGGGGTAAGGATGGAAAGAGGAGGGGGAGATGAAGCAGTGCAGAAAATTTCAGCTCAATCGGTGTTGTAAATCTTCAGTTATGGCCATTTGAAGTTGGAGCAATCCTAGCCCTTGATTTTTTATCTCTCCTCATCATCATCTTTGACACTTCCTCTTTTTTCCATTTTTCAATCGAACTGTCACATTGCTCAAAATCAGTGTTGCTTCGTCTACCGTGTTCACGGTTATCAGAGTCGCCACTTGTACATGCAGTTGGAAACGAACAAAACATAAGCATACTATTTATATTATTAACTATTATATTTCTCATTCTTGCAGCAGATCTGGCATCACGTTAGTGCAAGCCACATCAGTGCTGGCCCAATCAAAATCCAACATCTCGGTGCCACGTGTTCACGCGAACACTGAAAAATATTATGTGGTCCTCAAGCCAATCACACCACCATGTTTATTTAAGTTCATTGAATAAAATATTTGTGTTCATTATTATTCCATATGATGTTTATAATGAAGTTCATGAATATGTGCAATGACTTTGTGGATTATGATGAGATCATAATACATTGATCACTAGTCTTTAAACATGTATTTTAAATATTCATATTTGATGGATAATCGAGACGGACATCAAATTATCTAGATAGAATAGCACTAGCTGATCCTACTTATACGATAAGTATAATTGATCCTATGACTACTAGTATGGTGACACTAAGGATAGATAGTGGGTATTCTTTGGAGAAAGATTTCATTTAATTGATCTGTATAAATCCCTGAATAGTATTATAGGTAAACATCAATCAGGTTGATTCATGTCACGGCTATATAAGTGATCCACTGACCTAAGACACCAAGGACATCTTGTGAATGGACAACTACATTTTGATTACGAATTACAAGCCTCTAATCATAGGATTCAAACACTTTATAGCTCGAATGTAGTAAGAAACTAATGGAGGTGATTGAACGTTCAAGATCAGATCATCCACCTTCGATATAGGATTAGATTGACTCAAGGAAGACGATGCAGTAAATCCCTTGCCAGGGTAGTGAGGATATTGGAGGATACTTTTTCCAATGATCCCCGTAACGTATTAGTACTAATTTAATGACAGATTAGGGTTTGACGATCAACCATAAACTAAGTCGTTTGAGAGTATCGCGTGGATGATGGATTATACATATACGGAACCGATGGCGATAAAGGTTCCATGAGAGAATTCAAACACTAGTCGGTATCTTCTAAAGCACGAGGTGTAGCTTGGCACCCCACGGCTTAGAAACTTAAACTATCAATTGGGTTAAATCGATCTTTAGTTAATTAACCGCTATGTAATATAGTTAATTAATAAGATTGATCAATAATTGTTATTCTTGGGCCAGTCAAGTTATTCACTAGAATGATACATGGGCCTAGAGGATCACACGCATGCGATCATAGAGACATTAGTGGATATATTTTACTTAATAGGTTTTTTAGAAAAACTCAAGTAAAATATAAATAGGGAACGGGGACTCAATTCAAGCACCCAATTGGCCATAATTGAGAGCCCCATTTCTACACTCAACCAAGGAGAGTGTCTTCATGGTGAAAATATCCTCAAGATTTTCAAGAAGAGTTGAAAAAGAAGAGGTGGAGATCCAAGACGAACGTGATCACGTGGATACTTCTAGAGGCCAGATACGTGAATGATTCCGAAAGCATGTCAAGGGCACAACAAGTTCCCCAAATGGTACATTTGATGTATTGATTTTAAAGATAGATTATGCATCGATTTCACACTTCCGCATCATGGAATCATATTTTCCATGGTTGATCCAAGGCAGAGAAAACCAAGAGAAAGAGGAAGAAGGAAAATAATATGAGGAACAAGTATCCGAAGAAGAAAAATTAAATATGAGTATAAAAAGAGAAGAAGAGACTAAGGATGAAAGAATAATAAAAGAAGACTAATACAAAGAAGAAGAAAATAATAACATAAGATAAAAAGAAGAAAAATAGCATAAAGGAAAAAGAAGACAAAAAGAAAAGTAAGGAGAAGATGAAAATAATTGTAACCTAATGAAGGCGGGAAGAGCTCCACACGCTCCACACACCACCACTAAGACTGGGGTCCAACACGTTGCTGGCATGAGCGAACTTCTTCGGGCACTTGCTAGGTATCACTCATGTATTCGTTCTTTTACTTCTCCTTGGGCGTGGCCGAGCAGGGTCCGTGTGCAAGTGGGACATTTACGCTCGCTCCACGCCTATAAACACTGATGAAAAATCCACTTAATAAATAAAAATCCATGGGTGGCGTCAAGGGCACGACTGGATCGGTCTGCGGGCACAACTTTGGGGTTGGCCGTACTCGACACCGTGTTTTTTACCAAAAAAGAAAATAAAAGAAGAAGAAGAAGGATGCGGGATAAAGGGCTGCAACCGAGGCGAAGGGGGGAGCACGATCGGGGGTGATGATTCGGGGGGGATGTGACGGAGAGAAGAGGAATGCATGATTGCGGGAGGGGGTTGTGGGTGAGTGTGGATTGACCAACTTAATAATATATTTTTATTTTATTAATTAAAGTCCGCTCCGACCGGCCAGTACAACCAAAAATGGTGGATCGACAGTCCCGGTTCGGTCTGGTCTGACCCGTCCCCAGTCCAAAATGTCAAACCTCACACACATTCATTTATAAATATACCATCTAATGTAACTTATATATTTCATTTACTCTTGAGCTCTCTATGTCTCTCCCACTCTCTCTCTGCTCTCTATATCTCTCTCTCCTCTCACTCTCCAATATTCTCTTAACCTTCTCTCTCTCTCTAAAAGCCGATGGTTGAATTGCCCGTTTAAGGAAGAGCACAGCCAAGAACTGAAGTGGGTTTGGCGGTGCAGCCCTCAAAACGTTGCTGTTCTTCGGAATTTCGATGCCTGACAACGGAAGAGACAGATTAAGATGAAGTTCCCGTCTTTCTCTCTCGTGATCTCCAACTCTCTCTTTACGGCAGGAAGGGGTGACAAGCAGGAACAAGGATTATAGCTATAGTTGTTTCATCTATCGCTGATCTTGGGTTTTCCCTTTGTTGGAATTGAAGCATTTCTTTCTCGCCTTCAATGCCGACTTCTGGTACTTTTTTGATGCGATTTCTCTCTCTTCTACTCTGAAAGCATTTTTATTGGCCCTGATCACCCGTGTATGGTTCTTCAAGAGGCTATTATAAAGTATTCGAATTTCTTCGTCAATGCCATGTTTCATTCGTTTCTGAGATTTGAGAATTTTCCTTCTAGTTTCCGTTAATTCTAATGATTATCTTATGTTATTACAATGGGGTAGTTGAGAACGACCGTGGCGTGGTTGAAGGAGACATCAATCGTTCTCTTTCTTTTAGAACAAGTCGTAGAATAGATCGGACAGATCCGAAGCAGAAGACTATTGTTAAAGGTGATAACCGTATCATTTTTTTTCACCTACATATATGACACGTTATCATGACATTTTCCATTGCCTTTTTCAGATCATCACAATTTTAATATAAAAAATAATCAATTTATTTAAAAAATATTTTAATATCAAAATATTACTTTATTTATTCTTTATAATGTCAAACTACTACTCTGGGTTTGCTCTGACTCAATTCTTCTGATGAAATATATATCATAGAGAAACTGTTAATAACGTAATTCTAATTTAGGTTCCCCCAGAGAAGATAAAATCAGCCCTTAATTATAAGTTATGTTTTATGTAGGTATTCTAAAATATATTTTACAAATGAAAAAGATGATCTGACCCAATGGTCATTTATCTCTTTCTATAATTATAAACCAGTTATCCTGTTTATTTTCTTGATTGATTTTTAAGCTTCTTGTTCAGGTGGGGGGGCCGTAAACCCTTGTAAAATGATCTCAAGGAAGACCTTTATACGTCTGGTCTTTGTCTCAGCCATTGTCTGGATAATGATCATGCTATTCTCACTGTTATCTCAAGTCTGGACTTGCCGATCTACTATTGCTTCTTCTTCTGGTATTCTTTTCCCTCTCTAGATTTAACTTTTTGTACCTACTGGTTTCCATGTATTATCTGCTGAAACTCTTTCTCTTTCTTTTTCTCTTGATTCAACTGTTTATCCCGATTGGTTTCAATGTATTATCTGCTTAAATTCTTTCTCTCTCTTGCTCTCTGCTTATCTCTCTCGATTCAACCGCTTATCCCAATTGGTTTCAATGTATTATCTGCCTAAATTGTCTCTCTTTCTCTCTGTTTATCTCTCTTGATTCAACTTCTTATCTCGATTGGTTTCAATGTATTGTCTGCCTAAATTGTCGTCTCTCTCTTTCTCTCTGTTTATCCCACTTGATTTAACTGCTTATCCCGATTGGTTTTGATGTATTATCTGCTTAAATGTTTCTCTTTCTCTCTCTCTCTGGATTCAACTGCTTATCCCTAATGGTTTCAATGTCTTAACTGCTTAAAATCTCTCTTTATTTCCCTTTCTTGATTCCAGTACTTATCAACATCGGTCTCAATGTATTAACTGCTTAAAATATTTCTCTCTCTTGATTCAACAGCTTATCTCCATTGGCTTTTATTTATTAACTGCGTAAACTCTTTTTCTTTCGTTCTCTCTCTTGATTCAATCGCTTATCCCCATTGATTTCAACTTTTTAACTGCTTAAACTCTTTCTATCTTGATTTAGCTGCGTAAACTTTTTTTTTTGATGCGCAGATATTTGTCAGAAACGGACCAAGATGATTCTCATGCTGCAAAACATCATTGTTCCAAAGCCCGTACACAGTATTATACTCTCGCCTAGTTTAAAAAAAAATTAAAATGAAAATTAAGTGATTATTCTTTTTTCAACCAATCAGGGTGCCCGGTTCCTGTTCTTGATGATGTGAATGCTATTAGCATCCCAGAAGGGCGGACTCCGGATATTGTTCTAAAAGATTTACAGTACTCTACGGTGGATGATAATCCTCATCCGCTGTTTGGAGGACATCTCAACTGGAATGAAAGAGAAGAAAGCTTTAATGTTAGTCCAACCATGAAGGTAGGGCCCACCACCCCTGTGAAGGGAATTTTAGTTATTTATATTTTAGATTAGTATTCCTTTAAATATTGTAGCCCTAATTTAATGGCAACCAAACCATGAGTGTAGGCCCCACCACTGAGAAGAGATTTTCGTAATTTATCTATAATTTTAGTTTTCCTTTGAATCCATATAGCCCACCTCAGGAGGGCAGAAAAGTTTTTGTGGAGATCCAATAGGAACTTGTTGTTATTGGTTTCTATTTTTCTCTCCCTATCTCACTCTCCCCCTTCCAATATCATACTGAATGGAGACCTACCCCTAGCTTTTCTTGATATTATCAATTTTTTCCTAATGTTCCCTTATTTACCCTCACGCCAGGTTCACTGTGGTTTCATGAAAGGTGGGGGTGGAGATATGGACGAGGTGGACGTGAATTATGCACGGAAATGCAGATTTGTTGTTGCGTCGGGCATTTTCGATGGCTATGACATGCCTCTTCAGCCAACCAACTTAAGCAAACGATCACGGAAGCTCTTCTGCTTCATGATGGTGGTCGATGAGGTGTCTCTCAATATGATTGAGCGTAACACCACTGCCAGAAAGGACAAGAATGGAGGTAAATGGATTGGGGTGTGGCGCATCGTGACTCTGCACAACCTTCCTTACGATGAACCCAGAAGGAATGGAAAAGTTCCTAAGCTGCTGACCCACCGATTATTCCCTCAAGCGCAATACAGTATATGGATTGATGGGAAAATGGAGCTTCTGGTCGACCCATTGCTTATGCTAGAAAGGTGAGTTCACATTTATCTTCCTTGAGTATGTGATATCCACACTCCCTGTCAGGAGAATTTCTGTCATTTGCATTTAGGATAGCTGCCCGTTGTATTTTCGTTGGAGGGCAAGCAAGAAAAATTTAACCAGTAAGCTATTTGATGAGGTGGAATGAATCACATATACAGAGTCTGATTCCCTGTACCCACCACTGCACCTCAGTCATTGTTCTGTTTTCTCTTCTATCATTTTCTCTTCATCTTAGAAGATCATTCTCATTAGAGACCCATATCAAGGTCTCTATCTGTCAGCCTCTAGATAACATTTTTCATATTTTTTAATATCCCCCGTTTATTTCCTTGAATTGGACATACAACCCTGTATAATTTTTGCATAATAACCATACCGGAAGGTAGGGAAAAGGTAAAATAAAATCCTATATATTTGGTCCAATGACCTACTCAAATTATCAGTTTCTTCTTTCAAAACTTCCGCTGTCAACGGGGTTATTCCAGGGTCGTTGAAGAAGATCCATCTGCCACCGGGAATGGCGATGAAGGTTGTTGTCACTATCAATGGTATAAGAGCTGATATGCTCTGCCACTACTGCACTCCCGTTAATAAATAAAGATAATCACTGCAAGTAGTTACTGTTCATTCTGTGTAATCAAATGTGTCATAACATCCTGATGATAATGCACATATTGGAAAGTGTCCAATAATGAACTTGAAGTCTTATGATTGATCTGGCATCGCATCATCTAATGCGTTTCCCAAATTGTCGTACATTTTAAGCTCTAAGAATGCTGGAAATATTAAAATGGTTTAAGACTATTTAAATATGTTCCAAGAGGGATAGAAGAAAAGAAGTAACTGGAAAAAAGATAAAATCTTTGGGAGAGCAGTGGGTTACAGGAGAAGAACTGATGTGATAATAAGATCACAGAAAGAAGATTCCTGATCAGAGAATGACGTCTTTCTCTGCTTTGGCTTCTTCTTCTTGTGATCTTCTCATGCCGGCTGTTCTTCCCTCGGACATCTTCCTCTGATTGGATGCCTTCTTTTTTGTGAATTACTCGCTCCATCCGTTCTTCATGGGTACCTCTCTGTTGCTCTTATGGAGAAATCACCTTTCTCTGTTATTTCTTTTCTTCTACCCTACTTCTAACAAAGTAAACGACCGTTTTATTTAATTTTGGGTTTGTTGGTTTATTGTCTTCATTTCTAAATTCCATTTAAAATTTTAACCTTTTTACCTTTAATTTGCTTATACTTTTTCCAGGTATCTCTGGCGTGGAAATTACACTTTTGCCATCGCAACCCATAAGCACCACAGAAGCATATTCGAGGAGGGTGATGCTATTAAGCGCAGGAAGCGCTATGCCCGGCCCTTGATCGACATACACATGAAAATATATCGCTATGAGGGGATGGATCTATGGAGTCCTGACAAGGGCACTGTCAGCGGTGTGGCTTATCTTAATCCTAAACCTTCTTAAATCTCCTAATTGATGGGTTAGTTGGCATCTAATGAAGATATAACTTATTGGCAGATGTTCCAGAGGGCGCGGTGATAATCCGAGAGCATACTGCAGTGAACAACTTGTTCATGTGTCTCTGGTTCAACGAAGTGGATCTGTTCACGCCAAGAGACCAGCTCAGCTTCGGGTATGTGGCCCATCGGCTGAGGACCCATTTCCGGTTTTTCATGTTCCCCAACTGCGAGTACAACTCGCTGTTCATCCTCCATCGCCATACGCGCGAGCACTCATCCGTCGTTGAGTGGGTTAAGTCCCTGGACGAGTTGACCGGATCAAAGGCGGCTCTCAAAGAGAGCCGGGGTGGGCTTGGGCTCTGGATGCCCTACCCTGGAAATCTCAGCTCAGTTCAGCTGCCTTTTGTCCGGAGAGCTTATCTCGCCGGCTGATGATAACTCAGGTCAATTGTTATCCTTTTACTTTTATGGGTTTTGAAGTGATGCGGCGATTATAATTTTAGTTATTGCATTAATTTTCTCGATGCTGGTCAGATGTACAGAACTGGCTTTGGATGTCTTATGCGGGCTATCACTTATATTCAGAGTTGCAATAATTCCTTTTTGTTTGATTCAAACGCTTACCAACTGTGCTAAAAGCTATAGCTTATAGTAAGTCCACTACTTTTCCTTTTATAGCAGGAAGTCACATTCAACATTCCCCCACCACACCTGCTGCTGGCGTATTTTTATGGGCGAAGCGTGCAGAATGTCATGTTAAATTCAACCAGCTACCTGGCTCTAATACCATGTTAAATTCAAGATCATACCAACTGTGCTAAAAGCTATAGCTTATAGCAAGGCCTCTACTTTTCCTCTCTAACCATAAGTAGCTTCAGATGTTGTACTTCAACAGGATGTCTTATGTGGGCTATTACTCATACCCAGAGTTGATTGTTCCAGTTGGTTTCAGATTTTGGTGGTGATATCAGGAATACGTTCTTTTATGAAACATGGCATGGCTGACTTATTCATCCCAATTTTTAGGGTCTCACAATGATTTGATGGAAAAAATTTAACAGTTGCATTTATTTTTCTAGTCGCTAGTCGTATGTACAGAACTAACCCTTTGGGATGTTGAGGTATCACTTATACCCCAGAGATACAATTTTTTTTCTTGTTTTTTTTATTTTCTTCTTGTCTGTATTTTCCTCCTGGTCCTAAGGTTGTGGTATCAGCTACTGTCTTATTTGGCTCTTTGTTGCTTCCTCCTGATTATTAATCTTATTTGTATTTTCTTTCTTGTGTAGTATGGCCGAATGGAAATTTCGCTCAATGCAAAGAATTGAGTATGTTGAGAGAGGGGGAGAGAGAGAGAGAGATGTGAAATACTCTGTAGACTGAAAATCCATTGATTTGTGTGGTAAATTTATCACGTTGTGGGATAGAAAACCAGTGCTCAATAGTTTTTATCTGATTCAACGCCATGTGTTACACCAGGGATTTGCCAAGAAATGCTGTTCTGGTCTACTCAAAAAAATGGTTAAGCTGATTGCACGTAAGAGATGAATTAACAATTAATGTAATCCTACACCTATTTGGATGAATGCAGAAATAGAAATCAGCACAAAAAGTATGAAATACTTCATTTTTTCATGTTTATGTCTCACAAGAACGAGCTTCTAGCTAGGGGTCTGGGAATGCATCTGAGTTGACCTGCTGGACATCAGACAAGAAGGATTGATCAGCTGAAGTGGTTTACTGATGATCGAATTAACTTGGGGGATTCAATAAATACTAAATACTAAACTTTTTCTCTTCAAACGAAAATATAGCCTTGGGTGATTTAAAGAAGGTGACTGTTCAATGATGGATTGATTGCTTTGATCAATCAGACATTTTGATTCTTTTTGCTAAGCTCAATTCAATAAGCTCTGAAGAACAAGATATATTATTTATGCTTTTTATTCAATTCATCCCTGGAGATTTTACTCGGGCCAGGTGTTTAATGTTTTTATACATCGTATTTAAGTCAACGGACTAAATTAGGAGTGCACAAAAGTTTTGTTAATGACTTCAAGGATCTAGGTACTATAAATGGTATTCAATAATTTGAAAGAAAATAATACTTCGAATTTAAACAGGGAATTCCAAATTTTTAAATGGTATTTATGTGTTCAATCTTCTATTACACGCTTATGTATGAAGGAATTACCTTCGAATTATAGCCATTTTATTTTATTGACTTGAAATAATATCATATATAAAGTATTCATCATTGATATTGTTGATGTTGATGTTGACAAGTACTAAACCTTATAGGGACATTTGTCTCCCTTTCCAGTATCAACCAAATAGGGAATATAATGTCTTACTGATATTTGGTAACACTGGATAGCCACTTTCCACCCAGCCAATAACACTAGATAGCCTCTTAAATTCTTTCTTCATTCCCTATCTAATTCTCTTTCCCTCTATCTGGCTGTCTCCCTCTCTCTGATTCTCTATATTTCATTATCACTCCCACCCTCCAACTTCCATATTCCTCACTATCACTCCATCTTTCTAATGTCATTCTTCTGCTTATCTCTCTCTGTCACTATCTCTCTACCTAGTTCTATCTTTTTATTAAGTTCAGTCTCCTTTCTTCATCTTAGATCTCTTTCTTGTTTCCTCTCACTCCCTCTCTCTAATTCTCTCTCATCATTCCCTATCTCTCTCTCTCTATCTCTAGTTCTATCTCCCTCTCACACTCTCTATTTCATTTTATATCTTTCACTCTAATTATATCTCCCCCCACGCTCTCCCTATCTCTTCTCCCACTCATTTAATCATCTCTCTTATTATGTCTCTCTCTCTCACACACACACACTCCTTCCCTCTCTCTAATTTTATCTCCTCTCTCTCTCTCTCTAATTTTATCTCCTTCCATCTCATGCTCTCACACTCTATATAAACATAATTCCATTTCAAACTTTGACTATGGTTCCACGTTTCTTCTTTGACGTTGTCATTGATCAGTAGACGCGATTGTATGAGAGCGTACCAAGACCAGATCAAGCTTTAGGCGTAGGTTTCGGGTTAGAAACATAATTCCTTTCCGAACTTTGACAGTGGTCCTATTTTTCTACTTTGACTTTGACATTGACTGGTAGACTTGACCGTATAAATGCGAACCTAGACCGTACCGAACCTCAGGTATAGATTTAGGGTTTGGTTTTTTTCGAAAACCTTGACCGAGACTGTCATTCCCTACATGTCCAGTTCTATCATTGTGTCCACCTTTTAATTACTGTCAGTGTGATGGATTTATTTGATTATATTCCAAATATGATAGGATGTTCAATTTTTTTTTGGTGAGCAAGCAGGGTTTTAGGTGACTTGTTTAAGAGAGAAGGAAAAATATGATTTTTATTTAAGGGAGAGGGAGATTCTTCGGTATAAGTTCAAAAACCCTGGAAATCGTTGCATCCAACGAAGACAATGATGGGTTTCTCCTCTCTGCGATTTCGCAGGATGGTCTCTTCTGCTAGATCGTTCTCCTCTCTCGTTGTTCATCAAGGCTGTGTTAAGAACCCCAGTTCGTCCGTCTGTAGAACATTTACTGGGGAGATTAACAAAGTTAAATCTTCTTTAATCCCTTGTGGAGGGGGCTTGAACCGTGAGATTTATGGGTTTTTCCCGAATCGATCATTTTCTGTTGTCGCGCAAAAAACGGGTCATGGGGCTGATTCAAGAATACTTCAAGTAATCGAAGAGGAGATCAAGTGTGCCGAGGAATGCGACGATCAGAACCGAGTGAGCGTTCCACCCTTACCCTTTTGGTTTTTTTCTTCTTATTTTGATCCCCATTTATGCGAATTTTCTGAGGTTTTTTTTTGACTCGAGTTACGGATTTTCAATGCTATCGGCGTTCTTGCTCTTGCTAGTGCCATCTTCGTTGTCCACGATCACTACTAGTTCTTTTTTTGCATTTAAGTTGTGAATCATGCGTTTTATGTTGAACTGAGAGCAGATCTTTGTCGTTGATGGACTCCTTTAAGTTATTTTTTGCTCTCCTGATCTTAATTTTTTTTATATCAATTTGTTCTTCAGTTATCCGCCCATTTCTCTTGCTTCAGGATTACATGCACTTAAGCTAATACTTCACTCAGTTTTTATTTAGATTCGAGGCTTTATGTCCCTTGTCATGTTCATTGAGAATGCATCATACTGTAGTCCGAAGTCTGGGAAGAACCAGTATTCTTGATTTAACATTGATCTATGATATAGCTTTTCTTCATCCATGTATATATTTTATTAAAACTTTTTTCAAGGTAAGGTATATTTTTCTTTCTTGACATCCATTGTTCAAATTAATCCAGGTTTTCTTGTGCATCTTGCAACCCGCATTATTGTTGTCATTAAGAAGATACTTTTCAGCATTGACTAAAAAGTTTTGTTTTTGGTTCCGTCGTTTATGTTAGAAGTAAAGGTCTCTGTTTAATTTGTGTCTATAAAGGTAGGGAAACATTACTCTTATGTGACTCTAGCTTTTCTCTTCTCTCTGGCCAAATTCAGCCCTTCTCTACCTTTTTATTTCTTTTTTTCTTATTCCTTTTTCTCCCTCTTGTCTCTTCTATGTCTCTACTCCTATTCCAGTTGGAGTTCTTCGTGGTTTTTAAAATCTTATTCTGAATCCTCCATGCAGCGAGACGAAATCCCCAGCCGCTTCCCCTTTGAGATAAAGGATTTTCCTGGCACAAACACCATTTCTCTAACCAGAGATTATCACGGTGAGGCTGTCAAGGTCATCATCTCCATGCCAAACCTCGTCACTGGAGACGATGAGGACGACGTACCCAGAGATCGGCAGGGGAGCTCCCAGTCATGCCTCCCTCTCTTGGTCATTGTCTCTAAAGGAGAGGGCATCTCTCTGGAGTTCTCTTGCACTGCCTACCCGGATGAGATCTGCATTGACAGTATGGTGGTCAAGGAAGCTCAGCAAGAAGACGAAGAGCTTGCCTACGAAGGGCCTGATTTCCAGTAAGCCCAATTCATAATCTTGTAGGGTTCTGATTCGTCAAGTACGATTACATTGGATGATGATGAAGACGATGACAACTGCAGTCGTCATTTGTACTATGTCGTCATTGTCTTGTCATCGATGTTTATTCATTTCAACCAATAGGGATGATGATGAAATGTGGGGATGACAATCTCGTTGGATAGTGATGAGGACGAAGAGCTTGCCTACAAAGGGCCTGATTTCCCGTAAGCCCGATCGATAATCTAGTAGGGTTCGAATTCATCAAGTACGCTTATGTTGGATGATGATGAAGACGATGGCAATTGCAGTCGTCATTTGTACCATGTCGTCATCGTCTTGTCATCGATGGTTATTCATTTCAACCAATAGGGATGATGATGAAATGTGGGGATGACAATCTCGTTGGATAGTGATGAGGACGATGATGACTTTTCATCATTCTTCATTCTATCTCATCATTTCCCATCTTTTGTTTTGTTACAATGGGGATGATGATGATGACGATGAAAGTAAGGAATGATGAATTCTTCATCAACCTCCAACCATGTAACAAAGTATGTGTTAGTTAATTAACTGGGTTTATGTTATGGCTCAGTGATCTAGATGAGAATCTCCAGAAGTCGTTTCACAAGTACCTGGAAATCCGGGGGATTTCTCCGGGGACGACAAATTATCTCCATGAGTACATGATCAACAAGGACAGCCGTGAGTACACGATGTGGTTGAGAAATGTTAAAAGCTTCATCCAAGAGTGATGACGAACGCTTTCCTCTGCAAAATGAAGGTCAATCACCTGGTGATGTTTTAGCATGTTCTTGCTGACCTTCTTTTTGCAAATATTTCAGATATATATACATTTTGATAGAATTGTTCTTGTTGAATTTTTTTGATGACCTTGGTGTCAGAGTTCGCTAGGAAAATGTTTATGCAGCTTGTTCTTGCATTTGACACATCTGAATAAAGGTTGCTCTGTGGAAAAAAATCCTCACCTTCCTTTTCCACATAATTTTTGTGTATGTTTTAGTCTCTCTCTCTTTACTGAACCATTTGTTGATAATTATAAATGGGTCTTCTTTCTTTTTTTCCCTACCATCCTTGTCTCTTTTGTTTTGCTTGGTCTCAACCTCATTTTCTGAATGTGTTTTAATGGTCCTTTCTTTCTCTCTCTTCTCCTTCCCCCTATCCGTTTCTTCTTGTTTTAGTCTCTACCTAAATTTGTTTTTTTTTAAGAAAAAGAGGGAAGATCACCCGGAATCGATGATCAAACCCGCTCTATCTAAATTTGTTGTGGACTCCCTCCATTCCTGTCTCCTTTATTTCTGTCTCAGATCGAAAATTCGTTATATATGTGGTAACGTTCTCACTTCTCAGATGGTTTAATCCCTCCTCACTCGCCCCTCTTCTCATTGGTCTTAGATGTGAAAATTTTTGATATTTTTTGTTCTCCTCCTCTAGCTTCGGATATTGTAAAACCTCTGTCTTCTTCTCTCCTTCATTTATATAAACCCTTGGTATCTGATCTGGAAATCTCATTCTATTACTTGTATCCTTCCCCATTTTCTCTAATCCTCTATTGTCTCCCTCTATTTTTCAATTCCATATTCGCAGACCTGAAAATCTCATCCTATTTCTGGTATCATCCTCAAATTTCTGATAGTAACAAATCATTTTCATCTCTGACTCTATTTCTCTGTCTCTTTATCTCATCTTATTTCTTAAGTTCTTGTTCTCAGATCTTAAAATCTCATCGTATATCACTCTCAATTTTCTGATACAAAACAATTATCTTCATTTCCGACTCTTTTTGGTTGTCTGTTTGTTCCTTTCCAAGTCTTTTACTCTACTTATTTTTCTTACATTTAAAAGTGTCTATCTGCATTTATTTCTCAATCATTCTTGACCTTAAATCTTGAATCACATGATTTTTTGTTACCATCTCAAATTTATAAAAGCTTAAAACCTCTCATCTCCACTATTTCTCTACCTCCTCGATCTCAGATCTGAAGATCTCTGAATGCTTTTCCATCTTTTGTAATTTTCTCATATTATAATCGAAATCTTTCTTCCTGTATAATAAAATCTTCTATGTATCGTATCTGAAACTCATGTTCTTTAATATTTATAATTATCTCTATTAGAAGAAAACTTTTTTACTCTATTTCTTTCTCTTCCTTGGTCAGAGATCTTAAGATATCAATATTTTGGTACCCTTCTTAATTTTGGGTTTTTTGAAACAAAATTCCTTTATTTCTCTTTCTCCTTGATCTCATTTCTGAGCGTCTCAAGGTTTTTTTATCCTTCGTAATTTTCTAATAAATTTAGAACGACTCTCTTCATCCATTACTTGATCTTGTTGGTCTCGTCGTTTTAAATTTCTTGATACTTTTGTATCCTTCTTAATTGAATGATATTAAAATAGAAGTCTCTGTCCATCTCATTATCTATCTCCTTGGTCTCATATCTAGAAGTATTATGATACTTTCTATCATTCTTTGTTTGATTAGATTTAGAATAAAGCCTTTCCTCCTTCTAGTTCACTACATACTTGGCCTCATACCCAAAATTTTCTGTAGTTTTTTGTATAATTCTTGATTATCTGAATTTTAAAACCTCTTTTTTCCTATATCTCCCATACCACCGGTATCAGATCTGAAAATCTTTTAATAATTTTTGTATGATTCTTGATTGTCTGATATTTTGTAACCTCTTTATTCCTATATTTCAATCCCATTGGTATCAGATCCAAAAAACTTTTCATATTTTTTGTATCCTTTAAATTAATTTATGATACTTTAAAAGATTGCTTCTTATCTCTCACTATGTTTCTTCCCCCTTGGTCCCCGATATGGAATTCTCTAATTTTTTTATATTCACCCTAGTTTTGAGATAAGTGAAAACCTCTCAATTACTTTACAGTTCTTTCACCGTGGTCTCATACCTGAAAATTTCTTCATATTTTTTTCTCACACTTAATTTTTTTATATATAAAAAATCCACGGCTTCCTATATTTCAATATCTCGTTCGTCTCGTGTATGAAATTCTGTTAATGATTTGTATTATTATTAACTTTTTGATACTTAACAATAAAACCTCTCTCTTCCTATGTTTCTCCATTTACTTTGCCTTGGATCTTAAATATCTTATTTTTTTTATTATTTTAGCATACAGATGTATAATAAAACCTCCTTATTCCTCCATTTTTGTTTGTCCTTGGTCTTTAGGTGTAAAAATGTCATTATATTTCATATTTTTACTGATTCTCTAATATTTTAATTCTATCTTCCTCATTTATTTATCTCTCTTGATCTATAAACCTGAATGATATCTTAATATTTGACTTCCTTATTTTATTTTTTTGAAAAATTAAAACCTATATTCCTTTATTTCTAGATTCCTTTAGTCTTAAATACAAAATTCATAATATTATATTTTTGTAGACATCTTACTTTCATTATACTCAAAATAAAGCTGTCTCGTCCTATAGTTATCAACCTTCTTCGTTCCCGTATTATTTTTATCATTGGGCTCAAATATGGAAATCTTCTGATAGTTTTGTATTCTTCTTACTTGTTTTTTAATATTCGAATGCTTGCCTATTCCCCTGATGTTCCATCTTCTTGGTCTCAGATTAAAAATTATGTTATTTTTTTATTGCCCTTAGTGTCATGAATCGTAAGAAAAGCCTCACATCTCCATTTCTCTAACTAAAGAAGTCTCAGATACAAAAATCATTCTGTGTTTTTTCTATTATTCATATTTTATGATACTCAAATAAAGCCTTTCTCTTCCTCTAGTTTTCTATCTCCCTCGTCTCAAATCTTGAAATATCTTGATATGTCTAACTTCCTAATATTTTTAAACGTCTCTCTTCCTCTATCTTCTTCGGTCTCCGGCTTTGAATCTCAAAATGCTTTTACATCCTTCTTAATTTTCTGATACTTCAAACCTCACGACCCTAAGCCTCCAAATGGGTCAATTGGATAATAGATATATTCCTAGTAGGTTATTTCCTAAAATGTAATACATTCAATGTACCTTTTAATGAAATCATTAGGGGTGTTGATTTGTTAGTGATATTTGAGTTAATCAATAAAAAATATAATACCTTAAACCATAAAAAGAATACAACCTGTTAGTGCGCAGCGTCTTCTCCATAAGGAACATAAATTGGAGATTTAAAGTATTATTATATCCCTCGAAGGTAATCAGGAATATATATTGTATAGTGAGACAAGAAGGATGGTAAATAATGTTGGGTTACGGGGGCTTCATCTGGATGAAAACTTAGAACGATTAGCAGCAGAAGACTTAAAACAGAATATTAACGACATCAGCAAAACTATGAATCAAATCACCTGGGCACATATAGATCGAGATTTGACAGTTGACATACCCTAAGTCATTAATGGGGCATCACAGAGATGATCCTTGCCCAGGTGATTCAATTCATAGTTTTGTTGGTGCCATTAAGATTCCGTCTTAAGTCTTCCATTATGAATTGGTCTAAGTTTCATCCAGATCAAGGTCCTGGAACCCAACACTAAGTAATGATCATTTGATGCAGCCATGATTGGCTATGGTCAATGGTTAGTTAAAATCCAAGTGAATAAACTTGCAACACGTGGTGTCACATGAATTAAAACCGAAAAAGATCACTAAGTCACTTTAAATAATCCCATATATATTTTAAATAATTATTCCCGGCTTCAAACACTATTTTACTCACAATCATGATGCCAAAAAATTCTAAAAGTATATTTTATGACGATGAAATTTCATTTACTAAGTTATTATCAGAAAAGTTTTAAAATATATACGATGTGGGAAATTTTCTTAAAAAAATAGAATATCATTTAAAAAATCCAAAAAATATATTTAAAATCCAAAAATCCAAAAAAATAGAATATCATTTAAAAAATATATTTATTCATTTTATGGTTGATGCCACACATATAATTATTCTATTGAAAGTAAACACACAAAATTCATGATATTAATCTAATAAATAGCATGTTATCAGCTTTCTAATGGGTCAACATTTTTCATGATTTACCCTATTAACCCATCATTTTGGCCCTCGGTCCAGTAATGGTCATCTTTGGCACCAGACCTCTAAGACTTTCAAGGTTAGCCCTGTCATTATCACTTTTTGTCACATATGGACCCCCTCCCTCTCTATTTTCTCAATCTTTCTTGGTCATAGATCTTAAAAACCTGAAGATGCTTTTGTATCCTTCCAAAATTTCCAATATTTAAATCTCCCAAAATCCATCTTCTGATGACTTGGGATATCACAGGGGGTAGTTTCCATTAGTAAACTACAAGAGTCATTCGTCAGGTCATTCATCACGGTGATGGAGGTGTGACCGATGTCGTGACAGTGATGGGTGATGTTCTAGAAGGTCATGATGGTGACAGATGATGTGGTAGAATATTGGAGATAGATGACCTTATAGAAGACTGATAAGAACCTCGGTCTAGGTTCGTATCAGAAGGAGGGTAGAGGGCGAGGCGAGGTAGACGTTCCCGAGGTAGGAGAGTCGAAACGGGAATGATAGGAGGGGTCGAACAAATGGGGCAGGGATCGACCAGGGACGAGCCTCCTGATGACGGAGTGAAGGGTTGACGATCGTCGGGATGGGGATTGTTGGAGACTAGAAGAGAACCGAACGGTAAGGGTAGATATCGGATTGGAGGGGTGCCAGCTGAAGATCCGGTGAGACGATCACGGGATAGGGGATCACTAGACGGTCAAGGGGACGGAACCGAGACAGGGAGGATCGAGGTAGTGAGCCAAGAGAACGATCTTACCTTAAGTCTTGACTGCCCTCCTCAAGGGAGGGCTACACATATTTGTAAGAAAAAGGAAGCAATCTACCCTAAACATGAAATGACTAAAATGCCCCTAGTGGGCTAAAATTCCTAAGATACCATTTGGGGTTAGAGGATCGTATCAAAGACTGTGACGGTGATGGATGGCGTGACATAATATTGGTGACATGTAACGTGGCAGTGACATTACAGTGACCGATGACCTTGTAGAAGGTCATGAAGGTGCCAAAAGCCGTGGCAGAATATTGGTGATGTGTGACATGATGGTGGCGTAACGGAGTGAGGATGACTGATGACCTCAAAGAAGGTCGTGAAGGTGCCGAAAGATGTGGCAGAATATCGGTGATGTATGACATGATGGCGACGTAACGGAGTGAGGGTGACCGATGACCTTGAAGAAGGTCGTCAAGGCGCCAAAAGACATGGAAGAATATTAGTAACGTGTGACTTGATGGCGATGTAAAGGAGTGAGTGTGACCGATGACCTTGAAGAAGGTCGTGAAGGTGCCGAAAGACGTGGCAGAATATTGGTGGTGTGTGACATGATGGCGACGTGACAGAGTGAGGGTGACCGATGACCTTGTAGAAGGTAGTGAAGGTGCCAAAAGACATGGCAGAATATTGGTGACGTGTGACATGATGGCGACGTGACAGAGTGAGGGTGACCGATGACCTTGAAGAAGGTCACAAAGGTGCCGAAAGACGTGGTAAAATATTGGTGACGTGTGATATGATGGCGACGCGACGTAGCGACCGATGACCATGTAGAAGGTGGTGAATGTGCTGAAAGAAGTGGCAGAATATTGGTGACATGTGACATGATGACGACACGACACAGTATTGGTGACCAATGACCGTGTAGAAGGTGGTAAATGTGCCGAAAGACGTGGCAGAATATTGGTGACATGTGACATGATGGAGTGAGGGCGACCGGATGACCGCGTAGAAGATCGTGAACGTGCTGAAAGACGTGGCAGAATATTGGTGATGGCAACGTGACGGAATCATGATGACCGATGACCTTGTAGAAGGTCGTGAAAGAACCAAAAGACGTGACAGAATATTGGTGACGGGTGACGTGATGGCGACGCGATGGTGATGGAGGGTCTCAGACAGGTGACGTGATGGGATGTCCATACAAATATTTTCATTTGTCAACTAGAGAACGGCACGTCCGGGTCGTAACGCCCCGGACATGACAGGACGGATGATGATGCGTGACGAACAGTGACATGATGAAATGTTTGTCACGTCACCGTCACGTCATGTGTCTGAGTATTTTCAAAAAAATCTGTCATGTACCCGTCACGCGTCCATGCATCCTCGTTTCGTCAAGTCACTGTCACCGGTGACGGAAATAATAATATTTATTTTTACTATGTTAATAAACATAGTCGAAATATAATATTATTTATTTTACTATGTTATTATTTATAATATTTATTTTACTATGTTAATCCGTCACGGCCGTCATCTGTGACAGGCCTGTCGTCACGTCACGCGTCTGGGGTGTCCCGTCACCGTCACGTCACCGTCATGTACAGCCCGTCACGCGTCACCATCACCGTCATGCCCCATGCATTCTGTCACCGTCACCGTCACTTCATCCGTCACGTGGCCGTCACGGTGACGTGTGACGTTTGCCAATCCCTATGATACAAATATTTTAATTTGTCAACAGATTGATGGTCTCACTCCTCTTCCCTCCATAATTTCGGCCCAATAACAAGCCCATTAAAAGGCCCATTAAACAGTCGTCTTCTTCCTTTTTCCCTCTTTCTCTACAGTCGCTACATAGCAGACTGCACACACAGACTCTCTCTAGCTCTCTCTCTTTCTCTCTCTAGAGGAGGAAGATGCCGCGGAGGTCGCTATGGAAGGGGAGCTTCGTAGACGCGTTCCTGTCGAAGATGGTGGAGAAGGGGAAGAGCATGGCGAACAGGAAGATCTGGTCGAGGAGATCTTCGATTTTGCCCGAGTTTGTGGGATCGACCGTCTTGATCTATAATGGCAGAGTCCACGTTCGTCGAAAGATCAGTGAAGGTATGGTGGGGCACAAGTTTGGGGAATTCGCCATGACGAGGAAACGGAAGCGTTGGAGAGGGGCCGCGGCACCGCCGCCGCCCAAGCGCGGCGGCGCGAGGCGATACAGCACTTCGTCCTCGTTCTGTCCCGATTTGGTGATCCAGGAATCTCTGCTGTTTTTTTGGTCTTTTTTGCTGTGTAGATTGATATTTGGTGAAATTCTTGGGTATAACCTAATTTTGAGTGTGCAAATCAAGAAAATGCTTGACTACTTTCCATATTTACTGCCTTTGATACGTCGGTGATCTTTGCCCACAGCAGAAAATGGTGCATTTTTAGTATATTTTCTGTTCTGGACTATTTGTGTGCGATTTTTATGCTCTATTGTGTGGGCGTCGTTTGAAGATTTGGGTTTATGTCTCTGTTTGAGATTACCCCCGACTGAAACTTACCTGAATTTTAGTTTGTTATGCCAATACTTGATGGTTTTATAACCTGAAAGATTATTTTTGGGAACATCTCTATAACCTACTACTGATTTTACGTACCATAAAACGCTAGATTATTTTCACTATATGCTGTCTTTCTCACAGCGTTGATTTTTGGCGAAAAGTCTTACGAGATAACTTAATTTTAGTCGAACATCAGATTCCGTCTTTTTCTTCAAAACAAGTCGTACATCTCATAAAATGCGATACTGCAGTCTGTGTTTGTATTTTTCGTGCATAATTATGGAGGCTTCGGTCGACCGTTTGGTTGGACCCAATTATTTGAGATAGTTTCAAGCTTTTAGATCAACCCGGGATTTAAAACACCTTAAACTGCAGTTCTATATCCATCTATGTTTGATGGATTTACAATCTCCAAGAACATTTGGTATCTATTTTTAATGCTTTTATCTGCTAGAACATTTGGCTGTACGAAATTCTTTGGAATGATTTCACTGTTTCAAGGGACACAGAGTAACAATCACAAAAAACTCGTTTTTTAATGATTAATTTTTTGCTGACCCTTTTCAGGCGTCTTCTATCCCACTGAACCGTGGCCCTAGATTTTCTGCCGGTATTAGTTCTAGAAATAGCTTCTTCTCTGGGTTCAGGCTCTTGTCAACTACTGCAGCTGCTTGCATTGCTTCTGCCCAGAATGAGAGATTGAAATACCAGGTAAAATATTCTGCATTTAAATCCGACTTGAATCTCTGCTCCAATATTCTACGTTTCTTCTCGTTTCAGTTTACAATCAATAATGGAGTAATCTCAGTCGTCTCTACCTTTTTTCCTCTATTTATTTATGTTTTGTGTTACCTTTTCTCATTTATTTTGCTGAATTTTCAGTGGGTTCAAAACCTTTTGGGCAAGTACTCGAAATCTCCTTCTACTATGTCTGTCAGTCTGCAAGAAGGGATCAAGAAATGAGGTTGGTAGGTTTTGAGAAAGAACCCTCATTTTGTAGTGGTAGATTATGCTTAATACGGTATCTCATTTAGGTCTTGACTTAACTTGGTGCGTGGAGCTGGATGGGAGAAAACAGAGGAGCAGGATCTAAGATGAATCTAGGAAATCATTCCTTTTATTAATGGTAAGGGGGTGACCTGTCTAACCCTACCCCCTTTCATTAGGGTTCTTTGTTTCTTTTTCTTTTTTCTTCAGAAGTAAACTGTTTAATGAGTTAATCTATCATATGATTCAATCGGTGATTCAGAAAAATACAAATGGGCATGTTACCCCTTTGCTATGATTCAAATCAGTCTACTAATTTTCCATCGAATTTCTGTCTCCTCTGCCTGAATGGATTTTGTTGTAAATGATCTGTTTTACTGCCCAGGAATCGCTGCTCAATTCAAATCATCCCATTATCAGGTGGGATGATTTGAGTGCAAGAATCGTTCGTTCTTTCTTTCAAAAGTAAACCTTATAATGATCTAATGAAAATGGTGATCATAAAATTACATGGTCATCTCACCCCTTTGTATGTGCTTTAAATCAATTGACAATTTTCATATACATGTAATATGTATATGCATATCTAAAGCAGATTAATGTCCGTTATTGATATATCCTTGCTCGGTATGTATCATGACGATGTATTTGTTGCTCCATGACTTCCAAAATAACCTCGAAAATAAAATCGATCGTACAATCCATGATAGTTCTTGAGTTCAAGAGAGGAGAGATGTTCCCGGGGTCGAAAGAGAGAAGAACGAGAATGGTAAGGAATGTTTTTTTTTTTGAACAATAAAGAAGATCATCCAACTTGGTGACCCTTCGTAAACGTGGACGTGGAGGGGTCTAGGCCAAGACACATATGGCCCATCCTTCCCCCCATACCCACCACCTCATCCACGACCAAACCAACAAAATACCAGTCTCTCCACATCATTTATAGCCCTTTCCACCGACATTGCAGCCCCCCCCTTGAATACGACCTTGTTGCGGTGGGACTATATCGCCCAAAGCACCGCGAATCTCAGCCCCTGCTCCTTGTCAATCCCATGCTGGCGGCGCGGCAGTGTGGCCCATAGGTGCGAGCTCGACGTAATCTCTGCTAGCCCCTGGCTTGCCCATAGTGCCCGAGCAAGCCGACATTGGAAAAAGAGGTGCTCGCACTCCTCTTCCTCCTCCGTACACACAAGGCATAGTGAAGATTCAGCTGGAAGGAACCTTTGCCGTCTCACGCGGGTCATTGTCCGCTTCTTGACGAGCAGCCATGCAAACGCCCTAACATTTAAGGGAATCTTTTGCCTCCAAATTGAGCGACATGCCCCTAAAATGATTGGGTCCTCATAGTGGTGTGGTCTCAAGCTGTGGTAAACTGCTCGGCTGGAGAATGGACCCGATTCCCATACCCACCCATCTGTCATCTCCTTCATTGGCCTCCAGTTGTTCAGTGTTTGCTGAAGGCTTAAAAAATCCTCCACCCGTTGACTAGATAATATGGCCGCAAAAGTTGGACACCACACTCCATCCCAACACTCTTCCACCAAAGAATGCCGGTGACGGACTAGGGCAAATAAGCGGGAGAAGAGATCACGAAATCGTCCATGCGAGGTCCAAGTGTCCATCTAAAACCTAAATCCAGCGCCATTCCCCAATTGGGCCCGGAAAAGCTCCCTGACCAAGGGAAACACTTTCCTCATCCCTCTCTAAAAAGCGGACTCCCCCCTCACCTTGCGCATCAACTTCTCCCAACCCAAATTGGAGCCATATCTGTCCCTCACAACATCCTTAATTATGTCATCCTCCGGTCCCACGATCCGTCTAACCCATTTGGTCAGTAGTGCCACATTCAGAGTATTTAGGTCAGGTACCCCAAGTCCACCCTGTTTAGTTGGCGTGCAGATGTCATTCCATGAAACCAGCGCCATGGCACGTCCTTCCCCTGCATTTGCCCCCTTCCAAAAAAATCTCCGCATGATCCCGCTCAGGCGTTTCTCAACACACACCGGAATTTTGAACACGGATAAATAGAAAGTTGGTATGGCTAATAATACCGATCGCAGCAGTCTCCCCCTCGTGACAAGACTCTCTGCTTCCATCCCTCCAAACGTCTCTCCACCTTCTCCACCACTGGTTGTCGGTTTGCTTGTTGAAGGTTACCAACCGATAAGGGTAGCCCCAGGTATCTCATAGGCAGTGAACCCACTGGCGTTTCAAGCGCACTGGCACACTGGGTCTCCTCCTCCGTCAATGCACCGAAACACACAAATTCCGATTTACCTCTGTTGATGTGCGGTCCGGAACAATCTGCAAACACCCGTAAGAGTGCCGCCAAATTCTTGGCCTCCTCTACCGATCCCTCGATGAAGAACAGTGTATCACCCGCATACTGTAGCAGAGGGATGCCCAATGGCTGGCTCGGCATATGAAAACCTCTAATACACCCCCTTCCACATACCAATGAGGTACTTATGGCTAGTATATCAGCTGCTAAAACAAAAGGCATCGGTGCTAGTGGACACCCTTGTCTGATCCCTCTCTGCGGTCTGATCCACCCTCCTTCACGGTGTCCATTTACCAACACGGCAAACGACTGAGACGTCACGCATCGCTTCACCCATTCGATACATTCCTCCGGGAAACCCTTTATCCAAAGAATCATATGCCTTCGCAAAATCTACCTTCCACATGAACCCCTTGGACCCATTCTTCTTCCACGAAGCAATAATCTCCTTGCCATGACTGCACAGTCAACAAGCTGTCTCCCCGAGACAAAAGCAGACTGAAATGGCCCAACCAAGTCCCCAAGCATCCCTTGTAATCGATTAGCAAGTACCTTTGCAACAATAAGGTATATGGAGTTGGATAATGATATGGGCCGGTAATCTCCTACATTTTCTGCTCCTTGCCGCTTCGGTAGTAAAAATAAGAAGGATTTATTTATCCTTTCCATATTTGCTTAAGGGTTTCTGAGCTCCCCCAATGTGGCCATCACATCCTCTTTGACCTCACTCCAGAACTCCTTATAGAAAAATACCGGTATGCCGTCCTTGTAGAGAATGGTAAGGAATGATGGTGGATCGCTGGAGGATTAAGGGAATTAGGGTTGGTTTTTTCACTCACCTTTAATTTCCTGCCCCTCCAAGAACTTGAGAGGGCTTTGGGCTGTTGGGCCCGGGGTTGTCTTGGGACACTCCATAGTAGACTGGGCAGATCTTTATCTGTGATCTTTGTAATTTTTTAGATCTTTAATGTTTTGGCAGATTACCAAATTTCAGTTAGTTTGAGATAATTGTCTTCTCTAGGATGTCTATATGTCTTCTCAAAAAAATAGATCTTATTTCCTTCAGATTTATTGTTCTTTAGAAAAACTCCTCGCACTTTGGAAACCAGGTCTCCCTGGGGAAGTACAATGAGATAAAATAAAGGACTATGATTTTTATGTTCATGGTCATTGCTCTTCTTTCTGTGGTGCATTAATTTTTCTAATCCTGTTTTAAAAAGCAACTATCTCTAATCAGAATTCTGAGGAATTTTTATCATTAAATGCGTTTATCAAATTCTTCTGAAAGGTTGGAAGATCAATGAATGATCTTTGCAATCGTAATGTTTCTGTGAAGTTTGTTTATATTGTCTCTTCATCTAGACTGTATGGAGCCTATACAAAAGGTTTAAGACTCTGTTTTTTTGCATTGGAATCAATGTGCAATTCCGTAGTCATGGAAATAAAAATTTACACTGACTGTTGTGGAAATGTTTTAGAGGAAGCATTACACAATCTTCTAACTGGATCATATCTGGTCAAGAGAAAATGTATTATCCATTAGCTGTTGTATTTCTATGTTCTCGATTTGTCATCTAGAATTATGCCTATTCCCTGCAGCGATATCACCTCCATGCCCGCCACTTCATTCAATTAATCATGTATTCTGTTCACATTCATGAAATGATTTGGGATGGGCAATTCCTTCTCTCGCTTTCTTTGTTCATAAGTGGCGGGGCAAACCACATGGTTGGACAGGAATTTTGTTTAATGGATCTCAAGGACTGGTGAGATGAATAAATAAGTTCATAGATGAACTTTAAAAAAATGATTTTGACTGATTATGGCTAAATCATATTATTGTAATGATCGGATTGACAGTTTCAGGTGCCGATGGATGGTTATGGGACTTGGAGCAGGTGAATTAGTATTTTTAGATGTTATTTACTTTTCAAGTTTAAGTAGTTTGTTCCCTATTGTTTGGCTAATTTCTTTTTGAGAAAAAAATGGGTTACAGTAATAGATCCATCTTTATATTTAATGAACATCAAGTCCTAAGTCAAATGGAAAAGTAATATGTTTTCTTCCCCCGATTGAAGACAGAAGAGTGCACATAAAATATATTGAAACGCGAAAGTAATATATCATATTTTATATCTTGATAGAATTATCTTGTGCATTTCCTATCAGATGCCTAAGATATCATTCATTAAAGACATTTTCATCCACACGGCTTAGGAACTTAATGATTCCTTCAAACACTGTCTCTTTAGTGAGGTTAATATGTAAGGAGAAAATTATATAGTAAAACCAGTTATAGTTTTTTTAGTTAAAAAACTGCATCCTAAATATTAGACCTACACCCAAAAGTTGGTTTGACGAATTTTTAAGGTGATTTTAGTGTACATAATTTGAAATTAGTTCCGGCAAAGTCAGTTAGGGACAGCATAACACAATACATGAATTATATGATTGTCACATAAATTTGGTTGACACATAGTGACGACATACAATTTATATAAATTACTTAATAAATGTGACCTTGAATTTCTGCAGTTAAATGTCGTTTTTCATGTTGTGATGGCTCAAATTGAGTAAAGTTTACCTTTATAATGATTTTTTATTCTTTCTAAATTTATGTTATTTTTATATAATTTTCACCATTGAATTAATGTTCAAATGATCTTACTGTCTAAATATATTTATATTGACTTATTCAAAAATATTTATGAATAATTCTTGTTCCACCACATGTTGTGATTAACTTTCAAATTTTCTTTCAATGATTAGTTTTGGAAATCATTGGAACTCAGGTCATTTTGGCCTCATACTTTCGGAATTAGAAAAACAATTTAAAGGCTAATCATGTGCCTTTGAGCGCACATTGACTCATGGTGATGGAAGGGAATCAGATGATCGCCAACATGATTATGTGATCCAAAGAAAAAAGGTGTCCCATTTTTTTGTATAAAATACATGAGAATCCCTGGTGGCATAGAAAATTAAAAGGAGGAGATTTAAAAATCATGAAGTATAATTTTAACTTTTCCAGATATCATGCATGGAGAGAGCTGACTACAGGAGGAGGTGGGATTAATTTTTTATCTAATAAGTTCTTAAAACCTGATCTAATTTTGTATTGATTTCTGCCAACAATACCAAAAATTGAGGAGATTTTTTTTCCAATCAGAGCTTAAAAACTGGAGCTTTCTGGTAGTCATGTGGAGTAGAAAGAAAGAAGATCTAACGGCAACTGTCCAAACTTAAAGATGCAATATATCATAATTCAACCATATGATTAAGCTGAGGATCAAGACCAATAGGATCCAACCATCTCCATCATCATTGATATTGGTCTTTGTGCAAAGTTCAAGATCTGGAGGCCTTAACCTCCTTTTGCATCACCTAATATAGATATTATACACAGGATCTTCCCCTCATGCCAAATTCCCCTATTCCTTTGAACCCAAAACCATGTTTCAAATTCACGCATCCTCCAACATGTGAACTGAATCATTATACACAAATTATTGGGTTAATTCCATGAAATTTACATATTTATGCATTAAAATAATCATATATGCTTATTATCAAGTGTAAAATGATCTTTTTTAAATTTTATATATTTTATGCATATATTAATATAATTTTGATTAAAATTCTGATTTTTTAGAATTATTGCTACTTGTAAGGATTTTACGGACATCGAATTCATAAAGAAATTACTTTTCTAATTCTTAATATATTTCTATGAAGTTGTTGACATCATATTCATAAATTAGGTTTTCTTAATCAGAATTTATATTTATTATATTCTTGCGAATAAGGTTTTATTTTATAAATACTAATGAATATTTTTAAGGCATAAAATCATGCCCACCAGGCGTCATCATTCAATTCGATCGAATGGCGACCAATCACTAGTTTTGGCAATGACTAGCTCCATTAATCACTGCAAAAATGTTTCATTATGGCATTGCGAATTGCGATGTCATAATGCACTATCACGAACTCACAAGTTTTATTTCTTTATTCATGTGGGGGATGTGGACCAATAGAAAAAAGATAATATCTAAATTGCAATAAATGTGATGTGATAACTGAGAGAGCAAAGAGTAAAAAATAAGAGTACAAGTATAAATTTGCAGAGTCACATGTGGCGTGCACGTGCAACACCGCCATTGGTATTTTTTGTCTTTTCTTATTTGAATGACATGTGTCAGCATGTCATTCAACGTAAGAAACTAAAATATAAAAAATGAAGAGTAAGAAGACATGTTGTTGTGTTCGGTGCCTTGATTCGTCCACGGAAAACATGTATCCATGGATGCAGAAGAGTGTCGATCTATTCATATTTGATCGTTAAAATAAAACATTGAATGTACCTTTTGGGGAACTCGTTACACTCGGCCTCTAGAAGTATCCGCGCGATCACTCGATGCTTGGATCTCCATGTCTCTTCTTCAACTCTTCTTAAAAATTTAGAAGATCTTCTCACCATGAAGACACTCTCCTTGGACGCATGGAGAAGAGAATGGAGAAAGG
Source organism: Wolffia australiana (assembly GCF_029677425.1). Lineage (NCBI taxonomy): Eukaryota > Viridiplantae > Streptophyta > Magnoliopsida > Alismatales > Araceae > Wolffia > Wolffia australiana. The sequence goes on along the minus strand of NC_135850.1, from coordinate 11,568,795 downwards.
GAGGGGCTCTGAAATCTGGCTTGCATGGGTGCTTTAAATGAGAGTCATTTCCCCCTTTATATTTCACTTAAAGTTTTTCTCAAAAACCAATGCCCTTATGACCTTGTGCGTGCGACCCTCTAGGCCCATGTATCATTTTAGTTAATAACTTTAGTGGCCCAATAAAAATTATTGACCAACCTTATTAATTAAATAGTTAAATATAGATATAGATTAATTAAATAAAGATTGATTTAACCCAATCAATAGGTTAATTTTCCCACCCGTGGGGTGCCAAGCTACACCTCGTGCTCTAGAAGATATCGAATAGTCTTGAACTCTCTCATGGACTCTATATCGTCATCGATTACCGTATAATCCATCATCCGCGTGAGACTCTCAAACAACTTAGGGTATGGTTTATTGTCAAACTGTAATCCGTCATTCGATTAGTATTGTTGCATAACGGGGATCATTGGAGAATTTCTTCTCCAATATCCTCATTATCCTGGCCAGGGATCTTCTACATCGTCTTCCTTGAGTCAATCTCCTCTTATACCAAGGGCAAATGATCCCGTAATCTCCATAAGCTTCTTACTACATCCGAGATATGACTTGTTTGAATCCCATGATTAGAGGCTCATAAGTCGTAGTCAAAATGTAGTCGCCCATTCATGAGATGTCCTTGGTGTCTCAAGTCAGTGAATCACTTATACAACTGTGACATGAATCAACATGATTGACGTTTAGGTAAAATACCATCTAGGAATTCGTGCAGATCAGTTCAATGAACTCTTTGTCCAAAGAACACTCACTATATGTCCTTAGTGTCACCACACTAATAGCCACATGATCAAATATACTTATTGTACAAGTAGGATCAGCTATTGCTATTCTATTAAAAAAATTGATGTTCCTCTTGACTATCCATCGAATAAAAATATTTAGAATACATATTTAAAGACTAGTGATCATTGTATTATGATATCATCATAGTTCAATAAGTCATTGCACGTATTAATGGACTTCATTATAAACATGAAACAAAATAAGAATGAATGTGATATTTTATTCAATGAACTTACTAAACACAGTGGTGTGATTGGCATGACAGCCACATAATACCCGTCACATGTGACCTGGGGTGCGATGATGTATCATAGCATCACAGAATGATTGATTAACAAAAAAAAATTATCATTTTCCTCTACACAAGGACACATAGCGGGAGAGGTGATCGTGCCAATGATTAAATTAGTGTTGATTTAGTATTTCAACCCTCAATGTAAATGAGGAAGTGTGAGTGTCGGTGATGAGGAGAGAAAAATGGACAACCATGATTGCTCCAACTTGAAAGCTTGGTAATTGACAATCCAAAAGGCAAATTGAGCTGAAATTTTGAGTGCTACTTTTCTTCATCCCCACTTTCAATCCATACCCTAGATCAAAGGAATGTGGATCCTTAACAAGTTCATCCTTAAAATTGCATCCTAAACATGCGAGAGGATTGAAGGCTAGTGAGTTTCAGAGATCTATCAAGCTTGCTCTTGGTGTCTTGGGTGTATAGGAAGAGGTAACATACAACAGAGGGAGCTTATCTGCACTCATGAATTGCCATGATATTGGAAAATGTAAGGATCTATGGTAGGTATCTTACCTTGCATTTATTCTTCTCTGCATCACCGTTAGCTTTAATCAATTTCATCGTTCTATTCTACCATAACTTCTCATCTTTTCACATCTCACACATCACTGTCTCTTATTCACCTCACTCACCATCTCACTCATAATGTTATTGCCACTCATCCTTCATTCTTAATTGCTCATCTAATTATCACTATCTACAATCTACTATGATCATCTTAATTTTCTCACTCTCTAGCCATAGATTTTATTGTCCCTTAACCCCATATTTTATACTCATCTCATCTTATCTTATTAGTAAATGTATAAAGAATAGTAAATCCTTAATTACTGTTTGTGTGGTGATAACACCCTAAAGTTGGTATTTAACTCAAGAAATCAGCACAGTTTTTGAATTTAAAGAGTTTAAAATTAGTTTGTTATCATATATTTACATGCTAATTAATTTTTCCAAGTAATTTCTAATTTTTACCTATTTTCTGGTAATTTATGAATTTTATGGAATTTATTGAAGCTTGGAATAACTCTATTAAATGAAAATGGCAGGTTACAAATTAATTTTAATTTTAATCATTTTGGGGATGCATTTCTGAATTTTATAGATTTTTCTAGAATTTAATAGATTTTTGGGAATTTATTTGAGGAAGAAATGAATTATTAAATAGAAAAAGGATATATTGACAAGGAAAATACGAGTTTTTAAAGCAATTTCTTAAGTCTGAGTGGCTTTTCTTAAATTTTAGTAGAAATTATGACCTTAAAACAACTATAGGCCATCCATTGTAGGCGTCAAAATACAATGAAAATACTTTCAAGATTTTATTGAATTAAAAAAAAATTCTATGATTTTTTCATGGGTTTTTAATGAAATAGGGAGGAGAGAGAAAGTGAAAAGGGACATATACATATTTATTTTTTGGGCAGTGTCAGTTGGCGCGTGCCCATTCAATTAGGGAATTTTCTGAAAAATTCTGGGAAACTCTCTCTCCAGGTGGTAAGTTCAACGCATGTTTAGGCGTAAGCACAGGTTATTGGATAATGGCAGTAAAAGCATACAGTTACGTATGAAGTGCCTTGTATGAGGTTTATTTTTATATTTTTTTCTTATTTCCAACAGGGGTTACGTGGCGCGCCATGAGAGGAGGTGCCAAATGAAATTGAAAATTTTCAGCCAATCATCAGTCGTCACATCATTGCATGTAAGGAAAAAAATTAATTCAATAAATGAATACTGATCCAACGGCTACGATTGGTCAAAATTCTTTTATTAATATCATTTTTGATCCTGAAGTCCGACTGAGGTAATTTTTTGTGATTTTCTCGTCTCAATCTCCTCTTTCTATCTGTATAGTTGAATCAGTCAGAGCAAGCCTACATCAATGGCTAAAAATTAATTACTAATTGGGGGTAAAATGGTAATTTTAACATGTAACCTAAGTAAACAAGTAGATTTTTGAGTTGAGCAGGTCATTCTGGAGATGTCTCTTTCGCAGCTGAAAGACAGAGAGGAGCATCATCCTGGAATAATTACTATGGTGTATGTTATAAGTTATTTAACACATAAAAAGTATATGACAGAAGATAAAGGGCAGATGCATGAATATTAGAATTATGTGGGTTATTCTCTGACATTGTCAAAATAGTAATGCTATATTTCCATTGGTGGTATTTTACACTAAAGACATAAATTATTTTTTGGCATCAATTCCTTGATTGCTTAATGAATCTCCTTAAGAATTTCAGACTTCCAAGAAAATGATTGACAGTGTATAAAGTTCTCACAAAATTTGTGCTAAAATTTATCCCTAATTTAAGACAAGTTTTTAGATCTGATTTTGAATTTATTTTTCCTTAAAAATATTAAAAATAAAATAATGATAAAAAAATTTCTTGATTTTTTTTGTTTTTATTATTTTATTTTGGAAGAAGAAGATTAGAGGAACATCTTAGCTAAATACTGTAATTAGAATAAAATCACTTAAACTAATGTAAAGTGCGGAATCTTTGTTCTATCCCATAGTTTACTTCAATTAATTAATTTATATTCGAAATAAGGATAATTTATCATTTTTAACTTAAAACGTAAAGGAAAAAATAAATAAAAACTAGCACATATAAAAATTTATGAATGTTAGAAATTTGTATTACAATATAAATCAATAAGAGGAGCTTGGATAACATGATGAATGCTTGGTAGTTTATTCTATGTTAATTTTATACAATAATATCATACAGAGCGTTTTTACTAAATATGGTGAAAATATGTAACACTACATAGACTCATGTGCCATATGTTCATTTATATTCTAATTTATGAGTCAAACATATGGAAATATTAGGAGAGGAAACTTAGCTGAAAAGTAGGCTCATTTGGCGTGAAATAATAATATATTATTAAAAAATATTATTTATTCATTAAATTTACATAATTCAGCATAAGCATGAGCAAATAATTAATTCTGTGTCATTGAAATACTATATTAACATACTTTATTTTTATCTAGCCCTCCAATGAGGATAACTTTCGCTAGTACTTTCAAGAATGGGCATGCATGGGTTCAGTGAAGTTTGAACTTGGCAAACACAAAGTTAAAATTTAGTGGTCATTTACAAGACATCAATTCCGAATAAAGAACATCATTGATGGATTATACATCTAAAAGAATGTCCAAAACAATAAATTTTTTTCTAAATTCATAATTAAATTATGAAACAATTAAATCAGGAGATCATATCAACATTTCAAAATTCAACTTTCCTACTATATTCAAGTTTTCAGTGGATTGAGTTCAGAAAAGGTTTTCATCGGTAAGGATGAGTTTCAAGAAACAAAGACACTTTTGATTAGAAAATTTTCTCATTTGTAAAACATTCGAGAGATAAATTGAAAGCTAATTTAAATTAATAAGTATAACTTAAATTAGTAAATAATTTTATAATTTCTTGATCTTTTTTTTTCAAAATATAGTTATTTCATGAATATACTTAAGACATATTTTTTAAAAAATGATGGCTATTCAAGGAGGGTGAATTGGTACGGGGAAACAAGTTTAAATTTTAAAAGAGCATGTTCTGATTGTTCACCATAAATTTTCATGTAGTGGTCAACTTGTTCCTGGATTCTACTCTACTTTAACCACAGAAAAATTCTTATCTTATGACGCTTCAGTTTTCTAAGTGGTTCTAGCTAATGTGACATATCTGGAGAATGTTTCTCTCATGAAGGTAAACAGCAAATATTTTATATATTTACTCTTATTATTACTCTAGTATTTATTTATAATACACATTAATATACATCCAAATGACATGTAAGGGGATTGACACTCCTGAGATTGACACTTCTGTCATTGTGAAGATGTCACATATTTCTGACATTCTAGCTTCTCTCTCTGGTTTTCAATACAAATTTATCTTCTTTGCATCCTTTAAGTGATCTGTAATTCTATCCCATACTCCTCTAGATTTATGAATGGTACTATGAGCTATGATGTATATATTTCATCCATCAGTCTATCCAGTTGATGTTATTCTCCTTTAGACTTTTTTTAAAAAGATTTTTTACCTCTGTAATTTTTTCATTTTATCACTATGGTATATACGTATTAATGATTACATAAAAATTCATTATAATTTTTTCTTATTTTACCCAACAAAAAAGCTGGAACATTATTGACTGCTTCATTTTTTTGTAACACATGATGAGATCCAGACAGTGGTCTATTATATTTTGTCATAAATAAAATATATAGAAATAATTGGGTAGAACTCATAAACATAACTTAGATTGGTCTTAATAAAGTTAGATTGATCAAATAACTTAGATTGATCGTAATAAAGTTATTTTGAGTGAGATAATTCACGATTGGATTCAACGAAGGATGAAAAAATTAATTGAATATTATCGCAGAGGATAAGGGAGATAGAAAATTTTGAATTGGATTTATAACCGACTGAATATAATTTCATTTATTCTAGCTCGGTAATTCATAGATTAACATCTCTTTCATTGAATTAAAACTTTTAAATACCTGTTTATCATATTCGTAATGTATCCATAAGCTAGAAAACATGTCTTATATTAATAGGGTGTACTCATCTGAGATCTTAGTTTGGATTAATACTGAGAAGTTACATAGAATTCACATTCGGATTTTATGCGATGCAAACTCTCCATGCAAATTGTAGAGGTTCTTGGAAAAAAATAGCTAATAAAATAAAAAAATATTTTACTTAAATAATAATAGTGTATGTCTATAAATTTACTTTATATTTTTAATTTACAGAATATTGTGCTTATAAATTTTCATTACATTTCATGTAATGAAATGGAGAATGTGTTTATAAATTTTTATCTTGGACTTCATTTTATTAATTTGATATCGTGCTTAATTTTTTAACTTACTGGATTCAAATATTATTGATTCACCCAAATCATAAAATTTTCCCAGATGGTTATATTAAGTTTAGGTCATTTGATACTCCCAAACAAATCTCAAGGGTTATATTGAATTGAATCCTTAATATTCATTTTTTTCATGAATTAAAAATAAACGTAAGAATTTTCATAAGCTCTTAAAATTTAACATATGTTTTTTTTACTGTGAGATATTATTTTGTTTGAATTTAAATAATATTTGGGAATTTTCATGTTATTATATGACTTTTAGGGTTTAAAAAATGAGAGCTAAATAATTTTTTTGTAACTGTACGTGTTGAAACCATAATATTTAAGTTACATTAATATCAATTATAAAATTACCTATTCTAATGAATTTATTCTGCTTAAAATGTATCATGTGTTTGTTGTTTAACTGACTTATCCATAATCTCTAATGGTCATCTGATTTTACTATCTCATATTTTACTATTAATCTCTTATAATGACATTTCAGTGCATATTACCAAGTCAAGTCCCAACTGTTGGGACATGCAAGAATTAAAAAAAAACTACATCAGATTAGGAAACATGTGCAAATGACTCCAAGAAAGACTTGTAATAGGATAAGGACACATGATGAGGTTTTCACTGATTGAAAGGTTAAGGTGGAGTAGACACCCAATCCCTAGCTGATGGAATTAGGTATGGCTTGCAAGTCAATGACAAACTCAATGTCTTGATCGGTATTAATTAATATAAATCATATTTTATATTACAATTAAGCATATTCATAATATAAATCATATCCAACCATTTTACTGGATCTCAGTTCTCTTATTTTTGTGTAAATTTGAGCAAGAGCTAGTATCACTTCATGTTAATGTTACCAATAGCATTCTTTACTAGATTACAGCTTCAGTGAGAGATTTTTGTTTCCAAATACATTACCAGTGTCAAGATGACCCAAAATGAACATAAAATATCTTAGAGAACCCACACTATTCATGAAAAATGATAAGACTTTGGTGCATTTAATGAAGGCACACGTAACATTTAAATATGAGAATTTTGCTCAAGATCTACAAAAATGTTGTATTGGAAATGCATGTTTCAAATCATGATTACGAGGCCCCTGGAGGGAATATGTTTGAACCAAAGATGACCAGGGATAGAACAAGGTAATTATTGTAGGTACCAATACTGTTCTCAAGAAAAAAATTGGAACATAAAATTAAATAAAATACTGTGAACAAGAATTATCCAAATAAGTAATCCATTCTAAGACTTTTTCTGATAATTTTGTATCATACTGTAGTTCAAAGGCAATTTTTTTTCGCAGATTATCTTAGTAGGTCACGTGGATGTAACCAATTTAAATAAACTCCAATGTTCATTCTTGTATAATAAAAAAATTGGAGAGGCAATTGATAAAATAAACTAAAGGAAAATAATAATTAAGAACCCTCAAGTTATCACCAAAACAAAGTTTCTGCCCCATTTCATAATCCTTTGTCCAACTATGCTATTAAAACTTTGGGACCATTTATAGAAGATAGAATGATGTGGAGACTCTAAAGATTGGATAAAAAATAAATAAGATAAAACTAGAGAAAGAGGCAGTTGGGAACCTTGAGTTGTCACCAATGGATAAAAAAACTTTGCCTAATTCACTTTCATGGGATTCATCAACTCTACATAAAAATGTTCAACCAACCCCTTATTGCAATGTGGTTGACTACCAATATCACTGCAATATACATCATTATTGATAGAATGAGACAAACTTTGCACTCTTGAAATCACCATAATTTCTACACATGTAATAATCAGGAAGGAATTCACAAAAGAAACTTAACAAAAAAATCATGGAAGTAGAAACCCAAGAGTAATGAATATGGTAAAAATTCAACAATGATCAGAAAACTTTGTGCCCATATATTGAGGTGGGCTCTTAGCATACTAAAGCCCATTCCTTTGAGAGCAGTGTAGGCCGTCGATGGGTTCTTCCATATCCACAAAGTAGGAAATTTTCGGTGGGAAGAAGAGGAAGAAGAAGAACAAGAACAAGAACAACAACAGTGGGAGAGTTCTTCTGCAATGCCTTCAGCCGTCCCTCTGAAGCTCCTACCAACCCAAGAATCTTCTCATTTCTCTTTCCGGCCTTCTTCTTTGCCACCCATCAGAGATAAACTCAGCTGGTATTGCCGTAAGAATTTACAAGTCACCAGGAAAAATCCCCCTTCATGCCGAGCGTGCTACGCTTCAACTCCTATCGCCGTAGACTCTGAAGCTTCGTCGTTGGGTCCATCTTCTTCTCAACATGAAGATTACTCTTTTCTGGTGCCCATGATCCAGTTATGCTCAGATGAAAAAGAACTGAAAAGGGTTCATTCTATGGTAATCAAGCTCTTCGTAAGCCCCTCATCTTTTCTCTACAACAATCTCATCTGCGCTTATTTAAGATTCCGTAGAATTGATGATGCCAGAAAACTGTTCGATCAAATGCCCGAGAGAACTATCGTCTCATGGACAGCCATTTTAAATGGATATCAGCAACTGGGCAAGGAATCGGAGTTTGCAATTTTATTCAAGGATATGATAGACAGCGGGGTTCTTCCCAACAGTCTGACTTACGTCTGTATCCTGAATTTCTGCAGTAAGATTATGGATTATGCCTTGGGAAGGATTCTACATGCTTCCATCATCAAAGGTAATTGGAGAAACTTGATTTTAGATAGCGCCCTTTTGTATTTCTACGTGCAATGTGGTGATCTAGATAGTGCACTCGCTCTGTTCGATGGAATGCCTAAGAAAGACGTCGTATGCTTTACAACCATGATATCGGCCTTTGCGCAACATGGGCAAGCTGCCATATCTCTCTCTATGTTCTCACAGATGCAGCATCTCTCTCTCCTCCCAAATGAGTTCACGGTGGCCACCATTTTAAAAGCATGCGGAGATGAAGGAGCCCTCAAGCAGGGGACACAGATCCATGCAGCAGTGGTGAAGAGAATGTTCAAGGATGATGTATTTGTCGGCAGCTCTCTCGTGTTCATGTATGCGAAATGCGGCGAAGTTGCGGATGCCCGGAGAGTATTTGATCAAATGCCTAGAAGGAACACTGTGACATGGACTTCTATGATTGGGGGATACACCCAGAACGGGTTTCCAGAGGAAGCTGTGGAGTTGTTCAGGAAGATGAAGAGCCGCCGGATCTTTGCCAATGATCTGACGGTTGTTGGCGTACTTGGCGCACTTGGGTCGATGAGATCGCTGCTCCTGGGGAAGGAAATCCATGCACTGATACTTAAAAGCTCAAGGCAGAGCAGCATACATATCTCCAGCAGACTTATCTGGTTCTACTGCCAGTGTGGGGAGTACGGGTATGCATCGATAGTCCTCGATGAGCTACCAGAGAAGGATGTGATCCCATGGACAGCCATGATCACTGGTCACACTAACAGTGGGCTTGGCTCAGAGGCCCTCAATCTATTGAATCAGATGGTACTAGAGGGAATTACGCCGAACTCGTTTACGTACTCATCGGTTCTGAAAGCTTGTGCCCGGTTGGAAGACGTCAGCCAAGGGAAGGAGATTCATGCCGCAGTTAAGAAGAGTAGATCTCTTAAAAACTTGTTTGTGGGTAACTCTCTTGTCAGCCTTTATATGAAGTGCGGGTTACCTGATGATGCTTTGAAGGTATTTGACTCGTTGCCGGAGCGGAATTTTGTGTCGTGGAAGGCGATGATCATTGGGTATGCGAAGAACGGGCTCTGCGATGAGGCTCTCAAGTTTATGTATAGAATGCAAGCCGAAGGGTTTGAGGTGGATGACTATATATATTCGACTGTTCTTACCTCTTGTGGAGATCTTCCCTGTGAATTGAGATCTGAGACGAGTTATTTGACGAGTAACTAATCATTCTTTTTAATTATTCATTGAAGTTGATTTCTTATTTCCTATTTTACCGTAAGAATTACAGATCTATGCGCTGGAGGGAAGGCTTCCAGAGTTTACCTCAGGATCTCTGCATTTGAGTTGGGCGATGAGTTGTTTACGTGGGCTTGATGAACGTGGCCCAATATTATAGATTGAATGAGTCATGAATAATAGGCCATAGTGATACAGCGGAAGTTCCCAAGGAAGACCTGCCAACTTTATAATTTTTGGGAATATGTTGTGCGGAAGGGTTCTTCAGATTATGGTTTTTAAACTTTTCCACCAAATTGCAGTACGGCAATCACAAGAATCATAAAGGTTAGACGGAAAATCTGTCTTATTTGAAGGGCCTGGACTGAATGTGTTCTGCTTTGAGAAATTTGATTTTTTCTGGTCATTTCCTTTTCCTTCCTTGCTTGTACATCCAGGATTTATATCCGTCTCTTGCATTAGAAATTTAAGAGAGGGAAATTTTTAATCACCATAATCAATTCCAATTGATTGGATGAAGCAATTTGGACTTTTTTTGATGTGGTACTTCTGGAATAGTTTCTGCCATTTTGGCACGCTTTGCTGACGAATCGTGACTTATTTCTGCTTAGATTGTCATACGCAGTGCCGTTTAATTGATCGTTTATATTACTGTTTTCATCTGATCCTCAAATGCCATAATAATTCCTAAACCTTTTCCTCGATTCTCATTTTTTCTGTTTGATTTTCTTAACCAGTTAGGCTGAATAAGTTGCTCCAGATGATGAAGGTTTACTGGTTACTCTTGGTATAGTAAAATTTTGTAGAAGTAACGTTAAATACTTTTATATATTACAATTTATGGCATTATTGAACTAATTTTTAAATTCCGTTCAGTCTATCCGTTGATTTTTTTCAACCGCTTTCTCTCGCCAAAGTTTATCCAAGGAAGCATAATAATTTTTATGATATGATAATCCTAGTCCTGATGAGATTGTGTGGGCTCTGAAATATTTAGTAGGGAGCAATATTGTAAGTTTAAACATCTTTTCTTGCATGCCACTGCAGGGTCGATGACGTGCTAGGATGGGACGTGAGGACGGGCCCTCCAGCAATCAGGGTTTCACGTCACATCCCGTATCATCCTGTATACGTCCCGTCCTGCACTGCATCCAGCAATCCAGTCATATGTAATTAAAAATCTAATATATTTTATTTATTGAATCAAAATATCTCTGGTTGCCTTTGCTGCCACTGGCTCTGCTCAAGGAGCCTCTATCTTTGCTGCCACTGTCATATGTTAGTGGGCTTAATGGGCTGTCCATATGTTCCGTCCTGTACACGGTCCGTCCTGTTCCCTCCGGCGTCCTTGGATTGGGATGGGATGAGAGTCCACACAGACCCTAAGTCATTGTAATATGTTGATAATATCTGAACCAATAGAGTAATTTTGATACTTTGAAACTTGACAGTAATTGTAAATTTAATGACCAAACTTTTGCACATGAGTCTTAGAAAGCAACTCTCTTTCATCGACACACACAATTGGGAAATTATTGGGCATGGATTTTCTCACCTTAAAAATGCAAATCTCTGTAGAGGAAGATAAGAGGTGGCAGTGAAAAGCTCAGAAAATGATTCATACAAGTAATAATACTCTGATATCAGGATCAAGCAGTTTGATTCTAGAACTACATTTGATGGGAGAAAATTATCTATTTGTTTTGTTTGGATACAAGTAGTTTACATTTAATGATACAGGTTTTCAAATGAATCTAAACACCTTAATGTCAAGGAGAAATTGAGCTGGTCTAAGACAAGATAGTGGACTTATAGGAGCTGGCCAAGATTAGATAGGTTTAAAATTTGAAAGTAGGATACACAGATGATTTGTAATTATATAATGATTTCCTTTAATTTTTGGACAATCACAGAACACTGTATAAAATTATTTGAAAAGGGTCTCTTGGGGTCATCATAGATAATCAACTCCACTGATTACTGTTTCTTGCTCTCAGTGGAAGTGCAAACCCTAGCCTTTGTGATTCTACTACATTCAATCTCTGTGGAGATCGATCTCAGAAGAGATCATGTTCTTCTTCTATACAGATTCAAGATAAGTCTGCCTTCTGTTTATATCATATTCTCCTAATATCCAAGAAATTGAGACAATGTCAGGCTACAACTTGTCTTGGATCTAGAGAGGTCACTCAAAAATCTAAACTGTATTTCATGACACTTGATAATATCAGTATGATTGGTAGATAATAATAAAAAGAAAGCAGGAAAATAATTTCTTCAAAAGGTGACCACGTGACTTGTGCATGGAATATTTTTTAATAAATTTTGTCGTCCAGAAGGTGGAGAGAAAAAATATACATTCGGATAAATTTAGGGGTAATTATTATCAGCCAAGGTTACATAAATATGGGGAATTAAATATGACATGGGACCTACTCGAAACCTGCAACCGAGCTGCCTAGTTTGGGGAGAATTTATGAGCTTGTCTGGTGTACACAATATCCACCTCTATTCTCATTATTTTTACTGCTTCTCTCAACAGCTGTTGGAGAGAGAGATAGATAGAGAGAGAGAGATATAGGGTGTGAGAGAGATATACAGATATATATATATATATATATATATATATAAATAGATAAATAGATAGAGAGAGAGAGACAGATAGAGAGAGAGGGGGAGAGATATAGAGAGACAGATAGAGAGAGAGAGAGATAGATTGAGGGCAGAGACATATATAGAGAGAGGGAGAGAGAAATAGAGAGACTAGGCATCGGGGATCGGATCGTTCGAATCTTGATCAACAAATTCGAACGAACAAAAGCCGATTTGAACGATTTGTTCGAATCTTTCGATCGAACAGACCCTTTGTTCGTGTTCAATCGAAAGTTTAGAACTAACAATTTGGTTCGTTTGTGTTCGATTGCCATTTGTTTGACCTTGTTCGAACAAGTTCGAATAATTTCTAACAAATGGCCAGCGACCGCCAGCGACTCTCTCTGGCGGCTGCTGGCCGGCGCTGGCGGCTGCTGGCCAGCGCAGGCGGCCGCTGGCCGGTGCTGGCAGCCGCTGGCCGGCACTGGCGGCCTCTTGCCGGCGCTGGCGGCTGCTGGCTGGTGCTGGCGGCCGCTGGATGGTCGCTGGCTGGTGCTGGCGGCCGCTGGCAGGCGCGCTGGCACCGCCGGATTCAAACATTTGATTCGATCCGATTCGAACAACGTGTTTGAATCGGATCTTATTCGAACATTCGATCCAAACAGCCACCCTGTTCGAACAATCCGATCCTAACAGATGCTCAGATCGGGTTCGGATCAGATTTGAACGGGGCAGATCGGTGTTCGGATTCGATCGTAAGAATGCCCGATCCGATCGAACATTCGAACGATCTGTTCGAATCCGCGAAGCCTAAGAGAGACAGACAGATAGAGAGAGAGGGAGAGAGAGAGATAGAGAGAGAAGGAGAGAGAGAGTGGGAGAGAGATATAGAGAGAGAAGGAGAGAGAGAGTGGGAGAGAGATATAGAGATAGAGAGAGAGTGGGAGAGAGATATAGAGATAGAGAGAGAGTGGGAGAGAGATATAGAGATAGAGAGAGAGTGGGAGAGAGATATAGAGATAGAGAGAGAGAGCGAGAGAGATAGAGAGTGGGAGAGAGATAGAGAGTGGGAGAGAGATATAGAGATAGAGAGAGAGAACGAAAGAGTGAAGGACGGGGGGGGGGAAGAAGTATTAAATTGTGGGTCTGAACTGTGGAGCTAGAAAGAGAGTTTTATTCGGTTTCTAGAGTTCGAGAGAGAAACCCAAGAGTGAACGAGGGGGGAAGTAAATTGTGGGTCTGGAGTCTGGACTATGAGCTAGATAGAGAGATTTAAGCGGTTTCTTGAGAGAGAGAAAGAGAGATGCAGTAAATTGGTGGGTCGAACTATGAGCTAGAAAGAGAGAGTTTTATTCGCCTTCCATAGTTAGAGAGAGAAAACCCAACAGTAAACTAAGGGAGGGAGTAGAAAATTGTGGGTTTGAACTGTGATCTAGAAAGAGAGTTTAATTCGGTTTCTAGAGTTAGCGAGAGTGGGAGAGAACCCAAGAGTGAACAGGGGGGGGAGAGTAGTAAATTGTGGATCTAGACTATGAGCTAGAAAGCGAGAGTTTTATGCGATTTCAAGAGAGATAGAAAGAACCCAGGAGTGATTCGAAGAGGGGGAGTACTAAATTGTGGATCTAGACCATGAGCTAGAAAACGAGAGTTTTATGCGATTTCAAGAGAGATAGAAAGAACCCAGGAGTGATTTGAAGAGGGGGAGTACTAAATTGTGGATCTAGACCATGAGCTAGAAAACGAGAGTTTTGTGCGATTTCCAGAGAGAGAGAGAGAACCAGAGAGTGAGGGGAAGAGGGGGAGTAGAAAATTGTGGGTCTGGACTATGAGCTAGAGGGAGAAAGTTTTCTAGAGAGAGAGAGAGAGAGAGAGAGAGAGAGTAAATGGAAGTTTGGAGATAGTGATAGGGAAGAGATAAATGAGCCAAGGGAATGAGCACGACGGAGGGCGCGAGCCCGAGTCTAAATGAGAGCGAGAGCCAACAAAATAGTGGGTCTAAGAAAGATATCAGGTCATAAAGACTCTGCGACAGAGAGTCCACACATAGGCCACAGCAAGACGAGATACAATGGAGAGAGAACGATACAGAGGCAGAGAGAAAGAAAGACAGACAGAGAGAGTGAAAGATAGAGATAGAGAAAGAAGATAGACAGAGAGAGTGAAAGATAGAGATAGAGAAAGAAGATAGACAGAGAGAGTGAAAGATAGAGATAGAGAAAGAAGATAGATAGATAGACAGAGATAGTGAAAGATAGAGAGAGTGAAAGATAGAGATAGAGAGAGATAGACAGAAAGAGATAGGTAGATAGGTAAAGGTAGAGAGAGATAGATAGCTAGGTAGATAGACAGAGATAGATAGATATATAGGTAGATAAGTAGATAGAGTCGATAGAGAAAGATAAATAGATAGATAAGTCGATAGAGATAGATAGATAGATAGATAAGTAGATAGAGTCGATAGAGAAAGATAGATAAGTCGACAGAGAGAGATATATAGACTGATAAGTCGATAGAGAGTGATAGATAGATAGATAAGTCGATAGAGAGTGATAGATAGATACATAAGTCGATAGAGATAGATAGATAGATAGATAAGTAGATAGAGATAGATAGATAAGTAGATGGATAGGTAGATAGATAGAGAGATATATAGATAAGTAGATAGATAGAGATAGATAGATAGAAAGATAGCTAGAGAGATAGCTAGAGAGATAGACAGAGAGGGAGAGAGAGAGAGAAAGAAAGAGAGGGAGAGAGAGAGAGAAAGAAAGAGAGATAGATAGATAGATAGATAGATAGATAGATAGATCGATAGATAGATCGATAGATAGATTGAGCGAGAGAGAGATAGATTTATAGATTGAGAGAGAGAGAGAGGGAAAGAGAGAGAGAGGTTTTGATAAGGAAGATAAGAGGGAAAACTAGCGGTAAAATCCCGGTCCTCACTATCAGCATGAAAGAAATTTGTATGGGGGTGAGAGAGATAGAGCCAGTTTTAAATAAAAATCTTCACGACAGAGAGAGAGAGAGTTAATGGAAGATCAGAGAGACGGAGAGGAAAGCGATAAATGCGCCAAGGGAATGAGCACGACAGAGACGCAGAGAGGAGATATAAGCCACTTCAAGAAGAGATGCACCAGGGAAGAAAGAAAGAACGAAAGAAAGATAGAGAGAGATAGTGTTAGAGAGAGAAAGAGAAAGAGAGAGAGAGAGCTAGAGAGAGAGATGGAGGACTGGGGGCCAGCTTTCACGTCGGCGGTGCTGTTCATCTTGCTAACGCCTGGGCTGTTGTTCCAGCTACCAGGGCACGAGAGGTGTGTACAGTTCGGCAACTTCAAGACCAGCGGCGCCTCCATCATCGTCCACACCGTCATCTTCTTCGTTCTCGTCTCCGTCTTTGTCATCGGACTCGACATCCACACCTACTTCGGTCGGTAGCCATCTTATCTCTCTTCCTTGGGAAAGATCCGGCGACTATTGCCTCAAGTTCCCGGCTTTTCTCTCTCTTTTCATTTTTCTCATCTAAAGGGAGTGATTGTGAATGATGAAACCCAATTCAGGAAGGGAAATCTCTCATTTCTTTCAAGATAGAGAGCCATTCTTCCGTGTTCTTTCTCTCTCTCTCTCTAGGAAGAATCGATCCTATTTTCTTTAATGTTTATTTTCTGGGTTATCAGAGGTTTTCGGATCATCTAGTGATGATCAAAAAGGGATGATGATCAATGTTTGTCGAGTCTCAATCTTAAGAAGAATCCGCCATGATCAAGTGGGGAGTTTCTCTCTCTCTCTCCATAAGAAGAATCGATCCTATTTTTTTTTTTAATGTTTGTTTTCTGGGTTATCAGGTATGTTTGGATCATGTAGTAACGATAAAAGGGGATGATAATCAATGTTTGGTAAGCCTCAATCTTAAGAAGAATCCACAATGATCAAGTGGGGAGTTTCTCTCTCTCTCTCTCTAAGAAGAATCGATCTTATTTTCTTTCATGTTTGTTTTCTGGGTTATCAGGTATGTTTGGATCATCTAGTAACGATTAAAATGGGATGATAATCTTATGAAGAATCCGCAATGATCAAGGGGGGAGTTTCTCTTTCTCTCTCTAAGCAGTAAGAAGAATCGATCCTATTTTCTTTAATATTTGTTTTCTGGGTTATCAGGTATGTTTGGATCATCTAGTAACGATTAAAATGGGATGATAATCAATGTTTGTTAAGTCTCAATCTTAAGAAGAATCCGCCATGATCAAGTGGGGAGTCTCTCTCTCTCTCTCTAAGAAGAATCGTTCCTATTTTTTTTAATGTTTATTTTCTGGTTATCTGATATGTTTGGATCATCTAGTGACGATTAAAACGGATCATCTAGTAAGGACCACCGGATATCTGGTATCATTTTCTAGATACCTACTTTGATACGGATTTCAATATCCGATACCCAGAAATGGGATTTCAATACCCGGATATGGGATTTAGATACCTGGATATGGGATTTCGATACTCGGATTTCGGATATCAATATCCGGATATCGGGTTTCGACATTTGGATATCAGATTTTGATATCTGATATTGGATTTGCTATATGGTATTGGTATCCACCATGTCCGGAGGCATACGATATCTAATATTGGATTTGCTATATGATATCCGTCCTCGAATCTGGTTTCGGATGAAATATTTGATATCCGTCCAATATCCAACATCCAGAATCTGAAACCGCCACTCGTTTATCTGGGAATCAGATATTGATTGCCCAAAATCATTTATTGGACGTGCATTAGACATGCGAACACTAGGTGCTACTAACTGTATCTGTATCCAATATCCAATATCCAATATCCAATAATCAGTTGTCGGATATTGTTGGTGGATATTGGAAGCCTGGAAAATAGATGATTTGGCTCTCAACCTCTCCATCTCAAGTTTTCAACTTAATTCTCAACCTAGTTGACATGTAATAAATATAAAATTTATTTATTGGATATTGATCTCTGATGTATAACTTTCAATATCAGATATCAAAACATGACAACCAATTAAAATAAGAAATGCTCGTGGATAACAAATACAATAACACATACTGTAAGATAACTCTCTGTTATCCAGATCCATTATCCAATAACAGATATCTGACAAGGCTCAAGGATTCCCCTAATACTGAACTTATTTTCACAAAATGCTTATCGATATCAACATCTGATATATGTTTCTGGATCATATAGATGTTGGGTTGTAATTCCTTATATGGACAATAATACATATCATTATTTATGTAAGCTGGTGTTTAAGCCCTAAATAAGTGGTTGAGATATTTTCAGTTAGTCTGGTGTTAAATTATCATGTAGAGGCCGTCTTTCCTAATTAAATGATGGAATGATTAAATAACGTTAGACATGTTTAAACTTATCTTATTGCAAACAAAAACACCAATCCTTGAGTTGTAAGTGAAATATTGTTTGATAGGACCCATCATTCTCAAGACTAAGATGAATAGTTATTGACTCAAAAGACCACCCTTCAAGAACAATATTGCAATTGATTGAGATGATTAATTTTCTTGGGCATGAGACAGGTCACAGATTTGGAGTATAGGCCAACTAAATACAACGACAATATGATGAATAACATTATATTTCACATTGATTTTCCTATAATGGATGAGTACACCGATGTGTTAAGGGAAAAACATGTATGTGTACATACATACATACATACACACATACATACAAACAAAGAAGACTGGGTAGAGGTGAATAATGGATCAAAGGCTCTCTTCTTAATTGGATTTTTTAATTAAGAAGAGAGCCTTTGATAATTGGATTTAACAAAGTAAGCACATATATGTCTTTATCGTCCATCATATTTACCTCTTTCTATATGTTTTTAAATCTATTTTTCTCTCTATCACTGCATTAGAACAATTATCATGCGTCTACCCATACATAAATGCTAACGACGTTAATAAGAATGAAGTTAATAATGTTTTTGGATGCTCAGATCTTCAAACTTTCATTATTCAGCTGTTAGAGAACCAATTCTGGCTCAGATACATGCCGTGTGCTGTCCCAAACGATAAGCGCATGACTGTCACACCAAAAAAATTCATTTTATGTGCACAATCCAAACTTCAGCATTTTTTTAATGTAATTTGACTTGATCTTATCTTGGGTTGAGCTATCATCATCTATCACACCTTCCGCTATGTCATGGTAGACATGATGAGAGACATACATAATAGGAGAGGGGTTTGGGAGTCCACCACAGTGAGGGAAGACGTGATGGATAGGGTGGACGAAAATGACATGATGGATGACAAGGGGTCCAAGTGGGTGGTCTCATGTGATATGCTGGGAATTGTGGTTTCTATAGACTCAATCTGAATTCAATTCCTCACACGAACAATGAAATCAAAGAAGCAATTAAAAAAAAAACATAGATGTACCGAAATAATAGATATAAACCTGTAATCACAATAATAAATCTAGCTAGTAATTAGTTTGGATCATCTCCACATGGAATGGTGATTAAGGATTTGATTCTCTTTACCTATTGCATGTTAGTAAAAAATTTAACAAAATAATATTTCAATCATTGCAATGACATGGTGTGGATTTGCGTCCCATGTCGCATATCTTGTCTATTTTAGAAATTTTAATTAACTTCTCCACTTTTCAAGAGACATAAAAAATAATGACTTCTTTTCTGAATATCCACACACATTTATTATGATTTTAATCATTTTTTTTCTGCTGGTCTAAGTCACACCACAGATGAATAACTTCAATTGCATCTGAAAATATTGACCATTATGGTATCACAATTTTCAGATGCCATAATGACAAAGTTTTACAATGATTAGCTGCCTATTCATTGCTGAAAGTCATGACTGGTCACCACTCATATGGCTCCAGGTGGCACTACTAGAAAAAATACCCAAAAAAATTAAATAATCCCATACAAGAAATTATAAATCATTATATATAAATGCAGACTCAAAAAAATAATATCTTCATTAATATCGTAAAACTCATAAAAACATATTCCGACTCAGAATATTTATTTCTTTAAGAATATGATGTCATAAAATTCTATAAAAATATTAATAAACTCAAATTTTACAATATCACTATAAATATATATATATATATAATCTAAGCTTGATAACATCCACATATAATTTTTCAATGCATAAAGCCATGAAAATTGTGTAGTATTAGCCTAACTATTTGTTTGTAATCAGAAATCTGTAATTTCTTGGTTCTTCGAGTGAGCATCTTCAAGCCATTAAGATGTAAAACCTCAAGATGTATCCACATAATATTTAGAGAAATGTATCTCCTCATCTTTCCTCCAACTGAGCTCCTAGAAGTTAATTTACTCTCCATTTAATACATATAACAATAGTTAGGAAGAGGAAGAGAATAAAGGGGAGGGCACTCAAAGTGACTCGCATGTATACCAAATGAGGGCACCCCCAAATTTATATTATCTAGTAAAGTTTTATAAAGTCTAATCCTGATAACATGCATGTTTAGCGCTTTAACATGATCATATCCACATGTATATTTGCAGTAAATCACTCATATTTTCATGTTATCAAGCTAAAAATGGTTAAATCTATTTTTAAAACAATTTTCTGAATTTTCTACATTTTTGGGATTTTTCTAACAATATATTCTATAAGAATATAACTTCTGAGACAGAATATGATTTTTATGGAAATTTTTGACAATAAATTTGGAAATTTATAATTTTTCTAAGTCGAATATATATTTATACGTATTTTTTGGGCTTTTATTTTATTTAATATGAAATTTTAAAGTATTTTTGGTTTTTTTGGTGCACGATGACGTGGCGCGCTCACGTCCACCCATTCAAAGCAAAAGAAAAAAGAAGAAAGATGAAAGAGGGTGATGTGGTGCGCTGACGCGCCGCCACATCATCCTCGAGAAAGTTTTTTTAATGTTTTTCCTTTTTTTCTTTGTCCTTTTTCCAGGTACACGTGCCACGAAATATGAAAAGCGCCTGCACGAAGTACTAAAAGCGTGGAATCTCATGGGCCTTGACTTCTTAATGGGCACAGAAAATGTGGGCAATGACTAGGAGAGAGAAGGAAATCAAGGGCTAGGATTGGCTCAACTTCAAACGACCATAACTTTTGATCTACAATTCCAATTAAGCTGAAATATTCAGCATTGCTTCATCTTCGCCTCCTCTTTCCATCCATACCCTCGAAAAAAGAAGAAGTTAAAGATACGATGATGAGGATAGAAAAAAAATTAAGGGCTAGGATTGCTCCAACTTCAAACGGCGATATCTGACGATCTACAACTCCAATTGAGCTGAAATTTTCAGCATTACTTCATCTCCCCCTCCTCTTTCCATCCATTTTGATACATAAATAGAGGCCTGGATCATTGTGAAATTCATCTTGAACTTGCTTTCTACTTGTGTGGGCTGATTGAAAGATAATGAATTTTGAGATCCATCAAGTGTGTTATTGGTGTCTTGGGTGTGTGGGAAGAAGCATAAGAGAAAAGGGGGAGTTTATCGGCACTTGCAAATCAGCGTGATCCTGATGGAACATAAGGATATAAGGTAAGTGTCTTCACCTTACGTTGTTTCTCCTCTGACATCATCATTATCATAATTATAGTTTTTTTATCAACTTTTCATTTATCATTTCACTTACTTATGTCCCCATTATCTCGTCTCTATCATTATCATCATACCGTTCATGCATTCGATCACTATAGTATCTGTCACACCATCCACTTTATTCCCGTAACACCTCGCGTAATTCTACTTATATTTCCTCGATATCACTATCTCGCCTATTCTATTCTCGTATTTATCTCTTCTCATACCGATAATCACTATAGTGAGAAAATTAAATCCTTAATCATCATTCCCTGTGTAGACGATCATTACTCATCACTAACTAAATATGGTAAATATAATTTTTCTTGAATCATCTCAATTACCAACGATGAAATTAAAACCCCTAAAATTGAGATTATCAAAGCCCTAGGAATATTTCGTAAAATACCTTGAACTTAGAGTTTATCCACCAATGTTTACAAATATTATGCATATGACCCTCTAAGCCCATCTATTGTCTAATTAATGCCTAATTAATGTTATTATTCAACCTATATATTATATTAACATATATATTAATTAATCAAGAATAAATTTAACCCATTTGTTTGGTTATGTCATCAACTCGTGTGAAGTCAAGCTATCCCCTGTACCCACATCTCATGGAATATTTACCGCCATTAATTACCATGCATGTATAATCATTCATCCACTTGAGACTCCCAAATAGTAGGGTGCAGTAAACCGTCAAACTCTAGCCGGTCATTATAGTTATTATTGAGGTGTGAAAAAATCACCGAAGAACACCTTCTTCGATATTTCTACTACCCTAGCAAGGGATCTCGTGTTGGCCATGTTGGAATGTGTGGCTATGGTTTTTTTATACATGAAAGTAATTTTCAGCAGCAGAATCATGAGATCATTTCATAAATGATTTCTAAAACATGTAATGCATTCAGTACCTATTTGGGAACTTTTTCCACCCTTGACTTTCTTCTTGGGAAAGTTTGTTCACGCCGATCAATTGCTCGGCCTTCGATAGTATCCATGCAACTAGAAGGTTTCTGGATCTCCTCTTACTATTCACCACTCCTTGAAGATCTTGTGATTCTTCTCACCATCAATGACTTGTGGAATGAGTGGAGAAGGTAGAGAAAGAAGGAGGGGGGGACAGATCTAGATGGCTTGGGCACCTGAAATGGGTGCCCCCCATTATTCATACTCATTAAATATTTTCCACAAAAACCCTCACAATAAAGTATATCTTACAACATCCTTTTAGTCTTATGCATGCGACCTTCTAGGCCCATGTATTGTTCTAGTTAATAACTTTTAGGTCCAATAATATTTATTGACCAACTTTATTAATTAGCTATATCAACATATAAATTAATTAATTGATGATGAATTTAACCTAGTCGGTGGTGGGATAAGGTACACCTCGTGCTCTAGAAAATACCGAGTACTTTTTGAACTCTCTCATGGGACCTTTACCGTATATGTATAATCCTTCATCTGTGTGAGACTCTTGAATGACTTAGGGTATTTGTTAATCATCAAAACCTAATCTTTCATTTGATTAGTACTAATGTGTAGTGTGGAGCATTAGAGAATGCCTCTTTTAATATCCTCACTACCCTAGCCAAGGATTTAGTAGCATCATCTTCCTTGACTCAATCTCCTCTTATACATAGGGCAGATGATCCTTTCTTGACCACTCAATCATCTATGTGGGCTTCTTCCTATTACCGAGCTATAACTTATTTGAATCACATGGTTGTCAACTTGTAACTCGTAGTCAAAACATAGTTGTCCATCCGCAATATGTCATTGGTATCTGATGGAGCGCATCCATACGACGCCAACGAGTCACCAGCGGAGCCGTCATCACAGTCATTAGCATCACCACCGGTCCGTGTCTAGCCTGACTGGCACGCCAAAGCGTTCATGAAGATGCCCAGGTTTAAATACCCCGGGTAGAGCACGTCTGCAGTCGCATCGTTATGTTTTCGTCTTTGTTCGTATTGGTTTTATTTTCATCGTCGTTTTCATCCGTCTTGTCATTTCAATTCCTATGTCTTTTATTTGTGTTGTAAAAGGGGGGTCCCTTATTGGACTCCCCTTGTTGGACCCTCTCTAAGGGGCCCATCATGGCCCTATTTAAGGCCATGATGCTCCCCCCCGCGTTGTTTCTTAGATCTCGATTTGCAATTGTCAGTTATTGTCCAGGTCTCACCGTTAGAAGAGTGGAAAGGAGAAGGATCAGAGGAAGAAGAAGAGGAGAAGAAGGAAGAGAGGGAGGAAGGTAGAGTTGACGACTCTAGGAAGGTTCTCCTGTATCTGTCAGGCAACCTCCTCCTACCCCTCCTCCACTTGGACACAGCCGAGCACTGTCATCTCCAGTCAGTCACCATGGCCGTCTCCCGATTGATTTCACGTTGTCGTGAAGCAAGGGGATTTTCTGACTAGTCTGTTGCACCAACGTCAAGGCTTGAAATTCGGAAGCCCGACTGGCCAGATCAATTCCCGACAAGCCTAACTTTGGTCAGACGCTCGAGAGAGCAAGGTGATTACTTGGCGACCCAGACGTGTGCGCGGACGCACGATTCATCCAGTTCGGTCACCGAAGACTCCAACGTGCGATCAGGCACCTGGCGAGCCAAGTCGAACACCCGACAATCCCGATTTGTGATCGGACGCTCGACACCGATGGCTCGTACGTGCGATCGATCCCAACAAGCCGCCTGGTCAACCGACGAACTAGGCTTCATATCGGAAACTCACCAAACCCGCTGCACGCCTGACGCCCGAGACTTGAGGCTGGACACTTGGCATTCCCTTCTTGGACCAACGGGTGTCCCCCCGGTGCCCGACGGGCCAGCGGTCAAGTGCCCTTGACATTTCAAGCTTTGACAAGGAAGTTTCACACCCATCAATCGACCGACGCACAATGATTCTCTGTCAAGAGAGGGCTGCTTTATTGATAGCCAATCGCACAGTATCTGCCCAGTGATCGTGGGATGAGTGACTTGAGAGTGCCAGGCGTCATTGTGGGACTCGGGGATGATCCTGATCCAGTCTCCCGCCCGACTGTGTCATTCCACCTACACTTGATCAAGCTTCGACCTCGCTCCTCTCCGTTGACTCTTCATCTCTGATATCCACCTATCGCTCCAGCCTCGAGCCTTTGCCTGCTGTTGAGCTGGTTCTCTGCATTACCTCCACCACCTAACCGTCCCTGTCCTTACTCCAATGAAAATATTGACGACAAACGCTGCCACCGACGAGGTACACTATTCCCTTTGCTCGTTAGGTTAATTACGTGTTTCAGTATATTTTTGACTGCACTCCACCGCGCTCGGGTTAGAATAGGTGAGAGAAAAGTATCGAGAAAACTACGTGTTGAGTGTCTTCTTAGGTATGGGTCGAGCCCGTTCGTTTCGTGCGAGCCCCTACGGAATTCTTCCGTTCGGCGCTGTAGTTGCCGTCGTCGCTCCGACGAGGGTCAAAAGGTCACCGTCATCATCATCGGTAGCCCACTCCGGAGCTCGGGATTCGGCGGATTCCCCGTTCGTCGGCCCTGCACGTACAATTCACCTAGGATATTCACATCACGTATATTCACTCAGCGATTCTATCTGTCGGACGATGCCATCGACGACGTCCGACATCAGTATCTTATGTCAATGGATCAATTATACAACTATGACATGAATCAACCTGATTCACATTTTGGTATGATACCATCAAAGGATTCATACAGATTAGTTCAATGAACTCATTCTCCAAAGAGCACCTACCATCTATCTTTAGCGTCTCCACACTAATAGCCACAAGATCGACTATACTTATCTTATAAGTAGGACCAAGTAGTGATATTCTATCTGGACAATTCATTGTCCATATTGAATCTCCATTGAATAGGAATATTTAGCACAGATGTTTAAAGACTAGCAATCACTGTATTATGAAATCCTCATCATAATTCATTAGGTCATTTCACGTATTGAGGGAATTCATTATAAACATCACACTGGAATAATAATGAACTAATATTTCATTTATTGAACTTAGATTAGGGATGGGAAAATAAATTTCATTTGTTATCGAACGTGCAAATGAACACAAAAAGGAATGAGAAAAATCCCATTTGAGTGTGTTTGCGATCAGCTGAACCATTTGTGAATGATTGGTTTTCACGAGGAATCCCTCTCTCTCCCATGTTCCCCTCTCCCTTCACTCCTCTCTCTCTCTCTCCCCCCCCCTTTCTCCCATGCACCCCTCTCTCTCTCTCCCCGCTGCTTCTCCCGTGCCCCACTCTCTCCCCCCACCCCCTTCTCACATGACTCTCTCTCTCTCCCTGCCCCCTCTCTAGTGCCCCCCTCTTCCCCCCCCCCCCCTCCCCTCTTATAACCTCCCCCTTGCTCTCTCTCTCTCTCTCTCTCTCAATCTCTCATAATAAAAGTTTTTTTACCCTTTTTGAGAATGTGTTACATTCGCGTACTATTCATGAATGAACATGAAGAAGAACCCTGATTTTGGCTTGTTTGTTCGTCGTCAAACATCATTTGTTCGACACTGAACAATGATATTCCTAACTGTAACTTAGATAAAACATGGTGGTGTGATTTGGTTTGATCGCCACATGATTTCTGCATTTCAGCAACGAACATTTAGAATATTGTGAATACAGAATCATGGGCTACAATAAAAAAACTATGGTGTTTTTGGTGAATCAAAACTAAGGACCATTACTTTCACACAACACACATAGGTTTAGGGATTGAATGAACAATGCCGATGTTAGTATTGAATTCTGCATCTATGTTGCCTCCTTATTGACATTAGCTGTCTAATTACATTCAGATTTCATCATCAAGTTTGTAGTGGTACTTAGCTTAAAATTTTCTAAGACATTCTACTTCTCCTCTCTTAGGTCAACCAAAAATCTACTCATTAGACTTAGGGAAAAAAATCCTCATTGGGCCTCGAACATAACATTGCATACGTGATGGATCCAACAGTTGAGGCATGTGGATTAATCTTCATTCTCTCTGTAGGATGATTTGATGAATATTCTTTAGACAGATGAACTTCATGTCTCATCAACATAAGACCTCTTGGATTTCTCTATACCAATACCCCTTTTAATGACGGTTTCAAGGTTCATGGATTTGGGGAATTTTAATAACCTCCTCGATTTATCTCTATAGATTTGTATCCCCTAAAATGCAGGTTTTTTATCCCAAATCCCTTCATAGAGAAGATCATTGAATATCATTCATTTATCGAGGATAACATTCATACTTTATTCATAATGAGGAGAATGTCCTTGACATAAAGGATTATAAAATTAATTATGCTCCCACTAGTCTTCATATAAACACACGTAGGGAACGACATTTGTCATCCGTCACGTCACACATCACCATGACGGAAATGTGACGGATGACGTGACAGTGACGGTGACAGAATTCAGGTCACACGTCACCATTCGTCATTCAAATTTTAACGTAAAGTGCGAATCCTGTTATCCCATATGGAAGAAAATAAAAATATTACACTGTTTATATTAATCAAGGTTGATAACATATCAAAACGCAAGTCCTTAGATTTAAATAAACCAATGAATGAGATAGATAGCTTAATTTTTTTCAGTCGATACTGGTACCGATATTCGGCATCCGGTATCTGTCGCGTCCCTCCACCTACTGTATCCAGTACCGATATCCGTCTACCCCTTAGAGACAGATATAGTCCAATATCCGATATCCGATATCTGGCACTGTCCCATTTTTTCCTGGATATCAGATATCGGTTGTCCGATATGGGATGACGGACGGATCTCAGTTGGGCGATACCTAGTTGATGATGGATGTGACGGCATGTGACATGTGACGGGACGGGAGACATGAGGAACTACCCATCACCTACTGTAATCTTCTCCAATCAACAGAATTAATGGAGATCCGTCAGATCAAAAGAAGGGCTCACCCAATTAACGAATTCTGACCGTCGGATCAGTGTGCCTTCGGATGGCCCAACCACTTTAACCGTCCAGGCTTGTCGGGTTGTGGTTTCGCGGGTCGCGATGCGGTGTGGTCACCTCACCTGGGAGGCGGTATCCATACTCGGGGCGTTGGAGCGTCAACGTCCTTTTGTCCTGAAACAACGACATAAATTTAATATTAAAAAATTGATTTGGGGATAATTTTTCGGCGGGAAATTACAGGTGGCAGGCAGCTCTTCGCTTTTACTTTCCACCTACGCCCGTCTTTCTCTCTCTTCTCTCTCTCTCTCTCTATATTTCTATCTATTCTCTCTCTCTCTCTCTCTTTATTTTACCCTTCTTCCCTCTCTCTCTACTATTTTTCTCCCCCTTTCTCTCTCATTTACTCACCTTCAGTTTCCCTCTCTATTCTCATTCACGCTCCACTTTCTTTCTCTATCATTTTCTCTCTTTCTCTTTCTTTTACTCTCCTTCAGTTTCCCTCTCTATTCTCATCCACGCTCTTTCTCTTTCTTTCTCTATCATTTTCTCTCTTTCTCTTTCTTCTACTCTCCTTCCCTTTCTCTCTCATTCTCTCTCCATTCTCTTTCCCTCGCTGCTCTCTCTCTCCTTTCCGCTCTCTTCTCTCTCTCTCTCTCTTTCCTTCTCTGCTCCCACTTTTTCTTTCTCTATTCTCTTTCCCTCTCTGCTCTCTCTCTCTCTCTCTTTTCCCCTCTCTGCTATCTCTCTCTCTTTCCTTCTCTGCTCCCACTCTTTCTCTCTCTATTAATTTTCTCTCTCATTCTCTCTCTATTCTCTTTCCCTCTCTGCTCTCTCTCTCTCTTTCCTTCTCTGCTCCCTCTTTTTCTCTCTCTTTCTCTTTCTTTTACTCTCCTTCCCTTTCTCTCTCTATTCCTTTTCTCTCTTTCTCTTTCTTTAAATCTCCTGCGCTTTATCTCTCTATTCTCTTTCCCTCTCTGCTCTCTCTCTCCCTCTCCCTCTGTTCTCTTTCTCTCTCTTTCTCTTTCTATTATCTCTCTCTTTCTTTCTCTGTTCTCTTTCTCTCTCTCTCTTCTCTCTATTCTGTCTCTCTCTATTCTCTATTCCCTCTCTCTTCCTCTCCTTTCTCTCTCTACTCTCTTTCTTTTTTCTCTCCTTCTCTCTCCTATTTCTCTCTCTCGTTTCTCTATTTTAGTATCTTCTCCCTCTGGTTTTTTCTCCTCTTTCTCTCTCCATTCTCTTCCTTTCTCTCTCCTTTCCTTTCTTTTTCTCCTCTTCTCTCTCGTTTCTCTATCTTCTCTCTGGTTTCTCTCTCCTCTTTCTCTCTCTATTCGCTTTCTCTCTCATCTTCCTCTCTCTATTCTCTCTTTCTCTCTGTATTATCTCTTTCTCTCTCTCTCTCTCTCTCTCTCTCTTCTGCTTTTTCTTCTTCGTCTTCCTCGAGTTGACTGTGGTGGACCAGTGGAGTGCCCGAAGAGAGAGAAAGAGAGAGGGAAGTCCGCTACCTTCACAAAACACACAGAGAGAAAGAGAGAGAAAGAGAAAGAGAGGGAGAGATTGAGAACTTGCTTGCACTGCGGTCAGCGATCTCGTCGATCTCTTCGGTTTCTCTCCGCCTACGTCAGACTCAGATCTCTACTTATCTACAGTTCGGTGTTCGCCGGTCTTCTTCATCCTTTGTTTGTCGTCGATTTGATCTCTTGTTTACTTATTTGTTTTTCCGCCGATGAAGATCTGTTTGGCATTTTGTGGCGGAGGTTCTCGTCTGGATCTGCCGCCACGGACGGTGAATCGATGTAAGTGGTTTTTCGACTCTTACCATCCACAAGAGGTTTGGAATTCTGAAAATTATCAGAGTTTTAAGGCAGATCATCGTTCTGTTTGTTCTTATTGAGGATTTGTTGACCTTTTGTGTTGCTAAGGTTTTGAAGTTTTTTCAAGCATCTTCGTTTCTGGTGTTCGTTGGGGATTAAACTACATTGTTTGAAGCTATAATTTACAATCGACAATGTTTTTCGAAGCATAAATACTGAATACTTGATACTATCAGTTTTCGGCTTTTCAAACTGCAGACCAAAGTAACGAGTTTTTTACTCTTAACTATCCGCAAGAGGTTTGGAATTCTGTTAATTATTAGAGGTTGAAGGTAGATCGTCGATCTATTTGTTATTATTGCGATCTTTTTTGATCGTTTGTGCTGCTTCTATTTCTATGTTTTTTCAAGCATCTTCGTGGCTGGTGTTCGTCAGGGATTAAAGCTCCTTGGCCCTGATCGATGACAGAGATCGAAAGAAGCTGAAGATTTCTTGTCGAGGGAAGCAATGTCGCGCATTCCCAAGTGGAAGTTAGAGAAGACAAAGATTAAAGTTGTTTTCCGGCTTCAATTTCACGCCACTCATGTAAGCTACTTCTCTTAAAATCCGTTTTCTGTAAATTTTCCTTTTTTTCTTTTCTACATCTCTTCTTCTTCGTTCGGAGGTGATTCCCTTTTTCTATTTTCTTACTTTGCGGTGAATTTTCCTTATTTGATATCTCTAGTTTTTGAGTTATTCCTGAAATTTATATTTGTGGTGACGTCACTGTTTGAAGCTATAGTTCACTTCTCGAGTAATTAATGGAAGATGAACCGGTGGCTCTGTTATTATTTCCTTTTATCAGGCTCTTCAAACTGTAGATCAATCCAACTAGCTGTCTCTATCGTTTCCTCAACAAATATCAGTATTTGATATCTCTAAATATAAGGCAATCTCCACTGGGTCAATTTATTCGTTGATATTTTTATTTTCCTCATAGATATTTTTATTTTTTATTCTATGATCATAGATATCTTTTTACTCCGGGCAGGTACCACTAACGGGTTGGGACAAATTATTCCTGTCTTTCATACCTGAAGATGTAGGAAGAGTAACTGCCAAGACGAACAAAGCAAATGTGAGGAATGGGGCTTGCAAGTGGGCAGATCCCATTTACGAAACTACGAGACTTATCCAGGACACAATTGCAAAGAAATATGAAGACAAATTATACAAGCTTGTTGTGGCAATGGTATTTTTTTCTTGCTAGGTCATTTTTCTTATTGTTTTTCTTTTGAGCCATATAATCAATTTTATTCCTTAAAAATAATCGCTACTGGATGCTAAATTTAGGGCACTTCTAGGTCAAGTTGTCTTGGAGAAGCTTACATAAATCTATCAGACTATGCTGATGCTCTGAAGCCTGTCTCCGCCACATTACCCCTTGAGGGATGCAAATTCGGGACAATACTGCATGTGAGACCTGGAGTCTCTAACTCTTTGTGAATTCATAAAGTGAAATAATGGTTTAATTTCATTAGGCGTGGCAAATGAATCTTGAGAATATTAAAAATATTAGGCATCATTGAGTAATCAATTAATTCAAAAAAAAAAATCATCGAGTAATCAAATATGAATTCATGTCTCCATCGTTGGATTTTCAGGTTTCAATCCAGCTACTAACTTCTAAGACTGGGTTCAGGTACAATGATTAATGCTATTATTTTTGCTTCTCCTAATAGTACAGGGACCAATTTTCATTCAGTAAGTTTTCATTGTCAGAGAATTTGAGGTTCAGAGGGAAATCAGGGAGAAATCTTTTCATCAAATCTCAAATCCATGTCATGAGCCTGTGAGAGAAGTTGGAGATTCTTCCAACAAGATCATGGATACAGTGGTAAGATTTCGTTGAATATTTCTAATTTCTTTTTTTCCATAGATTTATTCCATTCATCTCTTCTGAAATCGGTTGAAAAAGGAAAACACTGAAAAATAGTGCTGGTATAACAAGTCTCGATGATAGTTTTTGATCTAGCTCATGTTATCATCTCTTTAATCGTCAACCTTGTAAACTTACTCCTGTTAGGTTTATGGATCCTGTGTTTGAAGCCTGTCATGTGTGATAGTCATCATGCCTCTCTTTTTCCCAAGTAACCCTACATGCATCAGCATCTCTCTGATATTTTAAAATTTAAAAACAATTACCAAAAAAATTTCATATAATTTTGAAAACACAAGAGAGATTGGATTATATCCAGATTTACCAAAATGGTTTTTGTTTATGTGTCTCCAATGTCGGCTAATCCGAATCTAAGTAAAAACTAGTTGCAGACTTTTCAACACCTTTCTTTGGGGTACATTTTGTAAGGTTTGGAAAGCCCTCTTGCCACTGTGCTGTACACCGTTTTAACGAAATGATTTTTTTTATTTTATGTGACATTTTTTAATTGCGCCGCTTTGTTCTCTTTACCCATGGTAGGTCGTCCACTCATTATTCTGAACCTCTCGTTTGATTCTGATACAACGCAGTTGTATCAATTAGAGTAAATGAACTTTTCCAAATTTGTTTCGGTAGTTCCTCAATACAATCGTCAGTGCAGATCGATACAGGTGTTCATAGATCAACGCTTCTCTCCTGCGGTGATGCTCTTCCCGATCGTGAAGGTCCTCGCGACTGGCGCCCTCGCGATCCTCAGCTGGTAGCTTGCTCTCCAAGCTCCCCGGGCGGCCCGACGAGTCGAGCTCCTCCCTCCGATCAGCAGGACGGAAACTCCCTCCTGTTGGCTTGGCCTCTCGGCTGTAACCGCCAAGTCGATTTCAAGAAAAATAGCAATAGTCTCCATACCTGGATCGCCTCTTATTTATAGGCGGCAAGTCCTCCCACTTTATTTGGTCCCCTTGGGTCAACGCCTCTAGTCAACTAGGCGCCGACCTGCCTTATGTTTACTTCTTCTGACGTATTTCTTGTCATAGAACTTATCAATACCTTCCCCTTGTAGATCCAGCTTGTCCTCAAGCTGGAAATCTGGGAACGATTTCCTGAACCGATGTACTAGTTCCCAAGTGGCTTCATTGACCGGAAGCTTCGTCCACTTGACCACGACCTCTGTTCCATTAGGAGTTTGTCGTATCTTTAGTATTTCTTCAGGATATACCTGCCATTCATATTCATCAGTCAGATAAGGAGGTAAAGGTTGAGCATGCTGCTGTATAGATCCCAATGCTCGTTTTAATAAGGACGCATGAAAAATGGGATGCAAATTACAAGTATTGGGCAGATCTAACTTGTAGGCTACTGGTCCTATCTTTTGAATGACTCTGTAGGGTCCAAAGAATCTTGGACTCAGCTTCTCACATGCTCTCTTGGCTAATGATTTCATTCTGTATGGGCGTATTTTTAAGTAGACCCCCTCGCCTTCCAGAAACCCTTCATCTCGTCTGTGTTTGTCGGCCTGGTCTTTCATTCTTGACTGGGCCTTTGACAGATGCATTTTTAAGGTTGTTAGCATCTGGTCTCTTTCCACTAATAGCTGGTCTATCGAATCAAAAGGAGATGGAGTCGACCCATAACGAATTAATGACGGGGGATCCCGCCCGTAAACTGCCTTGAAAGGGGTAGTCTTGATAGATGTATGATATGAAGTATTGTAATTATACTCAGCCCAGTGCAACCATTTTTTCCATTTCTTTGGTTGTTCTGAGGCGAAACACCTCAAATAGCATTCTAAACCTCTGTTTGTGACTTCAGATTGGCCGTCTGTCTCCGGGTGGTACGAGGAACTGAATTTGAGTTGAGTGCCTTGCAGTCGGTGTAGTTCCTTCCAAAAATGACTGGTAAATAGGCTGCCCTCTATCAGACACAATGGAGTTAGGTATCCCAAGCAATCTGACGATGTCTTTAGCAAATATTTCAGCAATAGTGGCCGCTGAGTATGGGTGTTTGACTGCAATATAATGACTGTATTTACTCATGTGGTCTACTACCACCATAATGGAATCAAACCCTTCGGATTTGGGTAAGCCTTCGATGAAATCCATGGTGATATCTGTTAGATCATATAGCCCAATAAGTTAATGTATCATTGGGCCCATGTTATATAAATGGGCCCGACCATAGTGAAATATGACCGTTGGTTCCAACGGTCATATTCCTCCAACGGTCAAAAAGGAAGGGAATATGATGTATGTCGGATCTTTTTTTGATTAAAAAAAAAGATTGGGAAAAGTACGTTATTGTTTTTCTTACCTCAAAATCCTATTTCCCGAAAGCTCAAAGACTACATGGTATCAGAGCGACGAATCCCTACAATTTCGGCGACGACTCTCTATTTCTCTGCGGCAGTGACTTCAGGCAAGCTCGGCGACGAATCCTTGCTATTTCGGCGACGCAGATCTTGCGATCTGTGATTTTTTTCTGTGACGGTGACTCTGTACGAGTTCGGCGACGGATCCCTGCGATTTCGGCGACGAATCTCTATTTTTTCTGCGGCGGCGACTTCAGCAAGCTCGGCAACGACTACTTGCGATTTCGGCGACGCAGATCTTGTGATCTGTGTTTTTTCCGGCGGCGGCGAATTCGTGCGAGCTCGGCGACAAATCCCTGTGATTTCGGCGACGAGTTCCTGTGATTTGCGACGAATCCGACGATTTCAGAAACTGTGATTGGGGCAAACACCAACGTGTGCAGACGAAGAGAGAAGCTTTGATTTGCTTATTCTCTCCTCAAGCGTCACACGGAGAAACTGCCAAAGATCAGGAGCTGTGCTTATTTTGCAGAAGTTGTGCTTATTTTTTGACCTCTAGATGGGAAAATCTAGGGTGGCTGAGAAGGAATCCGAGAGCACTTCCTCCACCGTTGTCAAAGCAGCTGAGACACCTGCTCAGCCAAGGTTGTTTTTACCTGATTTGGATATCAAATATAATGGCATTAATGGGCAGAAATGGATCACGTTGGTCCAAAGATCCCTTAAAGCTATATACCTGGGGAATCTGCTTATTGACTGCGTACGAGACTTATGGCAAGAAATTCAGAGATCGTGTTTAGAAACTCACAGCGATTACCGTGTCTATGACCTTCGAGAACAAGAGAGAGCATTGAAACAGGGCAATCTATCAATTTCCTCTTACTCTGCAAAATTAAAAGCTATATGGAGGGAGCTTGATCTTCTCTGGCCTACTGGCGACAAGAACTCACCATCTTATCTCAGAGAGACCAAGTTCAGAACCCTCATTTTTTTGATGGGCTTAAATTCAGAGTACGAAAATCTGAGAAGCCAATTGCTACACAGAGAGAGGTTCCCTACCTTAGCGGAAGCTATCTCTAAACTACAAGGGGCAGAGCGACGGAAGAAGTTGAATTCTAAGGATGGTGATATGTCTACTCCTGTCTCAGTAGCCCACTTGGCCAAGAAAGGGGAACCAAGGCACAACATCAACAATGCAGCCACCTCTTCTCAGCACCAGAAGTCCACTCCGCAGGAAGGTAATTCCTCCGAACTTACTTGTGGCTATTGTAGGAAACCAGGCCACCTAAAAAAGGACTGCAGAAAGTTAGCCTGGAAGGAAGAACAGATCAGGAAAGGGACGTGGAATCCAGGGCAGCACAAGAAAGCTTATGTGGCAAGTGAATGAGAGGAGTTACCTACTGCAAAGAAAGGGGAGGACGGAGGTGAAATTCAGAAACTTATTCAGTCAGAAGTAAACAAGATTCTTCAGAAGTTTGGCTCTACTTCACTCGTACAATCAGGTAAGAAATTTGCTTTCACTACCGTTACTAATAATAATACACCCACTAATGTTTCTTGGATTTTGGACTCTGGGGCGACAGATCATATGTCACCCCACAGAATGCTGTTTAAACATTATGAGCTAGAAACTAATAATCTCAAAGTTTTTACTGCAAATGGTGGAGTATTAGCAGTGATTGGGAGAGGTTCAATTGAGATCAAAGGGAAATTACTGAAAGGCGTTCTGCATGTACCTGAATTAAAAGCGAATTTGTTATCCTTAATTCAGTTAGTAAACGATACTGGTTGGCGATTTGTATTAGACTCAGATTCTTGTTTCCTATGTCTTAAGGAAACCGGCAAGAAGATTTCATCTGTTAAGAGGAGAGGAGGTCTTCTCTTGCTAGATGGATTGGAGGAGGGTGAAACGCAGAAAGCCACCTACACTGCCCAGAGTGAAGAACGGATCAATCTACTGCATTAGAGACTCGGACACCACTCATTCCACATTTTGAAACACTCCCATCCCGATTTGTTTAAAGGGATTATTTTTGATAATTTGAACTGTGAAAGCTGTCAATTTGCTAAACACAAACTATCTTCTTTTCCAGTTTCAGATCACAGAACTCAATCAGCATTTGATTGTATCCATAGTGATGTATGGGGACCTTGCTCCATGCTTGGACTCTACCATCAAAAATGGTTTATCCTATTTGTGGATGATTTCTCTAGATACACATGGGTGTATCTACTGAAATCTAAGACTGAAATTCCACCTATTATCATAAAATTTTGTGAGATGATTCATACACAATTTGGAAAGAAAATACGGACATTTAGATCAGATAACGCCACAGAATATTTTTGTGGGAAAGTAACTAATTACATGGAAGAAGAGGGGATAATTCACCGGTCCTCATGTGTGAATACTCCTCAACAAAATGGACTGGCTGAAAGAAAGATTGGCCATATAATGTCTTCAGCCAGGGCTCTGTTGTTTCAAGGGAATTGTCCCAAGAACTATTGGGCTGAAGCAGTCGCGACAGCCACTCACCTTATAAATAGGACGGCTTCAAGGACACTAAATTATCATGCTCCCATTGATCTTTTATCTGCTGAATTTCCACATTTATCTTTAAGAACTAACCTCCCAGCCAAGGTGTTTGGCTGTGTTGTATACGTTCACGTTCATCATGCAGGGAAGTTGGATCATCAAGCCCTAAGGTGTGTGTTTCTGGGATATTCGTCAACCCAGAAAGGTTATAAATGCTATCATCCAAGCTCGAGGAGGTTCTATATTACTGCGGATGTTACGTTTGACGAAGTCCGAATGTTTCATGCCCAGTTGGAACGATCAGAAGCATATTTAGAGTCTTTGGAGCAAGGAAATGAGAATGTGCAGCGAGGTTTTCCCTCCACATCAGAAATTTATGTTGAGGACATTGCTATAAGTCCCTCTCCAAGTCCTTCTGAGGAGGAGGAGACTTATAGACCATGTGACGATTCAATTACAACCATACTACCGGCAGGAGAAGGAGACCCAGGAAATGATGGTTGGTCCATCGCCTTAAGCAAAGGAGTTCGTAACTGCACGAAGGCTAAACTATATCCGGTCAGAAATTATATATCTTACTCCCGGCTCTCTCCAGAGTATAATCAGGTGGTTCAAGCCCTGATGACAGTGTCGATTCCGAAGAATGTGACCGAAGCAATGTCATCTGCAGAATGGAAGACAGCTATGGAGGAAGAAATGGCAGCACTTAAGAAAAATAATACTTGGGAGATGGGCCCACTCCCACCGGGCAAGAAACTAGTGGGAAGTCGATGGGTATTCACCTTAAAATATCACTCAGATGGGTCAGTGGCCAGACATAAAGCTCGTTTGGTGGCACAAGGATATACACAGTCTTACGGCATTGACTATAACGAAACTTTTGCCCCAGTTGCAAAGCTGAACACAGTTCGGGTTTTAATAGCTCTTGCAGCACTATTTAATTGGAAGCTCTATCAATATGATGTGAAAAATGCATTCTTACATGGAGAATTGCAAGAAGAAGTGTATATGGCACCTCCTCCTGGATATTGTTTGAGTCAGAATTCAGGAGATGTATGTCACCTCAAGAAGTCCCTGTATGGACTGAAACAATCGCCAAGAGCATGGTTCGGAAGATTTTCAACAGTGATGTTAGCAGTGGGATTCTTCCAGAGTGAGGGGGACCACACATTGTTTATTAAGCATGGCAAGGATGGGAAGATCGCAATCTTAATTGTGTACGTCGACGACATCATCATCACTGGAGATGACCACATTGAAATTCAGAATTTGGAGAAGCATCTTTCACTATCTTTTGACATTAAGGCACTCGGTTTAATGACTTATTTCTTGGGAATTGAAGTGGCCTACTCTAGTACAGGGATTGTACTTTCTCAGCATAAGTATATTCTTGATTTGCTGAAGGAAACCGGGAAGTTGGATTGTCGACCCGCGGCTACACCAGTGGATGGTAATGTTAAATTAAAAGCTGAACAAAGTGAGAAAGACCCACCAGTAAACAAAACCTCATTCCAACGTCTCATCGGCAAACTACTATATCTCAACCATACTCGGCCAGATATTACTTTTGCTGTCAACTCTCTTAGCCAATTCATGAATGATCCCCGGGAATCACATCAACATGCAGCAGATTGCATCCTAGCTTACCTAAACGGGTCAATTGGACTTGGCTTGCGATTTAACAGAGGAAGTGAGCCGAGTGTGGTGCTCTACACGGATTCTGACTATGCAGGATCATTTGAGGACAGCCGGTCCACATCTGGCTATTGCAGTTTCCTAGGAGGGAACCTCGTTACTTGGCGTAGCAAGAAACAGAAGGAGGTCTCATTATCAAGCGCAGAAGCTGAACTTCGAGCACTGAAGAAGGGAGTATGTGAAGGAATGTGGCTTAAAGGTATCTTGCAGGACTTGAAAGTGTTTCCAGACAAAGGAATGACTCTGTACTCTGATAGCAAATCGGCAATTGCTATGGCAAAAAATCCCGTTCAACATGAGAGGACGAAACATGCAAGGGTGGCACGACACTACATCAAACAAAGTATTGATGCGGGCTTCATTATACCTCACTACATTCCTTCTCAGGAGCAGATTGCGGATATTCTCACTAAAGGGATCCCTGGTCCGCAGTTCCAGGCATTGGTGTCCAAGTTGGGCATGATCAACAGCTATACCCAACTTGCAGGGGGGTGTTAGATCATATAGCCCAATAAGTTAATGTATCATTGGGCCCATGTTATATAAATGGGCCCGACCATAGTGAAATATGACCGTTGGTTCCAACGGTCATATTCCTCCAACGGTCAATCTGTCCAACTCTTCTAAAAGGAAGGGAATATGATGTATGTCGGATCTTTTTTTGATTAAAAAAAAAGATTGGGAAAAGTACGTTATTGTTTTTCTTACCTCAAAATCCTATTTCCCGAAAGCTCAAAGACTACAATATCCTCCCAGATCTGATTGGGGATTGGTAGAGGTTGTAGCAGCCCAGCTGGGGATAATGTTGAAGATGTTTGCTGCTGACATGTTGCACATTCATTCACATATGACTTGATTGCCTTTCTCATACCCGGCCAGGAAATTTGATGTGCTATTCGTTGAAGGGTTCTATGAAAACCGCCATGTCCTCCGACATTGGATTCATGGAATTCCTGTAAGATCGTAGGAATCAGAGAGGAGTTTGACGGTAGGATAATTCTTCCTTTGTAAAGTAATAACCCTTGGTGGATCCTGTAGTTATGAAATTGATCTTCACCATTTTCTACTCCCTTGTAAATTTCTCCCAACTTTGGGTCATCTTTGACTTCTTGAATAAGCTTTAGCTTGTCCAACCAATGTGTCATAGAAATTGAGTTGCACTCTCCTGAGACCTCTGGTTGAGAGCGGGATAATGCATCGGCTACCGCGTTCTTGCCTGCCTTATACTGTATCTCAAAATTGTAACCCAGTAATTTTGATACCCATCGGTGGTATTGAGTGGGTACCTCCTTTTGATCGGTTAAATAGCGTAGGCTGAACTGATCTGTATGTATAGTAAATTTGTTGAACATAAGGTAGTGCTTCCGTTTGTTGACAGCCCACACCACTGCCATAAGCTCCCTCTGATATGCAGATTTGTACCTTGTCGGACTGGGAAAGGCCTTGCTGAAATAGGCTATTGGATGACCCTCTTGTAATAATACTGCTCCCACAGCCATATCCGAAGCATCTGTCTCGATACTAAAGGGTAACGAGAAACTAGGTAGCCTCAACACCAGGGTCTTGGATAGTGCAAGTTTCAATCTTTCAAAGGATGTATCTTTCAAAGGAATTCGTTTTTAGAAGAGTAGTCAGCGGTTGGGCGATGGCTTCATAATTTGACACGAACCGTCGATAACAGCCAGTAAGTCCTAGAAATCCCCTCAATTCCTTGATAGTGGTTGGTGTTCTCCATAGGGCTATGGCTTCTATTTTGGAGGGATCTGTTGACACGCCTTCAGATGAGATAACATGACCAAGAAAATCAATGAAGTGGCACCCAAATTTACATTTCTTGGGATTGATATGAAGCTGATTATTTGAGAGTAAATCAAACACAATCTTGAGGTGTTGCTCGTGTTGTTGAAGGTCTTTGCTCTATATAAGGATGTCATCAAAGAACTCTAATACGAATTTCCGGAGATGCCGGTAGAAGATCGAATACATAATTGCTTGAAATGTGGCAGGGGCATTGGATAGTCCAAATGGCATAACCTGGAATTCGAAGTGGCCATGATGTGTTTTAAATGCCGTCTTATGAATATCATTAGGATGCATCCTTGATTATAACCGGATTTTAAATCGATTTTTGAAAAGATAGCCATTCCATGCAACTCTTCCAGTAACTCATCTACCATGGGGATTGGAAATCTGTTAGGTACTGTCAACTGATTTAATGCTCTGTAATCAATACATAATCTAAACCCTCCGTCCTTTTTCTTGACTAATAATGCTGGGCTTGCAAAACAGCTGTTGGAATGTTGAATAATATTTGTTTCCAGGAGTTCTTGTACCAACTCTTCCAGTACGTTTTTGTGGGTGTGTGAGTATCTGTAGGGTCTCTTATTGACAGGATTAGCTCCGGGAACAAGATGTATTCGATGATCACAATCACGGACCGGAGGTAATGTAATTGGTTGCTCAAAATCATGAGGTTAACATTCTTTTAACCAATGCAAGAAATGATCTAGAGATAGAGCAAGTACCTCATAAGTCTGGTAGGCTGGTTGATCTTTGACCTCGTTAATGTTGATCATTGACTCTTCCCACTCTTGATGAGCTTGATCAATATAAAACCTTGAAAATCTCAAGGAATTCAGTTCTGGGTCCGAAATAATTGTATGAACCTGCCCATCCAGATAAAATTTGAGCATCAGGTGGTGATAGTTACAGTGAAACCACCCCAAGGTCTTCAGCCATGGAACGCCGAGAATAATATCACAACTTCCCAACGGAAATGGAATGAAATTTTGAGTAAATGTCAACCCCTGAATTTCTACTGGGAGATTCAAACATACTCCCTCAGTCTGTCGGCAAAATCCGTCACCCAAGGTAATACTGAATTTATGATATGGTCGAACTTGTATCTTCAGCTGTTGGATCACTTTTGGTTTAATAAAGTTGAAGGTGGCCCCACCATCAATGAGAATGGTCACCCGTTGGTTGTAAAGCCGGCCCCAGAGTCTAAATGGAGCTGGTCTGGGCCCTGTGTCCACCTTTGATCCTTGAATTGCCATGATTTCTCCTCTTATCAGAGGTCCTTCATCAAGCTGCATGAGATCTTCCTCCGTTATCGGTTGATCTTCTTCGTCGACATCTCTTGAAGCATATAAATGCTCAACTTCTTCTGACATTTATGGCCAGGTGTGTACCTTTCATTACAATTGTAGCATAAATCCCTTTCTCGTCTTTGTAAAAATTCCTCAGGGGAGAGCCGAGTAATTCTCTTCCTGTTTTCTTTCGGAGGCATTTCATGTCTGATTGGATTTTGTGCCTCTCTTGGGATGTGTCTTTGAGATGGACCATCTCCTCTACTTGTAATCACCGGTCTCTGATAATTACTGAGAGTTGCTCTTGGAGCATGTTGAACAACTGGCGCCGGGTGTTCCTGTTCATCTAAAATGGCCAAATTATTCTCAGCTTCAAGTGAATAATCCATAATTTCCTGGATGCCGTATGGTCTATATTTGTTTAGCTCAACGCGTACTTCAGGTTTCAACCTTTTGAGATACGCCGTTTCTTGGACGTCCGCTGGTATGTGTGATAAGAAGGCCACCAGGTCTTCAAATTCTGACCGATAGTCTGATACGGTGCCTGTCTGTTTGAGATTCATAAGTTGGGTGCAGAGTGATCTCACTGAGAAGTTGTATCGTTTTTTCAAAGAAATGTCGAAATACCAGCCAATTATCAAATCCAAAATTTTTCTCGGTGTATATGAACAATCCCTGTGCTGGTCCTTCCATATGCAGTGAGACGAGCTGCAACTTCTCGTCATCGGAGAGTCTGTTGACTGAAAAGAACCTCTCAACACAGTTTAACCACATCTGCGCATTTGAGCCATTGAAATAAGGTAAATCTCCCTTACGGAAGACATTTCTTTGATCAGTGGACGAGTCCTGAAGCGTCTGGACTCGGCTATACTTTGGTACATCTTTGTGGCTTGGATTGGACGCCGCAACTGGATTCACCTCTAGTTTGGAATTCATCAGTTGAAGTTGCTGCATAATGCCGGCCAAGATTTCTGCCGGTACAGGTATATCCTCGCACCTCGATTTTCCTTTGTCCGTGCTATCATCCATCTGGATCCAGTTAGCTTGCCAAACACCTGGTAGTACGCTTGTTCACTGACCTTTCTCAATCTCCCCGAGCGCTGGCTTCGGTCTCCTTGCCGATCTCGTAATTTTGGAATGGCTTGATACTACGGATCTGTGCTCTGATACCAGATTGATACAACGCAATTGTATCAATTAGAGTAAATGAACTTTTCCAAATTTGTTTCGGTAGTTCCTCAATACAATCGTCAGTGCAGATCGATACAGGTGTTCATAGATCAACGCTTCTCTCCTGCGGTGATGCTCTTCCCGATCGTGAAGGTCCTCGTGACTGGCGCCCTCGCGATCCTCAGCTGGTAGCTTGCTCTCCAAGCTCCCTGGGCGGCCCGACGAGTCGAGCTCCTCCCTCCGATCAGCAGGACGGAAACTCCCTCCTGTTGGCTCGGCCTCTCGGCTGTAACCGCCAAGTCGATTTCAAGAAAAATAGCAATAGTCTCCATACCTGGATCGCCTTTTATTTATAGGCGGCAAGTCCTCCCACTTTATTTGGTCCCCTTGGGTCAACGCCTCTAGTCAACTAGGCGCCGACCTGCCTTATGTTTACTTCTTCTGATGTATTTCTTGTCATAGAACTTATCAGATTCCTTGAAATAATGCAGGTAAATACGCAAGTGAGATTAACGCAAGAATCTGGGGAGCTTTACTACTCAGATGAGACAGAAGATTCTGGCCAAGGAATCTACAATTCTTCGGTCACTTCCGATGGCTTGTATGCTGAGAGGGTTGAAATTTCTAGCACAAACAGCAGTGGTGCTGCAACAAATACCATTGAAGGCAATCCGGGAGACCAAATCCATAATAATCACGGTGGATCCTCAAACCCTCATCTAGCTCATGGATGGAGCTCATACTTTTCTAAGGATAGTCAGGTAAATTTGCTCAATGACGAGATGGTAGAATCATCCATGGAAGTCAACTCCTCTAAGCAATTTGCTAATGAATCAGGGGAAGCCTTTTTTGAGGAGGTCCCTGTTCTGAAATCTGAGTGTTCAACACTGAAAGATGAGTTAGAGGTGCTACGACATTACAAGCCAATGCTTCATTTAAGTGGACGAAGAACAGAACTTTCGCACATTCCCAACAGCTTTCATGAATACCAGCCACAGATCTTGGAGGGATTCACACTGTTGGAGAGAAAGATCGAAATTCTTCGAAGCAAAGTCAGAAGCAAGGAAAATGGTGACATACCTCCAGATTTTGAGGACCTTGACTTTGTTCTTCAGAACCTTAGGCAATGTATCCTTAACTCTTTGCGCTTGGATCCAGGTCTAGCAGTTGGTGTAAACCTGGCTAATCCATTACAGAGCCTTCTTGACCAGGAACTTGAAAACAAGAAAATTATGAATGAAAGAATATGTCAGCTCCTTACGCAGCTTGAAGATTCCAAGGCCAAGCAAGAGACTCTAACTAGAACCATCAATAAGAAAATTGTACGGTACGATGCTCTCATTGTAGAGCTGGAGGAGAGGAATGGACAAACACTGAGTGAGTTGGAA
Organism: Wolffia australiana; assembly: GCF_029677425.1. Classification (NCBI taxonomy): domain Eukaryota; kingdom Viridiplantae; phylum Streptophyta; class Magnoliopsida; order Alismatales; family Araceae; genus Wolffia; species Wolffia australiana. The sequence goes on along the minus strand of NC_135850.1, from coordinate 11,525,769 downwards.
CGAATCAAATCAGCTCACTCATCTTCTCTCTCTACTATCTTGGTCCTTCAGGATGAAATTAAGAAAATTCAGTGCAGTACGAAAGAGAAAATTGTTAAATTCTCCGAAGAAAAGCAGCGTCTTGAGGCCATTAACAAAGAACTAGAGGAAAGAGTGATAGCCTCTGAGTCTATGCTCAAGCGAGTTCGTCGCACGCAATCAACTGTTGTTGACCAGCTGCAGAAGGATCTCGAGTCGCTTTCAGCTCAGGTATTGTCTATGTTTGAGACGAATGAGAACCTTGCAAAGCAAATCCTAGAAGAAGCGCCAAAGTTGTTGTCCTGTGAGAATCCTAAACCTCCTATTTTTGCTGATAAATCAAACCATTTGGAGTGCCATCAGGACCCGTGTTCAGCTCTTAGGGCTTCTGATATGCTTGTGAGAAATTTTGAAAATGGTGGAATTTCAGGGAGTGAAGAAGAATTCCATGACCTTCATGCCTTGAATTTGCATTTAGAAGTTCTGGTGAAACTTCTGCAAGAAAAACTGCTTGAAAGGAGTCTTTTTGAAAAAGATACAATGACAAAGATGGACGACCTTTTAAAGTCTGAGAGATCTTTGATGATCAATCTCAAGAATGCACTTGATGGTATTAGGGTTTTGGACGAGGATGTCGCCAGATACAAAGCCAAAGCTGAAGATTGGAGAGGGGAGAAAAATATTTTAGAGTCTAGGTTACAGGAATCTTGCCAACAGAACTCTTCTATTGCAGAAAATCTAGCAAAGTATGAAAGACTGGTTAATGACTTGAAGATCTGCGAGCAGAGGTATATTGAAGAAAATTCGCATTTAAAAAGTATGCTAAAAGAAGAAAGCCTGCAGAAAAGTCATGTTGAAAAAGAATGTGTTTTGTTGAAGGCGGAACTTGATGAGAAGTCAATAGCACTGCATGATATCCAGAGAAAAATAGATCTTTTTGAGGAGAGGTTGAGAAATGTACTCTCTAACATGGAGCAATACGTCAGCCAGATGAAAGGAAGTAACTTTGAATTTTGTTCTATATTGAATTCTCTATCTGAAGAAATTGAGAACAGAGATTACAGTGCAACAGTTGAGCTTGTTGAGCAGCTTCAACGTGAAGCTTTCAAAAAAATACTCGACCTCAGAAAAGAGATCACTGAGAAAGATGAGGAGACCTGTTCTCTAACGGTTCTTTTAAAGGAAAGGAGTTCAGAGCTAGAGGAGACCACATCGAAGTTGGATGTTTCTAGTTTACTATTGGAGAAACTTCATTTGGATTTGCAAAGTAAAGCTGAATCTGAACAAAATCTTGCTGACCGGAACAAAGATTTAGTATCAAAGCTTACAATTATGGAATATAAGCTTAAAGATGCTTTCGATGAGATGAGGGATAATTCAAAAATACGAGAGGAGTTAGAGAGAGCTCAGCACAAAATTGTGAAGTATCAGGGTGAAGAAGAAAGCTGGGTGCTTTCACTGGATTCCACGAAGGAATCCTCAGTTCTACTGGAGAAGGAAATTCGGGATTTGAGGAATGAACTAAAAACAGAGAGGACGACAAAGAAAAAACTAGAAGAGACTGTTAGTAATCTGACTTCAAGATTGAATGAAAATGAAACCATGGCTTCACATCTTGGGTTGCAGTTATCTGAACTTGAATCGGAGAATTCTTCTTTAGAAAATCGTCGGCAATATCTTGAGGAAAAACTGAATGATCGTGACGGTGAAATGTCATCTCTGCAAAAACAAATTGCAGAAAATTTGAAAGATCTTAGCATTGTAAATGAAGCCTTGAGATCTAGGAGTGATGAGCTGCAGAACGCAAAGCTTCATAGTAGGGCACTGGAAGATCAAATAGCTGATCTTATGTCTCAGATTTTGTCATTGGATGGGTTGAATTCTGAATTGGCTCATCTCAAACGACAAATCATTGATCTGGAATCTAAGAAATCTTCGTCTGAAAAACAGGAGGCCCAAATATCCAACTTGCAGTTCCAGATTGTTTATCTTGACACTGAATTATGCAAAGCCAGGGAGAAATTGGGATGTCTGAGGGATGAGTTACAGTCAGAAAGGGAGACCAGGGGGAACTTGGAAGGAACAGTTTCTGATTTGACATCTCTTCTGAAAGAGACACAGGCGCAAGTGGTGTATTTTAGTAACGAAATGGTTTTGCTGGAAAATCTCAGACAACAGATGCTGACTCTAGAAACAGAGAAATCCACTGTTGACAAACTGTTGATAAGCAGCACAGAAAGAATAAATGAACTGGACTCTGAAATATCAAATCTACAGTCTCAGCTGATGTCAGAAAGAGATTTTAGATTCCAAATGGATTCCACCATTTCTGAGCTACAGGAGCAACTGCCATCCAAAAAAGATGAGAAAAATGGGTTAACCTGTTTTCGGCAGCAAGTTCTAAATTTAAAATCAGAAAAAGAAGATATAGAGAGAGAAGCTTCCGAGCTTTTGTCCCTTTTGAATGAAAAAGATCAATATATTGAAGCCTTTAAAAAAGACGAAGCAGAATTGAAAGATCTCAAGAAGAGATTAATGAAAATGGAGGATCAACAGGAGATTGCAATGGAGCTTAGGTCTGCACTTTCTGCAGTTACATCTCGGTTGGATGAAAAACAAGAGCAGTTAATCCTTCTAGAGAGAGTAATCGCAGACATAAAATTAGAAAATTCTGAAATGCAAGAACTCGCATTATCTGCCATTATCGAAGCCACTTTTTTGAAAACTCAATATCAGAAAAATATCCAGGAACTCTTAGACCAGATAATTCGAAATGAAGGGAGAAATAAAGATCTTCAAAAGGAGGTGGAGGCATTTAAATTACTACGGGAATTTGAAGAGATGGAAAGCATATGGTCTTCGAAGGAAGAACACGCAATCGTAGGGACAGTCCTACAGTCCACGTTAATTGAGCAATGTGAACAGATATTTCTTTTGCAGGAGGAGACTAAAGCCCTCTTGGATAAGCTTTCCGAGCTGAATCTGAAGACGGAAGAATATAAGAACCTGTCCATCCTCCTGTCAAAGCAAATAAAAGAGAAAAAAGAGAGCAGTGTGGCGGCCGAGTCGCTCAGAGTTGCTTTTATTAGAGAAAAATTTGAATCTAGGGTTCATGATCTGCAACTTCAGTTGGATATCTCCAAGAAACATGAAGAGGACTTGTTGCTGAAGCTGCAGAATGCTGTTGATGAGGTTGAGCTGAGGAAAAAGAGTGAAGCATCTCAAGCCAGAGTAAATGAGGAACTTCTGTCCAGGATCTCAGAACTGGAAACAGATAGGTGCGAGCTTGTCAAGGCATATGACGAGATTAGGACGGAGCTGGAGTGCTCTGCCATCAATGCCGAATGTTGGGAGGAGGAAAGATTGAAGATGGAGTCTTCTCTGAGGGAACGTAATCAGGAGGTTGAAAAACTGAGAGCTGAACTTGAGTCAGTGCAAAGGCATCTCGAACAGTTGACCTCGGAACTCAGAAAACCAGTTTGTGGTGAAGATGAACCCAGAAAGGCACCCACTGTTGATATTTCTGAAGAAGAAGCAACAGCTTTACAGAGAAATGATTTGGATGTTTCGATCAGTGGTCGTACCTGCTTGGTTTCTCATTCGAAAGAAAAACCTTCAGAGGTAATAATGTCGAGGAGAAACTCTCCAAATTTCATTCCTGTGGAAATTTCTCTTTGCTTGATTTTTTCTGAGTTTGGCCTTAAAGATGACAAATCTTCATTTTTATCTTCATTATCGTCATCATTGCCATCATTGATTGCTAGATGACTAATCGTTATCATCATCTGGTTTTCAAGTGATGTCTCATCATAGTCATTGCCATACATCAGTTCCTAAGCAAAGATAGATCATTTAATCATGTCGTCATCATTATCCGGTCTCCAAGAGCCGTCATCATCTGTTAAAATTTTCATTGTCATTATCATCATCATCATCATTTGACAAGGAAAATCTCCGTACTCCATGTTTCTGCTCAATTTTCACTTAATGATGAGAAATCTTCATTGTCTTTGTTTACGCAGGTTTCCAAGAGAGGTAGATCATTTAATCAGCACGTCATCCTAATCCAGTTCTGTTAAATTTTTTCATCATCATCGCCATCATTTGTCAAAGAAATCTTTCCTTATTTCCTGGTGATGACATGGCAAATCTTCATTGTCATTGTTAACCGTTTTCCAAGAGTCTCCATTGTCATTGTCACTATCATACATCGGTCGACCAATCATCATTGTCATTGTCGTCCAGTTTCCAAAAGAGGTTATCATCATTGTCATTGTCATCATTTGAATTCCAAGAGAGGTTATCATCATTTAATCATGTTATTATCATTTAATCATGTTATCCTGTTATCATCAACAGGATTGGTTACTGTCTCTAAAAATACCAGCGAACGGAAACTTTCCTTCAGAAAATACAGATTACGCTGTTGACATAGAAGATCAAAGAAGAGAGCAAGAGAATCTCAAGGCTGGGATCAAACGCCTGAAGGAGGAGGTATGTTCAAAATTAAAAAAAACTCTTTGAATATCAAAAATAGCTTTGATTTTCGTCTGATATCTTCTCCCAATTCGCAGCTAGATAGGATTAAAAACGAGAACCTCGAATCCCCGCTGTCTGAAGTAGGGCAAGAACTGCTTGATCCATCCCTTCGGGGGTTGGAGAAGAAATTTCTCCAGCTCGAAATGGTGAGAGCATTTTTTGGCTAAAAAAAATGGAAAGTTAAATAATTTAGTGGCGATTAATTCGTTTCTCTCTCTGTTTGTGATTTTCAGGCGAATCGGAATTTGGGCACGCTATTTCCCTCATTACAAGATCCTCCGTGTAGTAGTGGCAGTGCATTGGAAAGAGTTCTTGCCTTGGAGCTCGAGCTAGCAGAAGCATTGCAGGCGAAGAAGCCGGACTCTGCCTTCCAAAGGTACGTATTCTACACTCAAGTTACTCATCTTAATACACCAGAAGAAAGAAGAGAGAGAAACAGAGAGAGAGAAACAGAGGGAGAAAGAGAGAGAGAGAGGAATAGAGAGAGAGAGAGAAAGAGAAAAACAGAGAGAGAGAGAGAAACAGAGAGAGAGAGAAAGAGAAAGAGAGAGAGAGAGAGAAAGAAAGAGAGAAACAGAGAAAGAGAGAGAGAGACAAACAGAGAGAGAAAGAGAGAGGGAGAGAGAGAGAGAGTGATATATGAGAGACAAACGAGATAGTTTTATACTGGTGAGAGAGGTAGAGAGTATTATGATGAGAATTCAAGGACAAGTGAGAGAAAGAAAAAGAGTGTAAGAGAGAAAAAGGAAGCCATAGAGAGGGTGAGAGAGAAGCAGAGTGTGTATTTGAGAGAGAGAATAGACCAGATAAATAGAGAAAGAGATAGAGAGAGAGAGAAAGAAATCTATAGAGAGGGCATGAGTGTGAGAGAGAAAATGCAATATAACGGGTAAGAGAGAGAAAGAAATCTATAGAGAGGGCATGAGTGTGAGAGAGAAAATGCAATATAACGGGTAAGAGAGAGAAAGAAAAAGAGGTGGGTGAGAGAGAGAGAGAAACAATTCAGAGAAAGAGAAGGAGAAAACAGGAATATTTTTTTTGTTTGAATGGCATCTAATAATCCAAATTTGTTTGTGAACTTCATTATCTCCCAATGGGCAGCTCATTTGCTCGCCCCCCCGGCGACGACGTGGCCGTGCTCAGGAGCTTCAGAGACATCAACGAGCTAATCGGGGACGTACTCAACGCTAAGGGCCGGCACGCCGCCATGGAATCAGAGCTCAACGACATGCACAGCCGGTTCTCGCAATTGAGTTTGCAACTGGCTGAAGTGGAAGGTGAGCGCCAGAAACTCCTCATGAAACTGAAGAACTCCAGAAGCCCTCGCAAATCCTAGCCACTGATCCTTGGAAAGTCCATTTATACAGGTTTTTGTTTACATATGGGTGTTTATTATTATCATTGATTTCTGATTTCTTTTTCTCCTGTTTAAATGAAACATGTTCATAGTCTACTATTTTATTGGTAGTTTCTTGTTAGCAAGTGGAAGAGGAGCTAAGAATTCCTTTTGAAACTGAAGAACTCCAGAAGCCCTTGCAAATCCTTGGGAGATCCATGTATACAGGTTTTTGTTATTGGGTATTTATTGGAAAGTCCGTGTATTTATTACTATTGATTTCTGATTTACCTTTTCTCCATCTGGAGCAATTTAAGCTACCCTTTTGAAACTAAACATGTTCATGATCTAATATTAAAAATGATAGTTTCCCTGTCTATATCTGGTCATCAATGTTCATTGAACGCTGGAAGAGGCAAAAATAACTCATGTAATAATGAATGAATCTTAGGATGGATTTATTCGCGGCAATGTTGGAGATTATTTATCTTGGTTAAATAAAATTGATCCTGATTATATGATCCAGAGGATCTTCATATAACATGCTCTTGTAAATTTTTTTTTTTGAAAGCTGATTTAAGACGGTTACCCGACAACGCAAGTAACCACCCAAAGGTACATGTGAAGAACCATTAAGCTCTATTCATATCTGTTTATAACTTGAAGGAATCATGATGCGATGAGGTCCTCGACCTCGTGAGCTGTATTTTGGCTCACTTGAATTTACCCTTCAGGAATTAATCATGTTCATCGTTTAATTATTTTAAATATATTTTTTGCTCTCTCCTCTCTATCTGGAAACCAAAAATGCATCATTGATATAGTTTCCTCCGAAATATTTTGAATGCTAGAAAAAAAAACAACCCATCCAGTACGGGTCAAACTTGGTCTTCTCTGTTCAGGGTTCCTGATATAAATCAGTTTTGTAAATTAATGATTAAAAATAAATATATCAATGAAACAGTTTTATATATTAAAAGTAAATATACCATTTATTAAACTTGTTCATCGTTTAATTATTTTAAATATATTTTTTGCTCTCTATCTGGAAACCAAAAATGCATCATTGATATAGTTTCCTCCGAAATATGTTGAATGCTAGAAAAAAATCAATCCATCCAGTACGCGAGAAAATTGGTCTTCTCTGTTAAGGTCTCCTGATAATAAACAGTTGTATAAATTAATGATTGAATATAAATATAGATTTTCGCTATCATTCTTGGAACTGTGTTTAAAAAATCTCACAGAATCTGTTGAATACTAGAAAAGGGGAAATTTCCCTTGGAAGGAGTTAATATATATGCAGAATGTGTTTTCTGATCACTTTTAATCTACCCATCTTACTCGCACTCTATTTCTCTTTGATTTCCTCATTTCTATCTCATTCTTTCATTCTCCCACGCATATTCTCGTCTAAATCTTACTCTCTGTCTAAAACAATGTTTTTAAATGCTTGGGAAAGACTAATATATATTAAGGCATAGATGGTTTCTGATCGCTTGTTGTATACCCCTCTTATTCGCACTCTTTCTCTTTGATTTTCTAATTGCTATCTCATTCTTTCACTCTGACAAGCATACTCTCATCTTAATCTTAGTCTGTCTAAATATTGATTCTAAATGCAGGGGGATGGCTTAGAAACAAGGAATTCTAATTTTCCTGTATAATTTTAACACCAAAATGTTGTTTTTAAGTCTGTTAATGTTCGAGAATCAACCGACATACATCAGTCGTACGTAGCAAATAAATCTTACATTGATACTGTCAAATTGAACTAAGTTAAGCAAAACAGGGAAAATCTCACAAATAATCAAACGACACAGAATATTGAACCTACTTTCTACTTATTTTAAATTTGAGTAACCCAATCTCTAAGAAACGATATAAAATGTTACCGGGTTCTATAGAATTATGCCTTTATCGCATTGCTCTGAAATGATAGTTGAAGGATCATTGAAATTATATAACAAATGGAACCCGATAATGAGCTGTTATAAAAATTCTATATAACCTGATCATTAATTACTTTAAGATTTAAATGACCCAGTCTCAAAAACCTATATTAAACCCATTTGACTGAGGTGGCCATCAAATTAAAGGAAAATAGAATTGAAGCAAAAACCCAACAGCAATTCTTTTAGGAAAGGAACTGCTGCAAATTTTGATAGCCCCAATCTCTCAGAACCGCAATGCATTATGATCCTATAACAGAAAATGAAAATTCTAACCAACAATGGCCCAATCTCTCAGAACTGCTATGCATTGTGATACAATAGCAAAATTAAAAAAATCCCAACAACCCACAATGCAAATAACGATCTCCTCAAAGAAAAAAAGAAAGGTTTTTGTCTTAACAGGTCAAAAATTAAGCAGTAGACACTGAAGAGGATAATGATATGATGATGATGATGATGATAGTGAAGGAAACAGAGTACCCTAATCGGTTTCGTCGTCGACGACCTTCGTGCCCAGCCCCTTGAGGCCCTCCGGTGGGACGTCGGCGACGGTGACGAGAGAGTAGAGCTCCTCCTTGGCGTCTTCGTCGTCGTTGCGCTTGCGCGAGATGCGGACACGTACGCGCCTGGGAACACTCCGAATACCACGGCTCCAGATCTGCTTGTTCAGCTTAACGTCGACTCTCACATCTGTAGTCCCCATCGCCTTCTGTGCAAACTTCCTAATCTCCTTGATGGCCTTCGGGGCCTTCTTCTTGAAGGTGCTACAGAAGCAAAACCCATAAAAAAATCAGAATAAGTTTAACTAATCCATAATTAAAATCACCAGACAGGGCAAGCAAAATTCAAAGATACGCAATGTTTGGGATTTAGATTAATGAACAAGAAACAATGTCACAGGGGGGAGAGGAAATACTAAACATGGAGTTACCGTACGGATATTTCCAGTAAATAAAAACGATTTCTATCTATTCCATGAATCAGACTGGCAGAAAGGGAAAAATTCATTCATTGAGAGGCAACTTGGAGGTTTACAGATTCAAATTTACTTCTATTAAGTGAATCGAAGATGGTGAAATGCATAAATGGTGACGCTTTGACGAGATTCACACGTCAAAAACAAAGTTTTTCTCTGAAACGTCAATGGAGGCGCTCTATTGAGATTCACCAGTAGAGAGTATAGGCGAATTATTCACCAACCCACGCTATAGAAAATCGTAGAGAATGATTATACAACAAATGGTATCGCCACTTGTGAGATCTATCTTTCAAAATATGCAACAATGTTACATTAATCCATGGATAATATTAGCGAATAGAGAGAAAATGAGTATCTATGGATACAATTTTCGGAGATTTGCACATAAAAGCGACGTTCTTCACCAATCCACGATCGAGACTATCAGAGCCGCTATGTTAGAGATTACAAGAATCATACCAAAACCCACGATTAAGATAATCAGAAATAGAAGAAAATCGTACGAGATCCATCCTCGCACATTATAGCAAGGATCTGTCATCAACCCAGGATAAAGAATCTCGGAGAGAAGTGAAAGCTACCATCCATGGAGACGCTTGTGCAGGTTGATGGTGTATTCCCTGGTGACGACCTCTTCTTTTCGGCCCTTGGCTCCCTTCTCCACCATGGCTGCTGCGGCGCCCTCGAAACCCTAATCTTCTCGAGTCCTAACTCGTAGAAAGAACTAGCGATGTCGTAGCGAGCTTTTATATGCCTGGAGAAGGACCGGTTCGGCTTGTTTTGACCCGGACCGGCGGTTCACTGGAGATGGGCCGGACCCAATTCGGAATTTAATGAAATCTTGGAATATTTAATGAAATAATTGTTATTTCCTTTAATAGGATAATCTAGGAATATTTGATGAAATCATCTATAAAGAAAACTTAATAAGAGTGACCTGAATGTGATAAAACTGGTGATGTGCTCCATATATCAGGACGAACAATTTATAAACAAATATCAGATGTTTATGAAGATGTGATTTAGAAATGCTACAAGACTAACAAATGAAATGTTAATGAAGATGTGGTATAGGATGAACAATTTATAAAAAAATATCAGATGTTTACGAAGATGCAATTTAGAAATGCTACAAGACTAACAAATGAATTTTTTATGAAGTTCCCCTGCTAAGACGTATATAATGGTTGATTCTGCAATAAAGGTTGTGTTACTTTGTCGACTATCCAACCTCTGCTACTCCCTCATAGGCCCTGTTAGTGCTCAACAAGTCCAACTTCTTGCTCAACTAGGAATTCAATAATCAATGAGCCAGAGAAGAAACAGAAATATTAACCCCTTTCATTCACGTATGAAGTTTTGATGGTCTAAGTGGATGTTGATAAAATTATCATAAAAATATATCAGGGCTAACATGATCATGGAAGGAACAAGATACCTTTGAATTATCTTCTTATCGGTTTCATTTGATAAAGAATAAAGTAAAAACTTTTGACATACTTCTAAAAACAGATAACCATATGAATCAAATACAGTTGGATAAACAAACAGTACCTCTTCGTTTCACATTTCTTTTCTGTATGAATTTTGACCCTGCTGTGCCATGTATTTTACCTTTTTTATAGATGGCAAGCCCAATTTATCCATGTGATAGTAAATAACAGTTTTTAGAGTTCAAAGCTGTGGATGATCAAGTCATGATTTCCATGTTCCTGAATAACCAAGAGTTTTTAATCAATTATTAAACCAAAATCTCATAACGATGTATATTCTTAATTTCATTGAAGATGTGGTATAGGAAGGCCAAACATTTGAATACCAGTTTTTGGAGTTCAAAGCTGTGGATGATCAAGTGATGATTTCCATATTTCTGATGAAATTCTTTTTCCAAGGTATGCTGCTTATTTCGGCATACAAGGTTCCATGTAGTAGAGTCCATCTTTAGCGGTTCCTTGGAGAAGAATTCTGTTATGTAGTAGTGTCCTTTTCAATGAAATTAAGAATATACATCATTATGAGATGTTGGTATAATAAGTGATTAAAAACTCTTGGTTATTCAGAAAATCTGCTTCCAACGAATATGTAATTGATCTAAAATATTTCACATTTTTATTAGTGGTCTTTGTACCTTTGTTCAAATTGTGAAATGGATGGGTAGTTCCATTATTCATTATTCATGATTCATTTCTGCTTAATATTATGCTTGTAGCTTTGCACATGCTTCTCCTAATGGTTTCACTTTGCTGAAGTAGGGAATTATTGTTTGGCAGAGATTTGGATGGAGGACTTCAAGGATCTGTTGGTCAATCCTGCATTGGTTCTCAAATCATGCATTTTCTAGAATGTTTTCTTGAAAATATGTGATAGAAATTGGATGATATATTTAATATAATTTTTTTTTTCATCATACCCATTTATTGAAGGCATGATGAACCTTTTACATGACTGGTAATTACATTATTCAGCTTTAATGATAGTATAGTCCCCAATGGAATCACTACTGGGACTTGTACTGCGGTGGACATGTTTATCTGGTTGGAGGATATTAAGGTGGCATCAGTGGAGGTAAGGTCTTCTTCAGACATGTCAATCTTTGATACTACGTAAAGATTTGAACCATATCAAGAAGAACAAGAATAAGAGAGACGGAGGGGAAGGAGAGAGAAAGATAACACGATATTGAGGTTGAGAATTGGTTTGTTGATCTACAGATCAAAGAGCAAGATGTGGGTTGATATTTATATTAGAAAATATAAAATGTTATAACGAAAAGTTTCTATTGTTTAATCCTAGCTGTTATAACAGGTTTAACAGCCAGGTTTAGATGAAATCATGTATGTCTACATGTCTCTTATCTAAGATTTAATCCTGGACTTCTATCTTGAATCATATATATATTTTAACTTACATAAAATCATGGCCATTAAATCTCTCAACAAGTGGAGAGTATATGTCCTTTTATTTCTAGCTACTCTTTACGTTAAATCCTGTTAGGCTTAAGTTGTGAACTAGGTTGTGTGTTTCTATTTCCTCAATACTGACAGGTGTTTGTAAAACTCGTTTAATAGGATTATGAGTTTTTTGGGGGTGATAAAGTTTGATAAATTATATTTTAATATAATTATTGAACAATACCCCATTCATGGAAATCTCAATAGCTGATATAGTTGATGCAATGAATCCATACCAATATATTACTCTTGAATACACTTTATCAGAAAAATAAATTACAACCTCAATAACCAATTCTTTTAAGGAGATGAAGTTGAACAAGAAGACATTTCATCATAGATGAATATGTATATAACCAGGAAAATGAAGTAGATATATGATAATGACATTAACTATATTGGCCCATTACTTAATAGTGAGAAAATCCAAATGTTGTGATGGATAATTCAAATCAAAAGGGATACAGAGGATAATATGGAGAAATACAAGGATTAGAGTGCCCATGTCCACAATTTAATAAATTTCTTATTAGACTAGAAATTTATTTTGAATAAACTTGAGAAAAAGGCCATATACTTCTATTAACCTCCATTCAATAGAATTTAAGACTGATTCTCAGTGGAGACATTGAAAATAATATTCATGATGCAATCAGGGAACTTTTTTTTATAGGATTCAAACAAAAAATGGTTTGTGATTTGAAGAAATACTTCTATTGAATGAAACAAGCATCCTTTTGGTGGCATAAAAAGTTTGATAATTCATCATGTCACACGGTTTCATGGTGAATAAATTTGATGTCTGTACATACCATAAGTTTAGAGGGGTAAAATACATATATTTCTGGTTTTGTGTTGATTTTTTTTGCCTCCAATGCCATGAGCCTAATATCTAAAATCAAATCTTACTTCTGAAGGATCTTCATGAAGCCTCTTTTGTTCTTGGGCTATAATTATACTTAAAATATTCTTAAGTTTTCACAAAAGGCTTGAAATGATAAGATAATCAAAAAAGGTTTAGCATATAAAAATTCAAACCAGGAAAAAATATTTTCCAATGGAGGACAAATTTGTATCATCAATGCACTAAAACTTTTCTAAGATAAAAAATGTGCAACATTACTTATTCATCAGTTTTTTGGAATTATGATGTATGCGCAAATGTGTGTGTGTAATTATTGCATACATAATAGAGATGATAAAAAGATGATCAATCCAAGAAAGGTCCACTTAATAGCTACAAAAACTGAAAAAACTGAACGCATGATCACATACAAGAAAGATATTGAAGATATCTGAGAATTCAGATTCTGATTTTGCTGGATGCTATGGAGATCCACATCATACTATATTTTTCATCTATATTATGGAGTGTTAAAAAATGAGGTAACATTTAGGAGGCATCAAATCAAGGGATATCTATAAAATAATTACCCATTCGATTGATCATTCATCCTAAATCAAGTTTTAAATAGTTAATTCAAAACAGACAGGTGCCTACATGTCATTTTGGCAAAGGCTCGACAATTGCAGCTCCAGTTACGAAAGGGTTACAACATACGGTATTTATAAAGCATACTACTCTTATGGGTGTTATTCGTCGAGAAATTTGTAGCTTCAAGTGGGACTTTGCATGTTGTTCTCCAGAAAGTTGGACTACTTTGAAATGTTCATTCTGAATCATGTGATTGTAATCACTTAGCTGCACAAAAATGCAGTGGCATTATTATATTCCTATGTTTACATGATGATGTAAAAAAATTTAGAATGTGTGTGGAAACTGAATTCAAGCTCATACATATACAAAGAATAAATTCCCAAATGATCCTTTGTATGTTGCCAAACAGGGATATTTTTGGAACTCATAAAGTGTAACTCCACACATTATTCATTGTCAATTAAATATTATCATATAATTGACATCCAAATTAAATAAAATTTATAAATTTTGGCATTAAGGTATTATTTATAGAGGTTTAACATAAATATGCTTAGAAACAAGGTTGAGTTACAAGTAAGGTGTTGGGTAGATTTTAAACTAAACCCCCTGGGGTTTATATAAAGGATTGAGGTTATCTGAATCAAATAATATGTCACGCCCTCATGTGCTCCATGATAAACTAGACATTGGAGTTAAAACCTTCATTGAAGGCTTTGATTTGTGTAACTAGTTCAATAAGCATAGAGTAATGGTTGAACGACATAGAGAAAGTATTGAAAAAGTGAATGTTTAGTTGAAACATATTTATTAATTTTAAGTGAATTAAATTTAATTAAAGACAATAAAATAGAGGAAACAGTTTAAACTAATTTTAAACGACAAAGAAATTTTTATTTTTATATTTGAAATAATCCTTGCCAATGCTATAGCAGTGTGAAGGGGTGGCACTTGGCCAAGAAGGAGAGTGGCAAACATTCAAGCATATGATCAGATTAGTTGTGATCAATGGACCAAATGAGCTAAGAGTGGCGGATCGAGTCCAAGAACTACTGAGTTGACCCTTGAATCAAGGGATTCAACCTCGTCAAACTGGTCGCCTGAAAAATATGCGGTAGTTGGTTGGCAGCACACCGCTGGTGTTGGTCAATGATTAAATTATGTACTGGATTCTTTTGTAAGTAACTTTTATTACCGGTTGAATATTTTAAGGTGGTATTGGAAAAAAAATGTCTAGGCTATCCACTGAAATGGTAACCTAGAAAAGGGTATGAAACGCATGGGGACAATGATGAAATATCTCACAAATTTCTCAGTCAATGGGCCTAGTGGGAGATTGGTTCTTTCCTTAACCTTTATTCACCCTATCTGAAACTCCTGATTCCTCACGCTTGGGATGCAAAGATGGACCCAAGGAGTCTTGAAGAGATGAATTATTCTTCACCCCCAGAAGTTGGTAATTAAATCAATGGATGAAAACCAAAAATGAGAGGACGTGGTTTAAATAGAGGTTCTTCAATGCTCGTGTATCCTTGGATTTGATCATTTCAATTGAAAAGGCATGATGACTTGAATTTGTGTCAACTTCTTTCTATGTATTGAGCCTAATTTTCTGGTCCAGGTCAGGGCTTGACCTTCCTCCTTTCTATGTATTGGGCCTTCATTTTTTTCCCATTTGACCCCATAAATGCTCATGAAAATAGACCTAAGTCATTGGGTTTAAACAAACTCAAGAAAATATGAGAACATAACTACTAAAATTCTACGGAGGAGAGTTTAGTTAGTCTCATAACATAAATAAATAAAATACCACAATTAAGACTCGAATGTTTCTTTCAATAAATAATGCTCAGTGTGTGTTATTTACATATTTTTCAAGAATAACTATGGGGAAAAACACATTAATTCATGCATCTATATTTACGTTATCATTTCCATTTGCTAAACTAAATTATCCATTCATAAATGTTGAAAATATACACTCTATCCACACAATTTTATAGCGTTACAAATGCTCCTGGATAAAGAGGTTTTATTAGTACCTAGGATATTTTTATTTCCTTGTAAACCATGTTATGTTATTTTCTACTGGTTATTTCTATTTGGTTTCTCATACTTCTTTGTGAACCTCAGGCTTCAAGCCTGGGCCTAACTTCTCAAGAATAATAGATATTATGTAATACATCTATGATTTATTTGATTAACTTGTGAGACATCTATGAGTTATTTCAAAAATGAGATGATGTCCTCCATCTTGAAGACAAACTTTCCATTCAAACCATTAATATGTCAACAAAGTACTATAAATGACACTGAAAGTACTACACACATTATTTGATTCTTATTCTCAGCCACAACCTACTCATCCTAGTAAAGTCTAATCATAAGATAACTAGTAACCCATGGGCAAAAGGCATATTGGTTCAAGGGATCCACAAGCTACTGCCGATGAAGCTGTCAGTAGTGAACTGAGCAGTGTCACAACTAAAAATGGCTACAAGTTGTCATGCCAATGCCAGTTGAAATGTCTAAAGCAAAGTTACCAATCATCATAATGCAAACGTACTAGAAAATGAGCTTCATCTCTCCTTTATTAGATAGTCGTGTGCTATCAATAACTCATTGGATGAGGTACTGAACTGGAGAAGGGTAAAGAACCCCTCCGATAAATAGCACAATGAAATCAGCTTTTCTCAGCTTTTCCATTTGATGATCTATTCTATTCCTTCTAACAAGCTGCAACAAACATATTTATTTCAGAGCTTATTTCTTCCTATTCTCGTTCGATGACTTGAATGACAAGTTTTAAAATATTAATCACTCATTTATGTAAATTAAATTTTATTATACTTTTTAATGCGTTGAAACAAGTAAATTATAATATAAGCCATTGATCTGAATTTTTAAGTTTGGAGTACAGGATTTTCGTCCTGTCCTCCAAACTTAATTGATAACCACTTTAGTGCATATAAATTAACATGTACAAAACATTAATTCTGCAGTTCAAAATATTAACTGTTACATCTGTATCATATTAAAATTTCTGGATTCTGTCTCTTGTAATCTTGCTAGCTATTTTCGCCTCTGCAGACTAAGTCTGGGTTCATCAACATTCTATTTTATGCTTTATCAGAAACCATCCCAATGCATTATCTCTATATATCTCACTGCTTATCCATCTAACTTCTTCTCTTCTGAATCTCCGAATGAATGTTCAGGGATGCCATGGTCCTCCTTATATACATTAAGATTACATATTTTGGAATATTTAATTTTATATTATGATTCTTATATGGTTTGATGGGAAACGGGAAATCCCTTAAATTCACATCATTTACACATGGAATCTTGCCCATTTTCATGCGTTTATAAATTATAACCTATAGAGATAATATCTATGGAGTGGTTGAACAAGGCTTAGTCATATCTTTTGTCATGTACTATGATGTGGATTTCCCGGCTTCAATCATTTCTATAGCCATTGATGATAGGATACATGGAAAATTTGAGAATGGAGGAGACATATAAGACCTAAAGAGATTCATTATATCAAGACATTGATATTCATTTGATTGTAATCCAACCCCAATTATTACAAATCATGTTTATAATAGTGTATTGATACAAGACAAAAGTGACTCTTCAAGATGGTAGAAATAGTGTCACTTTCTAAAGAATGTGAAAGAACATCACTTTTTGTAGGGTACATTTTTTAAATTACTTTTATTATTTAATTCTGCTTCTATAACTTGAAAATTGAAATTAATATAAATATGAAAACAAAAATTCTTCGACCCCAATGGGTATAAATGAGTAATATTATCTGATAAGATGGCCCAAATTCAAAAATCTGTGCCCTTTTTGTCTCCTAGACAAAAAAATATATTTCAGATTGACAAGAATTTAGAGTGTATCAGCAAGAGTTTTTTGTTCTCATCCTCATTGATGAACACTTAGAGAATATAGAGAACATCGAGAAGCATTCCATTAGAAAAAAAATCTGACATAATTTAAAGTTTAAGTAGTTAATATATGCTTTAAATCTTTGAAATTGATCTTACATGAGGAATCAATGACACAATAATTTTGAATGCCACATAAATCAACATTGGAGAAGCATATTAATATCTTTCAAAACATTGCAGGAAATGATAGAACCTTTGGGGTTAAGTTGGATTTTGTTCTTCAATTTCGACCAATTTCCTTGTGAAGATTAAGCTTTAAGGGTATTTTTAGACAATGCTTTAATGTGTGTTTTGATGAATGTTCAAACTGATGCATGCCACAATATGGGTTTTGATCAAAGCGCGATAGGCCCTCAGTCAAATAGTTGCCTGTTTGTATGTGAAGATAAAATAAGAGCCTTAGATATATTAAAAGGTTACTTAGTTTGATCACACACTAAACAAGTCAAATCATGTATTTAGGACTTGTAATTTTATGACTTGAAGATAAACATAGTTTTTACCATTGTTCAGGTATTTGCGCAAATTCGCCTTCCTTTTATTTGTTGAATATCTGGTTCAAAATCTTAAGTACTACCTTGGAGTATTTAAGGCTGAATTTATTGATGATTTAATAAAAATTAATTACATGAAGGTATCATTATCAAATGGTGATATCTTTATTTAAATGTTGTGGCTAAAATATCTAAAAGTTTAATATTATTTTAAGGCTTAAGTCCTTGGCATAACGGCTAGTTTTTGCTCATAACTCTTGAAAGGTATTTTGAATTGATGACAAAATTATACATATAAAAATTGAAATTAAAATGATTATTATTTTATATTGCTTAATCATAATAAATGAATATGACTGTTGTACTTTTGACAGATTACCATTATGCCCTTTCAGAATTCCACATCCATATATGCAGTTTTGAGCCATAATTTCAAACCACACTTCGCCTTGCCCATTGAAAATCGCAGTCTAAAAGCTAGAGAGATCTCTCAATTCCTGGATCAACTTTAAAGCAATTTTTGAGCATTCCTTGAAGAGATCATGTTCCTAACATCAATCCAAGTCCATAGAACTTAGAATCGTGGTTTTTGGTGCAAGGTATTTCAAGATTCAAAGAAAAGAAGGCTGAGATCTGAACTCCGCACATCCTCGACACTGTGATAAATTTCTAATTTTTAGCATACTTTGTACTGATTTTGAGATTTTTTTCAACATATAAATTGTTGTTGAGTTGGTCGTGCGGTGCGGTGTGAAAATTTGCAACGAGTGTGCGATGTGCGGTGCGATTTTGTGCGGAAATTTGCACTACAGAGCACAAAAATTTGCACATCTCACTATCGCTGCGCCATGGCGGCGCCGCTGCGTCGCCCAGATAGCGGCGCCGCTGCGTCGCCCAGATAGCGGCGCCGGGGAAGACAAATAGCCTGGTGGTAGTGGGCCTTGCCCAACGACCACCAGGTCCTGGGTTCCAAACCCATCAGGGCCAAAATTTTTTTGCGCCCCTTAGCTGGCCTGCCACGCGGGACTCGCACCCAGGTGGCGCGGGCCCCATTGGCGGCGCGCCTAGCTGGGCCTGCCACACGGTTGGCGCGCCTAGCTGGCGACCACCATGTGGGCGGCTCGCTTAGCTGGTGCGCGCCATGCAAGGGGCGTGCCTATGTGGCCCTGCCACAAGCGGCGACGCGCCTAGTTGGCGCCTGCCATGCAGGCGGCGCGCCTAGTTCGTGCGTGCCACACAGGCGTGACGCTTACGTGGATCCGCCACGTGTGCGGGCTGCCTAGAGCGGATCAGGTTTGACCCGTCCGCGCTAGGTGGAACCCTGGGGGGGGCTCGCACGGCCTGAGCCGGCCTAGCCCGGGTCAATCGGCGCTGGGCGGGCTCTTGCCACCTGTGGACCGCCGGTGAGCCGCCGGAAGCCGCCGGAGGACCACCGCTGCTGAACGGGCCCCTTTTAGACTAAATGGGACCCCGTTCCTCTGTAAGGAGGTCCCGTTCAAGCTGAACGGGGCCCCCTTTCCCCTTGTGAAGGCCATGTTCCGCTGAACGGGCCTCATCTGACCTGGTGAGGCCCCGTTCAAGTAGAACAGGGCCCCGTTCCGCCCTGAGGAGGTAACAGGTCCCGTTCAAGCTGAACGGGGACCTGTTCCGCCCTGGACAGACCCTGTTCAACCATTGAACGGGGCTCGTTTAGGCTCTAGAGAGCCCAGAATGGAACGGGAAGGCCATCCGAATGGGAATGAACCAAAACAATGCGAAAAACATCTTTTTACACTCCGTTTTGGACGATTTTGATGCTGATCTTCATCCAAATCAAGGCAGAATCTGGCTCTGATACCATTGTTGGGTTCTAGAGGCCTAGATCTAGATGAACATATAAAAACGATTTGCAGCAGAAGAATTGAACGAATCGAGTGACATCAACAAAAAAATGAACAGAGGTACCTTTCCACGGATCTCATCCGTGATTTCTTGGATCCTGGAGTGAGCCGAGTCGAGCTGCTCACGTGTGCAGCCACTAGACGTATCCACACGGTCCTCGGCACGTCAGATCTCCTCCTTCTCATTGACGAGCCCCATTCTTTGACCGTCGGCGTCGTTACGTCGTCCCGATCACATCAGGTAGGGAGAGGGGGTGTTGGGAGAGTGGAGAAGAAGGGGAAAGGCCCTTGAACAATTCAGGCCTGGGTGAATTTCATTCAGGGCCTTCCCCTATTTATACTAAGTGGGTATTTTTTATAAAACCCCCCAAAACTTAAGTATATCTTCCGACGTCCAAAAGACCATTTGAGTGTGACCCTCTAGGCCCCTGTATCAGTCTAGTTAACGACTCCAGCGGCCCAATAACCTTTATTGGCCTTCCAAATTACTTAACTATATCATCATATGGATTAATTAATGTCGGATTGATTTAACCCAATCGATAGGTCGAGAATCCGACACGTGGGGTGCCAAGCTACACCTAATGTCCTAGAAGATACAAAGGTGTGTGTATCGACTCACTCATGGAACCTGTTAATCATCAGTTACTGTATATGTAGAGATGGTCGTGCGGTGTGGTGCGAAAATTTGCACCGCGTGTGCGAATTTTTGCACGCACAAAATGTCATGTGCGGTGTGCAATGCGCTTTTGTGCAGAAAAGCGCACTACACAACACACTAAATTTGCACAAGTCGAATGGCGTCGCCCAGACGGTGGCGCCGGAGAAGACGGTGCCCGTGAAGGCGGCAAACGCGGCCGAAGGAGGGGTGGAGAGAAGGCGGCAGTCGTCAAGCGACGGGCGACGAAAAGGGAGGGGGTGTGTGTGTGGGGGCGGTGGCCGGGGGAGGAGGGCGGCGGGTGGAGGGGGGCGGGCGGCGGCAGAGGTAGGAGGGTAGGAGACGGGGGAGGGGGGGGTGGCGGGGCAGGGGTGGGGAGGGTGGGGGGGGGGCGCAGACATTGACACGCTTCGGTGGGAAGATCCAGAGGTTTTGATCTTGTGATGATTCTCGGCCACGCAGACGATGTACTGAGCTTTGATCATAAGCAATCCCGTCATGAGAAGATGAATTTTGTGCGTGAAAGTCTTGTTCTTGAAGAAGCAGAGGTAGATCATTAGCCCAATCCCCTGTAGGCGATCGCGAAGACAGAGAAGATCGTTGGAAGGCTGGATTGGCCGACGGAGAGGTAATCCCTCGATCGGCCTGGCGCGCCATTGTACATCTCAGTGCGCACCGACATCGACACACTCTCCCCGCGCACGTAGTTGGCGAAGAAGAGATTGTACTTGTCGGGATGCGTGATCGGGAAAGTTTTGTTGAAAGAGGGCGGATTTCTGCCCAGATTGGTGAATTTGAGGAGAAGATTGATGTATTTGCTTGAGAGGATGCAGGCGCTGGCGCGATCTTGGTACTCATAGGCGACTTGGAGTAAGGATTCCTCGGATATGATGAAGAATCCGAAGAGAGATGGATCTGGAGAGGCAGAGGAGGAGGCGTAGGAGACATTGGAGAGGACGATGTTGATGTGGTTGCAGTGGGGGCCGGCGGGGAGGGTGCGGGGAGGCGCGGGGAGGCTAGAGGGGAATTCACACAACAGCAAATATTCGCACCGCACCGACCCCTGTGCGAAAATCCTGTGCGATTTACCGCACAACCGCACTGCACTTACGCCCAACCGCACGAGTGGGATTCGCTCGCACGGTTTGGACCATGTCTACGTATATGTATAATCCCTCATCCACTTGACGGTCCTTGGATGACTTAGGGTATGGTCAACTGTCCTAAATTTCCAATTTGGATATTAATAGTCCTCAACTCCATCTTATCTGAGTCAAGCGTCATCTTATAAGCTAGACTTCCCATTCATAATGTTGGGCTTCATTCTCTTTCCACAACTCTTATGGAATAGAATTCACAGGTTAAATGGTTAACAAGTTCAGCATTCATGCAATTGCAATGATTTCACGTACACATGTGTTTACTAGAAGTCTTAAGTTGCTCATCATGGACTCCACTGTGTCCAACACAGTGTGAATCTGCCTTTGATGAACCATTCAGCTTATAAGTGGATGACTAAGTTGAGATAGGTAGCATCTTCATTCATGAACTATCTGAAATCCATAAGTATTATTCTCTTTGATCACATCAAAAAGTTTTTATACTCTTTCAGATATGTAGAAACGAACATCCGCATGTATCAACTACAAAAATCATTGACATGTTCTCCACTTCATAAGTTTGGAGGCATGGGTACTTTACCCAAAAGGTACTATTAGCATTTAGCAAATGATTCAAAATAAAATGCTCTAAATATGCATCCTATGCATAGTAGGTTACATGCCTTTTGACAATATTATATATGCTCATAAAGATGAGCTTTCTTCACATAGTTCTTGCTCTTCTCAGGAGAAATATCACTTTGAGATAATGGAGGATTATTCACTTTCTATCGATGCCAAAGCAATTAACTTATTTCTTCAAATAAATGGAGAAACTATTGTTCTCAGTAGTTAGGGAATATCCAAATCTGTTCATAGCATATGCGATGTTCTTATTCATGATAGGAACATGACTATCTTCCAAAGATACTATATCTCCAAAGTGAAAATTGAGGTTCACTATCCAAATAGTGATCATCTAACCTTTACGATACTTCATAGCCTCAACTTCATGTTTCCACATGTTAATCAATTAAAACATCCATATGTTTCAACTTTCTCTGAGCAATCTTAACGAGTTACTATGCAAAGTTCCTCTTCTAGTGACCTTTCAGACCGTGGTATAAATATTTGTTGCTACTTATGTCCTTATGTGATAGGGACACCTTACCATGCTTTGTTCCTTTGTCCTTCTCAAGAGCATGGAACACATTCCAATTGGTCATACCAAATAAGGTGTCTCGGGATGTTCCCTTCTAAAGGTTCACCTTTGACATTCTTAAGCAAGTTAAGTTCAAGTCATGAAGGAATTGAATGACAAGATCAGAAATAAACTGAACGGAGAACCATTCTCCTAGTAGATATTAGTCTCTTGTCATTTCAATCATCTTCACCATACCCTCATATGCAGAAGATCCCTCGACCACGTGAGCCTTGAATTGACTCTTGGATTGCACATCCAAATAACTATCATAGAGTGTTACATGGCTTTAGGTTCTTTGTATTCATGCTACCTCAATAGCTAACAGCTCATTGATGGTGCGTTAACGTTGAACCATGTCATAGTGAACTCTTCACTTCAACCTTTTACTCGTATCCCATCACCATCATAGTCATTGTTCGTAAGGACATAAACTAACCTTTTAGACTTGAAGACTCTCATCAAGTCTATGAGCACATCATAATTATCGACTTGTCAATGAGTTGTATCAAACATGTAATTAATGGGCTACTTGACGATGAGTGTTTATAGGATATTAGGTCAATAAAAGACCTAAAACATTTTAGCAGATGTTCTAATCATCTATAAGGGCTCCCACTAAAATTTATCAATCCATACAACCCTCACGCATACGGAAGCGGAGAAACTGACATTCTCCTAGTGGGGATCAGAATCTCAAGACACATACTACAACCTGGAGTATACCCGCGCCAGTCATAATACATATCACTGAGCAGCCATCTCATGGGACTTGCAATCAATTGCAATATCTGATCATAGTTCGGTCCCCAATGCCCATGCTGCCTGGAGTATACCCCCACCAACCACTGAGTTTGGTCTAAGCAGTACCTTCATTACTCGACGGAAATAGATTTGCGTGTAATCTTGGTGTATACCCCCACCAAACTACACGGTTCCTCTACCCCGGCCTTGTGTCATACACTAGTACTTAGTCCCACCTCCTGAATAAGTGAGCCTGGAGTTGACTCCACCAACCCAACTTAAAGAGATTTGAATCCTAAGACTATAATGAAGGAGAACCACGCTTGAGTTCGTCACTCTCGCGCTATGGATTAGAGTTTAATATGAGGGATTTTTTGTTTGGTCTCAACTATCACGAGGAGCACTAAGTGACATCTCATATCACATGTCTTCATCCAGCACATAGGAATAATACATATCGGCGTGTATGGTGCAAGGACGTGAATGTATCTTGACTATCAACCTTAGTCAAAATTTTAATCCCAATATCTCTCTATATTGGATAACCATGTTCTAGGGATCCTATATTAGGTCCATCTAGAGTTTCTAGGTTCTCATTCCATCCACCATCCCACAATATAATATTGCAAATAATAAATCAAATAAATAAATGCAATATTAAAGCAAAGTTTAATCACATTAAATGAAAGCAATATTTAATGACATTAAACCATTTCCAAATTTAAAACTTATGACAATCATGAAAAATAAATAAAAAAAACCACTTAAACAGTTTAATATGGTTATAGGAATTTTATTGAATTTAATAATTTAACTCTTAAATTATTCCATTCAAATATTCCAAATATATATGCATTCCCTAAGTTAAGGAATTTTATTCACATCAAATAAATTAAATTTTAATTCATTTTGATGAGTAAAATCAAATACATATCATTCCTTATTTTTCTGGAATTTATATGACATTAAATAATTTAACTTTTAAATTATTGAACTCAAATAAAGGGAAATAACCATTTCCAATTTATATTTTGATTTATTTGACATTAAAATTTAACATTTAAATTTTTCTCGTGTCAAGGAATCAATAGTATAATTTTCCTGATTTTTCCAGAATTTTTTGGAATTTATTTCATGCCTAAAATAATTATTTCTAATTATTTTAAATAAATTAAATATTCCGATTTTTAAGGAAATGAATATAATCCAAATTCCGAACACAACGACCACCAGGCCCTGGGTTCCAAACCCATCGGGGCCAGAATATTTTTGCGCCCCTTAGCTGGCCTGCCACGCGGGCGGCTCGCCTAGCTGGTGCAGGCACGCGGGCGGCGCTCCAACATGGCCCTGCCATGCGGGGTGACATGCCTAGTTGGCGCGCGCGACGCGGGCGATGCGCCTACGTGGCCCTGCCACACGGGCGGCGCGCTTAGTTGGTGCGTGCCACGCAGGTGCGACGCTTACATGGATCCGCCACGTGTGCGGGCTGCCTAGAGCGAATCAGGTTTGACCCGTCCGCGCTAGGTGGCACGCTAGGCGGGCCCCGCACGGCCTGAGCCGGCCTAGCCCGGGTCAACCGGCGCTGGTCGGGCTCTTGCCGTCGCTGGACCGCCGGTGAGCCGCCGGAAGCTGCCGGAGGACCACCGTCATTGAAAGGGCCCCGTTCAGACTAAACATGACCCCGTTCCGCTGTAAGGAGGTCCTGTTCAAGCTGAACAGGACCCCTTTCCCCTTGGGAAGGCCCTGTTCCGCTGAATGGGGGTCCTCATCCGACCTGCTAAGGCCCCGCTCAAGTAGAACAAGGCCCCGTTCCGCCCTGAGGAGGTAACGGTTCCCGTTCAAGCTGAACGGGGACCTGTTTCGCCCTGGACAGACCCCGTTCAACCATTGAATGGGGCTCATTCAAGCTCTAGAGAGTCCAGAATGGAACGGGAAGGCCATCCGAACAGGAATGAACCAAAAAAACATCTTTTTGCACTCCGTTTTGGACGATTTTGATGCCGATCTTCATCCAAATCAAAGCAGAACCTGGCTCTGATACCACTGTTGGGTTCTAGAGGCCTAGATCTGGATGAACATATCAAAACGATTCGCAGCGGAAGAATTGAACGAATCGAGCGACATCAACAAAAAATTGAACAGAGGTAGACATGGTAGTTCTGTTCGGACGGTGCGAATTGGACCGAATTGCGCGAATTGTTCGGATTACTGAATAGAACATTGATGAAAACGAACAGAACTTCGCACAGATGGCTGTGCAATTCACATTTTTTAAGGGTTTTTTTAAGAAAAAAATATGCTCATTCTCTTTCTCCCAGTCTCTTCTTCGTTCTCGGAATCCCATCTCCTCTCTTCAATCCCGTCTCCTCCATCCATCTCTCTCGAGTCTCGATGACGGCCCCTAGACACCCTTATCCCGCCTCTCTCTTGTGGACTCCTTCACGTCTTTCTCCCCGCCAATTTGGCAGCTCTACTCCGAGCTTGCATCTCTAGCGGCGGATGCAGACAAGGCTCAAAGTGGAACCTGAAAGATTATTGTGTCCTGATCGAGGGTTTTATCTGCGTTGAGGATAAAATTGGTCCGATCACGCAAAAAGAAGCGGTCATATCTTTCTTTTTTGTTTTTTTTGGTTGGAATCTGAAAGATTCTTGAGTGTTGATCGACGATTTTATCTGCATTGCGGATAAAATTGGTCAGATCACGTAAAAAAGAACAGTCATACCATTCTAAATTGTTTTTTTCCGTTGAAATCTGAAAGATTTTGGAGATCTTATTGACGGTTTAATCTGCATTGCGAACAAATTTGGTCAGATCAAGGAAAAATAGCAGTCCAATCTTTCTAATTGTTTTTTTCCGATAGAACCTAAAAAATCTTGAGTTCTGATCGACGGTTTTATCTGCATCGTGGATAAACTTGTCATGTTTTTGTTCTTCGATGTTCTGATGAAATCTGATCGAGTCTTTACTGATAAATTGGTCAGATCTTCCGTTGTTGTGAAATCTGAAATCTGAAAGATTCTCAAGTGCTGATCGACGATTTTTTTTCTTTCTCGCAGCTCTGCATCTCTCTTTGTCTTGTCTCTAAATCTCTGACCTGGTCTTCTTCTATCTCTAACTTGCTCTCTCCCTCTCTATTTCTTCAATTGGCTATCCCTAAATCTCTATTTTTCTCTCTTTCTGGGCCATCCTCTCTTCCTCTCACCCTAGTAATCTCTTTATCTCTTTGTATCATTCTCTCTTTTCCTCCTTATCTATCTCTAATTCTCTCTCTCCCTACTTCTCTGATTTTTCTCTTGCTCTATGTCTAATTCTCTCTTCTTCTCGCCCTCTCACTATTTCACTATCTCAAAACCTCCTTTCGCCTATTTTTCTCACTACCTCTCTAAATCTCCGACTCAAACCTTCTCTCAAATTCTCTATCTTTTTTTCTCTGATTTGTCCCTGTCACTATCTCTGTATCTCTCTTTGTCTGTCTCTAAATCTGTGACCTGGTCTTCTTCTATCTCTAATTTGCTCTCTCCCTCTCTATTTCTTCAATTGGCTATCCCTAAATCTCTATTTTTTTCTCTCTAGTCCCCCAATTCTATCCCTAATTCTCTCTCGGCCATCCTCTCTTCCTCTCACCCTAGTAATCTCTTTATCTCTTTGTATTATTCTCTCTTTTCCTCCTTATCTATCGCTAATTCTCTCTCTCCCTACTTCTCTGATTTTTCTCTATGGTTGTAATTATCTGATTTTATGGATTTATCTGTCAACTTTGCATACACAAATTTCTTTATGTTTTATCAACCCCTGATTCCATTTTTTGTTCGCTTTACCTCTCATTCTCTGAGTATCGTTTGAACTATCTCCATTGGACGTTTTGGTTGATTTCTATTTTCTTTCAACAGGAAGTCGTTTGTGGTAATCTGAAAATTTTTCTGCCTTCCGATACAAAGCTCCACGCGGCGTTCTCTGTACTCTCCATAACGTTCAGAGCATTTATCTATCTATTGAACAAGTCTTGAATTTGCCTCGGAGGAAATTAAAAAGGTGCGTACTTATGTGACGAATGGTACACAGATTGGATAATTTTTCAATTTACGTTAATTGCCTTATATTTCACTTTGTTTGCTTAATTATTTACCCGTGTGATGTACGACTCTACTTTCACCTTTTTAGTTGAGATAAATTTCTTGTTTTTTAATTTAAGAAACTGTTTGAACATGTGTACTTCATGAGTGCACATCAAGCAATGTCCGAATTGAGCTTGGTATTGCGTGAAATTTTTAAGTAATACAACTTTTTAACTGTAATTTAGGATGCCTAGGGAACCTCTATCTTATGCCTCTGGTTCACGAGGAAGCTCCTCATTGTCCGAGGGGAGTGCTGGCCTCGGCGGGAAGAAGACAAAGAGAAAAATGAATGCGCTGCACGAATACATTTCACAGAGGTGGCGCCAAACGTGTTCACATGCAACCTCTATGCGACCCGTAATCGGGGTCGTGCAGTGATTGTAGAGCAAAATAAGTATAGTTGCAGTACGATTCTTTGGCGTCATTTGTAAAATGTGCATCATAAATAGTATAACGAGCTGAAGAGTCAAGATTGCAATTCTTCCAACCAACCATCTATGGCCAACATCTTTGATCAACACGGTACTAAAAAAATGTACTTCACTGGTTGGTCGCCGGAGATGACAAAAGAAGAGCTTGTACGTTTCATCTATCAGTCAGCCTCACCGGCGTGTAAGAATTATTTCATCCGAATGCTTTGATACATCACACAAGAGGAGATCTCCATTCCATTGACAAGGGCTGTTAAGGAAAAGGCTTTCAAGTTGTATATTGAGTTGAAGAGCGGTATTCGTGACCGTTTGGAGAGTGTTGATAGAGTGGCCATCACTCTGGATTGTTGGACTTCGGTGAATCAAATATCATTTATAGGATTCACCGTTCATTGGGTAGACACAGAATGGAAAATGTGTGAATGTGTCCTCACTATACGCCAGTTGGAGGGATCCCACACTGGGGAGTGCTTGAGTGAGATTGTGTTGGAAATTCTGGAAGAATTTAAGTTGACTGAGAAGCTATGTGCTATTGCTATGGACAATGCTTCAAATAACGCAACAATGATGGCGATATTGGAACGAGAGTTGCGGCCAGTGAATGCCCGTTTCACTGTAAAGAGACATGTCTTGTGTATTGCGCATGTCATCAACTTAGATATGCAGGCCGGATTGAATGCTCTCAATGTCATTGAAGATGGCCTAGAGTCAAGTTTCATTGACGAAGTAGACCTCACAGCCCTGGATGCTACGATCGATGCAGAGGAATATGATTCTCATACAATGTCCTTAGGGGATGTGGTTCGACGCCTAAGAGAGGTAGTGATTTCTATACGAGGATCGACGAGGCAAGAGGTGAAGTACTTTACATATTATTGATAGTTAAATATGTCAAACGCAAGGAGGATCCTGATAGATTGCCCTGCTAGGTGGATTTCCACTTATAAGATGCTATGTGGGTGCATTGAAATTAAGATTTTTATCAATATGATGATGTCTACCGCCCTTCGAAAACAAGCCTTACTTGACGCGGAATGGGAACTAGTGCAAAAATTTGTCGACTTACTCAAACCACTCCAGCTTGGTACCTCTGTTGCTATCCAAAGGAAGGCACCGATGTCGAATGAGGCTATTGTCATTATTAAGGGATTGATGAGGCATCTAGAGCGAATTAGTGTGGGCATATCGAACTCATCCACGCTTACAGTTGGTCATGCTATCTCCGCTAGGCAAAGGAGTGCTTTATCTAATGTTTGTTCTGCTATGCGGGCTAAGCTAGATAAATATGTGTCTGTACTAACACGAAATGAGGCTTTCACTATCGCCTTTTTACTTGATCCATCTATGAAGCTTTGCCTGATCTATCCACAAGCTAAGAATGAGGTTCTATCTAACGTCCGCAACATCATGGGGACACATTCAGTATCCAGGAACCCCGTGAATCGCCGCACCGAACCAAGTGCTCTATCAACAACGAGTGATTTCATACAAATGGAGCTTGAAGAAATACAAGATCCATCTGAGCTACCACAATGAGTTGATCGGATCACAGAGCTCGACGTATATGCAACGACCCCCCCAGCATTCGGTACGGAGGTGTTACATTAGTGGAAGACGACATGTATCATATAATTTGCATTGTTTATATTCCAAATCTTGTGCTTCACTTATTGAATTTCTGACTAATTGTACCCCCAAAACAGGTCAGCTTTCTTACCCCGCATTAGCACTGATGGCGAAGGAATTCCTAGCAGTTCAAGCGACGAGTGCCGCGTGTGAGAGGCTATTTTCAGAGGGTCGTCGAGTAATCAACTATTGGCGATCGAGGCTCATGGCAGAGAGCGTTGAAGAGTTAATGATGCTGAAGTCATGGTACAGCAACGACAACCTGAGAGCATATGAGAACAAAGACAGTGATGAAGAGGACGGGCCATTTAACATAAGTCTGAATGCACCAACGGGTTAGACTCTGTCCTTGCTCCTTGTCTGGTGTAGAGAGCTCTATTATTTATCTTTGCCTTCGTGAAAAAAAACTATGATCGTGTGATGGCAAATTATTTCTTTTTTGACATGCAGATTAGCGCTCCACCACACAATACTGCCTACAATGATGGAAGAATCCTGCCGTATAAATGTGAGACTCCTCTAGTTTTTCCACTCTCTATCATTCTCTCATTCCCTAACTCCGTCCTTAGTTTTCTCTCGGTCCCTAATTCCATCTTCCTCTCCCCCTAATTATCTCTTTCTTGCTTTCTTCCTCTCCCCCGAATTTCATAGTTCTCTTTTTCCATCTCCGTTTCTCTCCCTCTAATTCTCTGATTCTCTCTCTCACTCTCTTATCATCCCTTACTCTCTATCTATGAAATTCTGCCTTGCTCTGTCTTCAAATCCCTCTTTCTCTTCATTTCTCTAATTCTGTTTCCAGTTATAAGATTTTATTCACCTGTGCAGAGCAGGAGTGCTGGTCATCAAGCTATGGGCGCTTCTCAAGTTTCAACCATCGCCAAAAGATCGTTCTCGGCCAGGAGGCGGAAAGCTGGTTCTACAGCTCAAAATACCCAGCCAGGAATCTGATTGGAATTTTGAAGGTTTTGGTCTGCAGAGGGACTTCAATTTTGAAGAGAGTTATTTTCCTTAAAAATGTGTCGTACTCTTCAAAATAGAAATAATGTACCCCACGTAATTTACTGAGGAGAAAAATTGCAGAATCTCTTTGTCTCTCTCTCTCTCTAAATCTGTGATTTTCTATATCTCTATCCCTGAATCTCTCTATCTCTCTCTCTCTAAATCTCTGGTTTGCTCTTCCTCTATCTCTAATTCTCTCTCTCTCTCTCTCTCTATTTATTCCTTCAATTGTCTATATCTAATTCTCTATTTCTCTCGCTCCAGTTCCCCAATTATCTCTATAAGATTGTCTACATCTTCCATCGTTCTCATTCCCTCTGTCTTCCTCTCCCTTACTCACCCTCATGCTCTCCCTCTTCTTCTCTCTTTCACTCACTCTCTCCCTCTCCCTCTCCCTTTCCTTCTCTCTTGCTCTCTCTCTCTGACCAAACTAGGAACCCTAACATTTGATTTAAAATACGGCATCTTGAATTCGTTACGGTTTGGATACATCCATCATACCTTGTTTCTCCGGTATGAGAACTTTAAAAAGTTATATTATTATTGTAGAAATACCTAAATACATTTTTATAGAAATCTAATCGTTCCACCCTCTAACCAAATCCTAGAAAAATATGGAAGTACACTCTGTTTCATGTAAGTCATTTTAATGAAATTAATTCTCAAAAATCTATTAAATTAATTAATTCCCTCCCTTTAAGAACGAATGAATTCAGTTACGTCACCCAATGAAATGAAATGAATTACCAAAATTAATTCAGTACAATCTCCTCTTCTGATTAAATTGCTAAATGAATTCGTTAAATCATTCCATATTTTTTTCTTAAATCTAAGTGACAACAATGACATAAACACCTAGCATATCAGGTACCATTAAAATATAAATGCCATTATAACTAGATTTAATGATTGTTAGATTTGTATTGATAGAATTATACTGAATATGGTGTTTGTGACTTGTGAGTTGTAAATTACTCTAACGTCATAATGAATTAGATTATTCGTAGTATATTATACTTTATGCATAACAATTTTTTGCAATTTAGAGCATTTTATGCAATTTCTGAACAATAATGTTCTTTCTGTGCGAATTTGTTCGTTTGTGCGAATTTTGTTCGGTTGTGCGAATTTGTTCGTTTTGTGCGAATTTGTTCATTTGTTCGGTTGTTCGATTTTGTTCGTTTGTGAAAATTTTGTTTGGTTGTGCAATTTTTTTTTGGTTGTGCGAATTTGTTCATTTGTGCGAATTGTTCGAACATTTGTACGAATTTTCGCACATAAAAAGAACAGCACACAAAACAGGCCCCTGTGCGATTCGTTTGTGTGAATTTTTTGTTCGTTTTAAAAGAACAGAACAGAAAAACCATGTCTAAACAGAGGTACGTTTCCACGGATTGAATCCATGATATCTTGGATCCTAGAGTAAGCCGAGTCGAACTGTTCAAGTGTGCTAACATCCAAATAAAACAAAAGAAATTTGAATCACATCATTTGGTAGAGTTTGGAAAGAGTTACAGGGGTTTTACGTTGGACAGATAGGAGTCAAGCAGTATATTTATGAATCTTCATATCTGAATTAATAAAATTTTGACATAAAAGTATTCTTGTTGAAATACTTAAATTAGTCTCTATCTTAAATACTATTTTAAGTAGCCATCAATACTGTGTTGTTGAGGATAATACATTATTTAGAAATATAGTATTACTACAAGATCTCTGTGATCACTCGTGTTAAGGCTTTGGGGATCAAGTTGAAGTAGATCAAGCAACGTCATTCTGTGGAAGTCTTTGAGGGTTGTGGACGACACAGCTTCATTCACTTTTTCTGCTTTCTTGGCATCCTTGTTCAGCCCTATTTCCAAGTAATTTTCTTGGGGGGCATTCACACAAATTGGTTAGGGCACATCATCACCTTGGGACGGATACCCCCTAACAACATTAAGGATTAGCCTAAGCTGTCAAGAAAAAAACTATGTCTCCCATTTCCCCTACCTCATTTCTTAGGTAGAAAAATCCTTGGACAATTAAAAATATAAATATAATATAAATAGATAACCTAATTCACCCCCCTCTTAGGTTATTCGTTGGCCCCCTTTTGTTAAGTACGTAGCACCTTAATTGTCACACAATAGCGTAGGAGCCATACCTGGGTGAAGGGCAAGCTCGGTAAGTAGTGATTCAACCGTGATGACTTCTATTGTTGCATTTGCAGCTGACTTGTTGTCGGCTTCAGTACTGGAGAGAGATAGAGTGGACTGCTTCTTGGACGACCAGCTAATCAAGTTTGGGCCAAGGATTATGAGGTATCCCCTGGTGGATCGTCTATCAGTTGGGTCTCCTACCCAATTTGAATCAAGTGTATACATTAAGGTTCATTGAAGATGAACGAGAACATGTCAACGTGTGATCAGCAGTTCCTTTTAAATAGCGAAGTAAATGTTTAATTGCAGCCCAATGTATGTTTTGGGGTCATGCATATTCTGGTATGCCCTATTGACAACATAGGCAATATCCAGCCGAGTAATTGTAAGGTATTGCAAACTCCATACAATTTTTGTATAGAATGTTGGGTTGGGCTGATTAGAAGATTTGAAGCGTGCAGATGAGGAGAGGCTGCATGGTGTGTTAGTGGGCTTACACTCGCCCATTTTGGCAGTCTGAAGAATCTGCACCAAATATTTAGATTGAGAGAGGGTGATACCTTTGGATGTGGGTATTAATTCAATTCCCAGAAAATATTTCGCATTGCTGAGGTCTCTAACTAGGACATTACTTTGCAGAGAAGAGATTGTGCGTGCGACTTCATGAGAGTTAGACCCGAGGACTAGTATGTCATCAACATAAACTAGAAGAAAAAAATTTGAAGTCAGCATGTTTTTAAAAAAGCAGAGAGGTATCCGCTTTAGAATTGTGGAAGGCTTGACATGTTAGGAAATCTGATAACTTTTTGTACCACATCCGAGGAGATTGTTTAAGACCATACAGGGATTTCTTAAGTAAACATACATGCTGAGGGTAATACGAGTTAGCAAAGCCAGGTGGTTGTTTCATAAAAATAGTTTGGTTAAGAGCACCATGTAAAAAGCATTAGAAATATCTAGTTGTTTAATCTCCCAATTATTGCACAATGCAATGGAAAGAAGAAGTCGTATAGTCGTCATCTTGACCACAGGACTAAATGTTTATTGATAGTCGATTCCCGAGGCTTGGCTAAACCCTTGAGCGATGAGACAAGCTTTACAACAATCTAGTGTGCCATCAGCATTTAACTTGCATTTGAAAACCCATTTAGAACCAACTATATTTGCACCATTCGACAGTTTCACAAGCACCCATGTGCCATTCTTATGAAGAGTAGAGATTTCTGCCTCCATAGCCTCCCTCCAAATTGGAGAGCTCAATGCTTGTGAGGTACTAGTTGGTTCAACATGAAAAGAGGAGTGAGTTGAAAGGCATACCTCCATGTGAAAGACATTCGATGAGAACAGATGGCGAGCACATTTGTAAGACGAGTCTGGGATGTTTAATACGTTATATATACGGCATGTGCATAGAGGTGGAGTGGAAGAAGCTATAGTTGAGGCAGAGCGTGTAGCTGAGTTAGGAGTAAGCAAGGGTAAAGGAGACTGACCGGAATTAGTAGCGGAGGAGCTGACTCCAGGGCTTTCTTCAGAACGAGCGTTAGAAGCTCAGGGAGTATTATCTCCAAATGAAGTAAGAATAGTAAGAGTAGAGGTTTCAGTAGGGGTAGAACCCAGTAATCTGTCTGATGAACGAGCCTGTTTGAAAGATTGAGAGAAAGGAAAGACATTTTCATTGAAAATAACATCTTGTGAAATATAAAAACGTGAATTAGAGAGATAGAGACATTGATATTCCTTATGGAATGAGCTATATCTAAGAAATACACATTGCTAGGATCTAGCAGAAAGCTTAATTTTACTATACGATTGCAAGTTAGGGAAACATAAACACCCAAAGACCTTGAGAAAATTGTAATCAGGTAATTTGTATGCTGCCATTGTAATGGCCTCATCCTAGAACTTTGTTGGCAAGGAGGCCTGATGCAGCATGCTAAGTGCAGTCTCAATCACATGGTGATGCTTGCATTCAGTTGTGCCATTCCTTTCCTCCATGTGTGGGCAGGAAACCTAACATTTGATGCCACATAGTGTTCGTTTGTCCCGATATCGGTATTGCGATGGTATCGGGACGGATGCTGTATCAGATGCCGGAAAGAGAATTTCTGGTATCCATTTTTTTTGATATCTGGATATCGGATATCGATATCGGAGATTGGTTTCTACAGTGACAATATCCGATATTGATATCCAACTCAATGTCGTCATCCACCTCCGTCTTAGGGGGGGAGGATGACAACACCGGTTTTTGATTTTAACTATTGGATCTCAGTTTGTTTTTTTTATTCATCTTTGATTTTAACTGTTGCATGTTCTTTACCCACTATACTAAGTTTTCTAGTTGAAGAGAGTTGTATATACATGGGGTTGCATGTTATTTTCGTATTTGGATTTCTCCCTATATCTCTAACTTTCTCTCTGTCTTTCTCACTCTTTATCTTTCTCTTTGTCTTTCATTCTTTCTCACTTTCTCTTATTCTTTCCCTATCTTTGAAACACCCTCTATCTCTTACTTTTTCTGTCTTAATCTTTCCCTCTTTTTCACTCTTTATCTTTCTCCAAGTCTTTCATTATCTCTCACTGTCTCTTGTTCATTCTCACTATTTCTCACTCTCTCACTCTCTATCTCTCGCTGTCTCTTTAACTCTTTCTGTCTCACTTTCTCAATCTCTTTGTTCTCTCTGTCTTTCAGTCTCTCTCTTAATCTATTTCCTTATGTGTCTCACTTTGTCGCCAATCTCTTGGTCTCTCTATCTTTCAGTTTCTCTCTTACTCTATTTCCTTATGTGTCTCACTTTCTTGCCTTCTCACTCTTCATATATCACTGTCTTCAGTATCTTTATCTCTATAAAGGAATCAAGCGGCAGGCCGATAAGAGTACCAACGTATTTTGGAGACATTTCCAATCTTGTCATCCTGCTCGTCATGCTAAGCTTAAGGGCTTGGTGGTGGACGACCATGATCAGCCGCGTATAACGGAGCCAATGCACACCAAATAATAGGGAGAGCCAAGTTAAGGAGGAGCAATAAGAGGGCATACACCAGATTAGATGAAGAATGTCATTGCATAATTTATATGTTTGACTCATTCACTGTGCAGTATTGTTCAGAATGTCACATTCTAGGAGCTGTGGTGCTATGCGACACAGTTGGACTTGGATCCCCCCAATGCTATGGTCATGCAGTAATGGACGATCCAACTACATCGGCACATGAAAGACGAGGTGAAGAAGCTATGGGAGAATGTGGACCGAGTGTCCCTCACTGTAGACGCGTAGACTTCAGAGAATGGTACTGGACTTCTAGGCATCATCGTTCATTGGGTGGATGAGAAATGGGTGTACCGAGAGCGGGTACTTGCTATCTGATGTATCGTTGGCAAGCACGATGGGGATACCATGGCGTCCATCATTCTCCAGGTCCTAGAAGAGATCTGTTTGCGCCCAAAGGCCATCATTCAATATCTAACTTATCTTAGTAAGTAAACATGTGATTTTACACGTGACCGGTATTTATGCATGTTTACGCTGTGATTACTGACAACGCCTTTGCAAATAAAAGGATGCTGTCATTGATTGTGAAGAAGATAAAGAGCGTCAACCCGACTATTAGCGCCAGAACGCATGTCCCATCCATTGCACACATTCTGAACATTGTCGTACAAACGACAATAAAAAGCTTCAGCATTCCTTCGGTCCACGTTATACAGCCTAATGAAGGCAATGTGAGCAAGACATCAGACCAGTACAACAATGACGAGGACAAAGATCATGTAGATATATTCTCATCGTCTGTCGATAATGACGGAGCACACCGGCTGTTATATTTGGGTGATGCAGTTGCGAAGGTGCGGACGCTAGTGGGTAGTATTTGGAGCTCTAAGCAATGGAGAGAGGAGTATGCAAAGGCATGTGAAGACGACCCCGAAGTCGAGGACTCCAACATGGCCGTGTTGGAGTGTCCGACCCGCTAGAACAGCACTTACTCTATGTTATCCGCCGCCGTGAAGAACGTGATGTCATTGATGAAGTGTCAAAGAATTTTGGCCGGAAGGGGAAGGCGAAGAAGATGTCAAAGGACGAGTGAGAGGTGGTCAAAGAATTCTGTCGCATCCTTGGGCGGTTCGCTGTGTCCACCGATCACGTTTGCAAGATAGTGATGCCTGGGATATGTGATTTATTATTTCTCATAGATGGCACTTTCTTCACCTACGTACGATGGTTGCATGAAGGAGATCATTCTAACATGGCGCAAGCGTGTAAGGTGATGCAAAGCAAACTAGCGTAGTATGCAGAAATCTTGTGGGCGAATGATACAATCACCAAAGGGTCAATGCTTCGTCAGAGCGTTAGAGAAGCAACCATTGCATATGTACGGTCTTTGTTACCATGTGACTCGCTGATGCATCCAGCAAGTGGGCACGTTGAAACTGAGCACTAAAAAGGTAGAGAGTTGGACTCTTGGCGATAGAACACTATGCGAAAAGCCCAACCGGCACCTGTCTCTACGAGATCAGCATTGGACGAGTTCAACCAATACCTAACAAAAGTCGTGCCTAATGGGGGAGTACAATAAGCGCTCGTGCTGAGCGCATGTTCTCGGGGGGCAATACTATTGTCACGTACAAGAGAGCACGTTTGTTGCCTACAAGCATTGAAACACTCATCACTGTGAAGTGCTGGCTATGTGTGGACAACAAGGGATGGTACATTGATGTGGAGCTGGATTCGGATGGCGAGGATAGCCAGGATGGGGTAGTCGCATATGCTTGAGGTACACATCACCTACATCGACTACCTTATATGCATATTTTACAGAATCATCATGTTTTATTTGTTCTCTTTCGATATGCAGGTGATGACCACGTAAGCACAAACCGTTGACCTAGCGGTGGGGAAATTCTCAAGCAAAGTAGTCAATTTTGTTGCACGCATCTTTTGTTAAAAATTTTCAACATTTTATAACTTTCTAGAATTTTCCAACATTAAGAACTTACACTTACCCAATGTGGAGACAACAAAATTAGTAATATACATATTTTAAATTTGCACTTATTTCACTAATATAACTATTAGGTATATAAACCATGTTAAAGATTCATATAATGTGGGGTTAAATTTTTTTAATATTTTCCAATAAATTTTTAGAAACATTAAAAATTTACACTTACCAAATGTGGAGACCGCGAAATTAGAAATATACATATTTTAAATTTGCATTCAATTTACTAATATAAATATTAGGTATATAAACCATGTTAAAGATCCAGATAGTGAGGGGTTAAAAATTTTCAACATTTTCCTATAACTTTCTAGAATTTTCCAACATTAAGAACTTACACTTACCCAATGTGGAGACCGCAAAATTAGTAATATACATATTGTATATTTTCACTTAATTCACTAATATAACTATTAGGTATATAAACCATGTTAAATATCCAGATAGTGTGGGCAGCTTTTGTTAAAAATTTTCAATATTTTTATATAAATTTCTAGAATTTTCCAACATTAAAAATTTACACTTATTGTGGAGATTGCAAAATTAGTAATTTACATATTTTCAACATAGTTAATATTTAATTGCATAATTTTCAACAAAGTGTGGCCATTAATTGCAGAATTTTCAACATTTCCCAAAAAGCTTCTTCATTTTATCAGGTATTTAGTGGTGGATAGGTAAACATCTTCCACATGCATGGTATTACTTCAATACAAATAAGCTTCTAGTTTCTTTTCTATTTTTGAGAAAAATGTTTTAGATATTCCTTAGTCCCCATAAAAAATATAGGTTACACATTGCACGATTAAGAATCAAAATAAATTATTTATAGGGGCTTAATGAATAAATTTTGATTTTTGTATAGTTCTCATACTCAAATTTGGACAATATAAAGTCATAGGGGCATTTCTCTAATAATTTGACATGCAGCATCCGTTTGCGCGCGCAATATAATAGAAGGCTTTATGTGAAAAACGGCTGGACCAACTTTAAACCTTAAAAGTTTTTAGAAATCTACATATGGGATTGTGATTGATTCGAAAAAAATCCGGATATCGGTTACGATATGCAGATATCGAAACCGATATTCGGATATCGATAACCGATATCTGGTATCTGAGATTCGTCTCATCCCTAGATCATCGTTATCCATCACCGGTATCCATCACCAGTATCTGCCCACACTTCAAATACGGATATCAACTGATATCCAATATCCGATATCAGCCACCGTCCTAGTTTTATTCTCGATATCAGATATGGGACATATATCGGTTGGGTGACCAATAATGCCACATGTTTAGAAATATTTATGTAGTTATTAGAACTCACCTCCCCTGTCCAAGTGAAACATCTGAATGTTTCTTGAAAACTACTTTTCCACCAGTCTTTGAAACTGGATAAACGTCGAGTAGACATCGCTAGAGAGAAAATTATTATATCTTAGAAAGATCTAACATCAAAAAGTGATATCTCACAATCCATAAGGAGTTCTGGTTTGAAAATTTGGTAGCTTCATCTCTCTCATCAATCCATTGATATCCTTTGATTTTTAAATGTACTCTTCTCTCCATGTACAAATAATATTGTAATTTATCCTACATTTGTAGTGTGAATGAAATAAATTTATTTTTGAGATTCATTAAGGAATGAGAAGTGGAGGGATCCCCAACTACCATAAATCACCTTGATCCTGGCATAATTTATGGATATATATTGAGTTACTTTAACTTAAAATGTCATCGTCCTCTCAACACCCATACACATCCATAGATCAGAATGAATGACTTGAAGAGGATGTAAGGATGTACAAGTAATGGAAGAGAATGGAAGTTTTTGAGATTTAGCAAGGCAACATGCGGAGCATACAAAAGAAAATAGCGTAGGAAGCCCAAAATGAGAGATTATTTGTTTCAAAATGTTAAAGTTCGGATGTCCATGGCGAAGGTGCCAGACATCTGGTGATTGTCATTCTCCCAAAAATGCCGCCGCACATGAAGGTTTGACGCAGTAAAGCCCATCACAAACTATTGCGGTGAGGAGCAGTTCTCCCGTTGTGCGATCCTTGACATAACTTGCATTAGGATGAAACTCAACAAATACATGATTATCAGATGTCAATTTATGAATGAAAAGAAGATTCTTTGAAATTTGAGGAACATGGAGAACATTTTTCAAAAGAAGAGGGTGATAAATATGAGATGAATAATTTTAGATGAATCAAGAGCCTTTATGGGCAAACCTGTGTTGTCGCCTACATACAACTAATCCGATCCTTCATTGGGAATGGCCCTGTACAGATTGTGTACGTCAGATGTAACGTGATGACTCACACCACTATCCGGATACCATGCTTGATGGTAAGAATGCTGTCGTGGAGGCAACAACGGACGAGGCAAAGGAGCGACCGATCCACCAAATGTTGTCACTTAAGCTTGTGGAGGTTCTCCGAATGCATGCATAGGTGGACGTGCCATGACAGTCGAGGGGGAATTAGAGTGCATCTGTCCATAAGAGGAAGCACGCCACTCTAGAGCTCGATGGCTTTGCTTAAGGCAGAGTTGGCATCGAGGAATAAATTGACCATTTCGTCCTCCCCGGCCATGACTGTCTCCTCCATGGAAGCCATGGTGTGTACCACGTTCTTGATGAGAAGAGGACTGCTGGTTGTTGTAGGAGACCTGGTTGGAAAGGCTTGTTTGGACTTGATTGGCCATCAGAGAAATAGGTGCATCCACGGCCTCATCATCACTCTCGAAGTTATCTATAGAAACCTCAGAACAAAGAGCAACTAAAAAATCATCAAAAGAGAGGTTCTTATTTTGAGTAGTAACACCAGTCCGAAATGAACAAAACTTAGAGCCGAGGCCTCTAAGAAACACAAACTTCAAGATTCGTTCAGCTACAGGTTCCCCAGCATTTACCTATTCAGCTAAGACTTGCCGAAATTCAGCGATATAATCGTTGCAGGATCTAGCCCCTTTTTTGATGGAGTGAAAACGTGAAGTTAACTCCATGATCCGGGATTCAAACGCAAAGGAAAGTTTGGTGGCGAGCTTCTCCCAAGCCTCTAGTGCTGTAAGACAGCTTGAGACAAGAGGAAGAAGCTCGTCGGACATGGAATAAATAATAGTAGATAGTACATGTTGATTGTTATATTTCCACAGAGTGGTTTTGTTGTCTGTATCTTCTTCTTTGGGTGGTGGAGGGTGAGACATATGCCTTCCCAAGCCATGTGCCTTCACAATAGGCATGATCTGGATTTTCCAAATCAGATAATTAGATTTTGTAAGCTTGATCGACATTTTTGTCATTGTTGACATAGTGGATGCTCGAGGCGGCTGTGGATTGCGGGCAGCATGCACTTCAGTGGGCATGGGAATGCCTTCAGTTGAGGCACTGGCGGTCTCACCATGCTCTGATACCATGTAAGAAGATGGAGTGGTAGTGAAGGAGAGAGAGAGGTAGAAGAGGAATAGACAAGGATTGAAGACGAAAATCCCTTAAGACTAAATGATGGAGGTTCAAGTATTTATAGGGACTAGAAGGCGGTGCGGGGTATTTATGGTAATACTAAACCGACAGAGCATCACCATGCTGAATGGCATGATGACGCACATCGGCCTTTGTGGTGTCGTTGGCCAGCAGGTGAGAGTCTCCTCGTGACTGTGTGACAGCTGTCCGAGAATGGTATGGACGTGGCAGAGAGTTGAGTTGTCGGAAGGAACAGGCGGCAGCCATACTAGATTCTAGAAGCTTCTCGTTAGTCGAAGCGTACGGGCGGTGGAAAACGCCTTCCTGGTACACGTGCTCAGCCA
Source organism: Wolffia australiana (assembly GCF_029677425.1). Classification (NCBI taxonomy): domain Eukaryota; kingdom Viridiplantae; phylum Streptophyta; class Magnoliopsida; order Alismatales; family Araceae; genus Wolffia; species Wolffia australiana. The sequence goes on along the minus strand of NC_135850.1, from coordinate 11,484,379 downwards.
CCTATGGTGGCGGGGACATTCCTCCTCACCATGATGACCTGTCAATGCATTAACAAGGAATAACCTAAGAGGGAGCAATAACAAGGAATAACCTAATTAAATTTTTGAAATTGATCTTAAATGAGGAAGCAATGACACAATAATATTGAATGCCACATAAATCAGCACTAGAGCAGCACATTAACATCTTTCAAAACATTTCAGGAAATGCTAGAACCTTTGGGGTTAAGTTGGATTTTGCTTTTCAATTTCCGACCAATTCCCTTGAATTTTTTTTCTTATACTGTGGAAGGAATTATACTTTTCACTAAGTTTGAATTTATTGGACTATATCTGGATAAAAATGAATTTAGGGGAACATGATTCTTAAAGGACAAAGAGGGTGTGCCATTTCATCAAAATTAGCCAGGCTAGATGGTGTCAGTTCTGATATAACTTGAACCCTCTTCGCTCCATCAAATGTCCACCATATAAAAACACATGCTCATAAATATTTGGCACAAAATTGTTGTCATATTTTCTGAAGCATAAAACAATCTTTATATTGTGGGTAATATGATTCATTGTACTGTTTGGTTCCTTCCACCCAGCCCACATGACCCACATGCCCATAATTTTGTTGTGCTTCATTGATTTGGTCCAACCTATTCATACCACTATGAACTGCAGTGAAATTTGAAAGAAAGATTGATGAAATGATAAGGTGTGGCACAAATAAAATACGAATAATTAATTTGGAAAGACTAGATGTCTTTTACTAGACAATATTATATGTGCACATACACGACACATGATCTCACGTACAGCCCATCAGCTAGCTAACCCATGGGGTGGCTTAGGGTTTTTTGATGTGGCTAGGGAGTCACACTATGAGTAACTAGCTTCAACATGTGGATAGCCCACCTTGTTACAAGTGGCCCCATCAGGTTGGTGTGCCCCACCTGGTTTGTTTACTATCATTTTGCTTCATTTTTTGTATTATGTTAATGATACTTTTGAGTTTAACCAATAAATTTATGTAAAGCTCATATTCAGGCAAATGATTTATCTAGTGGTGAGTACGGGTTATCTCCAAAGGGAACATAGATGATAGATTTAAAACACTTTTAATGGTGATTCAATAAGGTTGAGAGGAGATATGTAAAAATTTGAGATAGTGAGATGGAGGAAGGTGATAATAACTATTTAATAAGACTTAGACGAGTATTTAGAAGAGTTACAAATAAGATTATGTCAATGGAACAAGTGATGATGGGTATTAGGATGAATGAGACAGAAAAGAGGTGAAGATGGTGAATAAGGGAAGAATATGATGAAATGGGTGAATTAGGGTTTATGGTTAAATGTAGATCTTACCTAATATGTGTTTGGAAATAGTTCTTACCATAGTTCCTTAGTTTCTGCTAGGAAAAAAAAAATTCTGATTTTAGGCAAGCCTCTCCTATTCTCTATTGATACTCTCCAAGCTGCCAAAGCAACAAGGAACACTTAATGAGGATTTTGAAACCTCACTCTCTTCCAATCAACCTCTCAAAACAGGAAGCAAGTTCAAATATATTTGTTTCAAAGATAGGGGCTCATCTTATAGATCCAGCTATTTGCTGAATCAATTTTTTGGATTGTTAGATATGAAGTTCTGAAGTTGAAATTTTTTTGGCCTTGATTTATGTAAATTTTCTCTCTCCTTGTGTTTTCCACACCATAGCATTAGGTTACATCAGTGCTGAAATTCTTCCAATGATTGGTGGAGGTTCACTACTTCATTCCTGATCAACATCTTTCTATGCTCCACGTGTACCTGCACCAATGAAGATAAAATTTTTTTAAAAAATTATTATTAACCAGCATGTGGTGTGACATTATGTTAGTGTGTGAAGTGGCTCTGCTTTAATGTGCACCAAGTCTACTCTTTTGTTTTTTGTCTAAAAATAGTGTGTTGACACTCGGACGTCACATATACACGTGTGTGCCATGTGTATACATGAATTTACCTATATTGACACCTTTTCCTTCATGTAATTTTGACTGGTAAATATAATTAAAAATTCATTACAAATCATTATTTAGATAAAATGTCCTCTGTCCGCCTGATGACATTGACTGGAATATATATTTTTTCCTTTTTCAATGGGATATATCGCCTCTGAGAATAAAAAATTAACCTTGTGTTAGTCAATAGTTGGTCATCATGGCATCATGAATTCTGATACAATAATTGCATCTTTTGCAATGACTTTCAGCACTAATCTTTGTGGAAATAAATGATTGGCTGCCATTCAACATTTTTTATGGAAACATATGGCACAACGATAATAAAACCCAAGAAACCATTAATCAATCATATGAAATTAAATATAATCTCAAAACTATAAGAAATATAGTTTTGGACTTAGAAAAATGATATCTTCATGAGTTTAATGTCAGAAAAATCCTAAAGAAATATTTTCCAACTCCAAAATTTTTTTATTTCAAAACATGATGCTGATAGAAACCTAAAAATAAAAAAGTCCATAAAATTTTAAAAATAAAATTAATCAGTTTAGTCATGACACATATGCCCAATGATTTTAATGGGACTAAACATGTCAATGTAGTAAGCTTATCCCAATGTTTAGTATGTTTTCAACCTTCTGATTACAAGTGGCCTAATAAGATTGGGTGTCCCCACCTCTCTCTTTACAATCATTTTGCTTCATTTTTCTGTCTTTAATCCTCTGTTTGCTTTGAATTCCTGAGTTAGAATTCCTGGAAACTGATCTGTAAATTTTGCCAGTTAATAATGTCACAACGTGGCCCATTGAACTATCAGATATGGAGTTATTTAAAATGTCTAATTTGATTAGTGGTACTTTGGTGTTAATGCCAAGATCGATTTTTTATTGAGACAGATTTTGCTTCAAGAGGAAGAATGATATGATAAAGAAATTTTTTGGTGGAATAAATTTGTATAGTCATGTGGGACTTAAATAAAAAGAAACACTAACTTTTAATTCAGTTAAATGAAGTTTCCATCATATAGTAAAGGCCATACTGCATGGGTTGAAAAATAGGGCATGACTAGATGTATTTATCTAAAATTTAAGAGTTGTAATTAATTTTTTAAATGAAATAAATAACTAATAAATGATAGATACATAAGAGATGGAGTGACTCCTTTGGGCACCTGCAAGTTTCAGATAATAACTTTTATTGCAAATATTTTCTTTTGTTCTTTAGTCCTGGTCCTCTTTGTTAAGAGTAGTCCCCCCCCTCCTGCACTCCTACAAGTTGAACAATACATAACATGAGGCTTGGGATAGCCTTCGGATAACAGACATTTGTAACATATATTTACATCATAAAATACCATGTTTGAAGGGAATTGTGGATTAACATTTGTGTGTCATATGTTTTGATCGTTTCTCATGCATCATGAAGTTTGAACCTATGTCTTAATTATTTGGTATTATTTTAATAATAAATATATTCGATACCAAGTCACTTGACTTCATAGAAGTCAAGTTACTGCTTTACGATTATTTTTTGAGCTTTTGTTATGTTAGAGCCTCTTTATTAAGCTAAATACCAGTTAAGGATGTGAAGGTTCAAAACAAGAGCTGACATCAAGGTCTAATGAGTCAAGGGTGCTGAGCCTAGAGCCCAACTTTTGGGAGAATTTTGAGTGAGAAAATTACTTTGCCCCTGATAAGAACTTCTCCAATTCCCTTCATATAAAGGAGGCATAAAAATTCAGCTTAAATAAGGATGGATTATGGGTAACCAAGGAGAGAGTGAAATGCATTTTGGGGCTATGCGAAAGAGTATCAAGAGCTGATTTTGGTGAGTCCTTTATGCTTTGATTTTTTCTTGCTTACATGAGTAAATGCCTTCCGTAAGCAAGAGATACAGAGCCTAATGAAAACAGTCAATCTGAACCACCTCAAAATCATCTTGTCAAAATTATCAAATATCAAAACATCTCCTCTTACTGCTCCAAATTTTTCATCCCCTTTTCTCTCTCATCCTTGATACTCTTTCACCTACCCTATATTTGAATTTAACCTTCCTCATTTAGCCCGATTCTCTTCCTTGCATTTATGAATTATGATAACTTTGCTTCTCTCTCAGAGACAAATCATATTAGTTCTTAAACCAATCACTATCCAATGATCATTTCATAAATTCTCAAAGAAATAAACTATTCATCCTTAGAATTGAAGCTCATATAAACTTCAAATTTTTAATTTTTCTGTTGGAGCCAAAAACTGTTAAGAACTAAAACTGAACTTTTAAAATTAATTGATATATTAATAAACATTTACTTATGTGATGTACAATATTTTACTATGTTGTATTAGTACACAATATTTTTTCATGAAAAATTAGCGTTCATGAAATTCAAGTGAGAATAATGGTTATAGGTTAAAGATGGCAGGGACCACTCCTTGGACTCCTAGACTTCAGCATGAAAATTGAAGTTAACGTGAACGTGTGACTGGCAGGAGATGGTAACATCTTCCATGATAACATAGGGAATATCATATTTGGTTTCTTGTAGTTTATGATACTTAGACCAATAAAGCATATCTATGGCTGTAGAAAAGGGCTTGTTCCTACTAATAAGAGAAAGCTTGGCTTAAGTATATAGATCTGAGTCACAATTATTGGTTGATATTTTCTTTGCAGGTCCGTGTCAGCATTTCCACCTGTAATGTGTCTATACGGACACCATAAAGTGTCATATCCAATTTTTTTTTAAAACGGAAAAACACACAATATCGGGTACAACCAACCTCTCAGGTTGTGCTTGTAGACCGATCCAGCCGTGCCCTTGATGCTGCCCAGGGAGATTTTATTCATTAAATGTAGTGTTCAAGAACGCTTATATGCATGGAGCGAGCATACCTGTCCCAACTACACATGGACCCTACTCATCCACGCCTTTTGTGCAGAAAAGAAAAAAAATACATGAGTGGTACCTACAAGTAGCCAAGAGAAGGTTGCTTGTCATTAGTGTGCTGGAGCCTGAAATGTGGCAATGCATGGAGGGTGTGCATGATAGGTAGGCCTATCAGAGGGGAGGATGAGCTCTCTCGCCTCCAGCGCTCCATGCAATACGCCTATCCCACGGGCCCTTCTTCGATAGTGTGCGATGCATTCAAAGAGAGGGCAAGCGGAGGAGCTCAACCGGATAGTATGCACGAGATGCCTGAGGGAGTTACTACCAAGAGAGGAAAAGAAAGAAAGGAGTTTGTGTGCATACCACGTGGTTGGCAAGAGCATCCATTGTCTGGTTGCCCTCGCACAGCTGGTGGCGAACACTAGCCAAGCGAGGGTGACAACGCATGATGTCCTGCCATATGCGATGCACCCGCCACTAAGAGCATAAACCTGCATGAATCATGTCCACTAACACCTGTGAGTCCAATTCTATGATGATATTGCAAAGATTTTGTTCCTTGCAAATGAGTAAACCATCACATATCGTCATAGCTGCGGCTACTGTATTAGTTTGAAAACCATAAAAAGATGAAAAAGCAAACAAAAGGCTCCCGATATGGTCACAGAGAATACTGCCCCCTCTAGCTTGCCCTAGATTCCCTTTGGCTGCACCATCCACATTCAGCTTGAGGATGCCGATTGGCGTTGGATGCCAATGGACAATATGTAGTCGAATGGTGATGGGGGTGAGGGTTACCGAAGTGCCCCAAAGTGTGAAGGAGGTCGCATTTGAGGCCTGAGCTGTGGGCGCAGGCAGTATGAGAGGGTGGGTATGCTTTATCCATTGCTTGACGCGGCACATGATATCGAGTGCTCCCATGGGGGTCCTAGCAAAATAAGAAGAATTTTCCCCTTTTTCAAATCTCCCATAGTAAGTAAGATATGGTGACGTGAAGGAATGGGCCCCGCTTAGAATGTGCTGGCAAGAGAAAAACCGTGCAAAAACACGCTAGCAGTGTTAGAGTAGCGGGGGACATCGTAGTGGGCGCCAACGAAGTGTGATTTAGCGCCAGTTGTCTAGGGTTGTCTTACTATGGAAGAAAAGGTGTTCCATAGTCTCAACCTTGTGGGAAGCCGAGCAGCAATGGCAACACGAACTAAGAGATTGTCCTATACGGGTCACCCGATCATAAGTCAAGAGGCCATGATGCATATATCTTTAAAGGAAGAAGGGAATGCATGTGAGGATCTACGGATGCTAGATGTGGCGACCCTGTGGCTGGGGGGGGGATCTCTCTTGAAAATTCTCCCATGAGGACCGGCAAGAGAAGGACCCATCAAGGGTGAGCGCCCAAATAGGTCGGTCATGAGAGGTCCTTATGGTAGTACTCAAAGCTTGTGGAAAAATGTCTGGTGGGAAGCCATGTTGCTCCCAAAGGTATCGCGTGTTGTCCGTGAGTGACTGCGTCACGGTCAATCACACTTGATCAAGGGTGAAGTGGGGATGGTGAGCTAAAGGTTAATCATTGAGCCAAGTCTCATACCATGCATTAATTGCACCTTGGCCGACGTGCCATCGGGTGACATTGGCTATCTCTAGCCAATGTCGCTGCCAAGTCTGCCATCTACCATGGACTGAGATGTTTGACTTTCTAAGGGCCCACTCGCTGTACTTCGCAGGGATGAAACTTCCAAATAAGGAGTGTGTGGTATGCATATGCCACACGAGCTTCTTCTGAAGCATGCCTTGGACGTCCTGAGGGCGTCTGATCCCTAGAACCCCTCGCCCATCGGTCGATAAGCTTTCACCCAAGAAACCAAATGGTGGTGACTCTCTCCCTCAAGATGACCAGAACATAAGAAACGTGCGCACAATCGCTCCATAGAGCGGAGGATTGTGAGCGATAGTGAGTGGGCCACTAGGGTATATAGCAGGATGCTCATGAGGGAGGACATGTCGAATAAGCTGGATGCGTCCACCACGGCATAGAAATCAAAGTTTCTATCCATCTAGTTTCTTTCTCAAATTGGCTAGCAAGGCATCAAAATAATGATGTCGAGTGGGCTCGAGAAAGATAGGGCATCCGAGATAATCAAAAGGGAGGCAGCCTCATGAATATTGGGTATAGTGTTGGATAATCGTAGAGTGCTTCTTCTTCTCTTCTCTCAATCCCACTCTCTGTTTTCCCATCTCTCTATGGATCTATTAATCTTCTTCTCACCATCCCAAGATCATCTCTCTCTATTCCTTCTCCCTGCGATTTCTTCCCTCCACATCTCCCACTCTAAATTCCCTTGTGGATTGATCAATCTATCTCCCAATCATCTTATGGTAGCTTGGAGGGCCCTATCACCATTATCTTCTCATGGTCTCTTAATTTCTTTGATATTATATTATATCACCTATCCTGCCATTCTATTCATTCTGCCAAATTGAAAATTTGTAGGATTGAAGATGGTATGCCTTCACATGTACCAAATACTGCAGAAAGGTATGTAGAAGATGACTCACATCACAATCGAGCAAACACTAAATATAAAAAGACTTACCTTAATGCACTAAAGCACTACAAAGTTATGGGAAAAAATAAATTCAGCTAAAACTTGTGCGGTGTCATTGTAGAATGTAACATATATCAAAGCAGCACTCCACTATGGAGACATCTGGAAAGGTTCCACTATAAAACACTTGTTGCCTTGAAGGCGAAGGTGAGGCAAGTTCCAAAAAAGAGGTCAATATCAGACTTGTTTGATACAACAGATAGTATGAAACAATGTTACACTGGTCGTACAACAGAGAAGACCAAAGAATAACTGATGCACTTCACATTTCTTTCCGATTTGCCATGGGCTATTGTTAGGCAGAACTACTTCATGAAACTTCTTTGTTACATTGCACAAGAAGAAATATCAGTCCCGTCATTGAGGGATATCAAGGCAAAAGCGCATTCTCTCTAGAAGAGCATTCAAAGAAAATTGGCCGACGTTGAGCAATTGTCATTAATACTGGATGCATGGACTTTGGAAAACAACATTGCATTCTTAGGTGTGACATCCCATTAGGTAGACTTTGAGTAGAAATTGTGTGAGCGTGTATTGGTGATGCAGGACAACGTTGCTGACGTCATCCCGAGGTGTACCGAGGTGATGCTCAGATACTGGTAGATAGTGCAAACGTCGTTGAAGATGTTGTCCGTCGGTGTGGACCTATGGAGATGCGACTATGTGATGTGATGAAACCCTAGGTAAATGTACATGCAGGCCCTAACTCATGGGATTTGCCGGGCTCCGTGCTCAGGGGTGGGAAACTGATGGCGGTGACGGTGACCTCCTGACCCTCGTCGGAGAGACAAAGGAGTCTACGATGCTGAATAGACTGAGTCCGTTGGTGCTCTCACGTAACAGATGGGCTCGGACTGTATCTAGGGTAGACGCTCGATAGGCAATCTCTCGTGTCCTTTTATACTCTCACCTAATCTATCATGAGCACGGTGGAGCGACAAGATATACGACAAAAGACATATTAACGAGTGGGCTAGGGGAGCGAGGTACCTGTTCAGTGACGTCGTCCTAGAGTCATTGCCCTTGTTGATGCAAGATACCGGCAGCGATAGATGGTGAAGTGATGTCGAGAACAGCTCAGCGTCACTCAATTGGCAGCGGAACGTGGCTCAAGAGCGATGATGTAGGAGTGGAGACGGAAGGGTACGACATGGAGCTCGGGCAGTGGCGACGACATGACAACAGTGGTGCGGGCGGTGGTGGCGCGAGCGGCATCGGTGTGGATGGCGAAGATACGCTGCAGCGGCATGACGGCGGCGTGGGCGATGGCGGTGCAGTCGACGGCGGCCCAAACGGTTACTTGAGCAGCGGCGCCGCGGTGCTAAGAGCCATGGCGTGGCAACGATGAGGACGCTAGAGTGAGCGACGGAGTGAGCAGCAGAGCGGCAGTGTCTAGCGGAGTGGGAAAACCAGTACGCCGGCCGCGTCTAGTAGAGGCCCGGGGCGCAGAGGCGCAGGGTGTGTCGGCATCGTCCGGCGGTGACGTGGGGCACTACAACGGCGTCCGACGGAGACACATGGTGCGACAACGGTGGCCTCTAGTAGGGGCGCAGGACACAACGGCAGCAGCCGCTGACAGAGGCGTAGGGTGCAGCGGCAGCACTCGACAAAGGCGTGGAGCACGGCGGCGGCACCTGGTGGAGACACGGTGCGCAGCGGTGGCGGCCTTCGACAAAGGCGTAGGGCGCGATGGTGGCACCCAGCGGATCGTGGCGGCCGTGCCTAGTGGATCGCGGTGGTGCCTAACGGATCGCGTTGATGACTCCCAAAAAATTGCGGCGACACCCAGCGTATGGCGGCAGCGTGTGGCGTATCGTGGCAGCGCCCGACGGATCGCGATGGCGGCGCCTAGCGTATCGTGGTGGCGCCCGCTGAATTGTGGCGGCGCTTGCCGAATCATGGTAGTGGCTCTTTGCAGAGACGTGGTCGCGCGACGGCACCGCCTGGAGGAGGTGCGGGGTGCGGCAGAAGCCTGGGACACGGTGGCGGTGGCCTTCGGTTGAAGCGCGGCACGCGGCAACAGCTTTTGGAGAAGGCGGCGCCTTCTTTCCTCCCTCCCTTGTTCTTCTTCTCCCTCTCTCTCTCTCATGATCATGGAGTGGTGGGTCCCTTTCAAAATTCAACATTTGACCTTGACCAAGGGATTAGGGTGCCCACTCCATTTCTTATGTGGGAATGGTAATGGGCCCCTTGAAAAGAGGTCCAACAAAGGGGACCATTAGACAGGGTCCCTCTTTAAAACCGAAAAACAACAAAAGGAAAGAACACAGACGAAAATAGAAATAGGGGGTTGAAAGGAAGGGCCGTGCGGGTGGATGGCACGAAACATGTTAAATCTTACGAGCATGGGTCTGTCTACGCCTTCGCCTTGGCGTGCCGTTCTTGCGGGGCTTGATCCAGCGGTGTCGCTGGCAATGATGTGGACTTCGGCGTCATCCCTAATGGAGCGGGATCTCATGCTCCATCAATTAGCATACACCAATCAAAAGGGCCCCACACTAGGGAAAACATGAGTGCACACATCCTTGAAATTCTAGAGGAGTTTGAGTTGAAGTCAAAGGTCAGTGTGGCTTAGGGATCGTCAAGCGTCATCCGTCACGTCACACGTCACCATGACGGTCATGTGACAGATGACTTGATGGTGACAGTGATGAAATGCATGGGGCGTGACGGTGACGGTGATGTGTGATGGGCCGTACGTGATGGTGACGGGGTAGCCCGAACGCGTGACGTGACGAAAGATGCGTCACGGATGACATCCGTGACGGGTTTTTAATGTATTTTATTTTTATATTGTTGTATTAAATACATTTAAATAATTAGTTTTATTGTTTTATTAAATACATTTCAATAAATAATTTGTTGCTGGGGAAATGTGTCAAATTTTTTTAAAAAAATAATGATTTAGTGACACATTCTTTAATTGAATTGAAGAATTGTTTACGGATTAAAAATTCATAATTACAATTTAATAATGCAAATTATGAATATATCAATTTGATAAATTAATATACTGGTGGAGAAAAAAATGACTCTGTGTGTGACTTATGGTTTAATATGTTGTGATAATCAAAGTAACGCCGTAATTATGGGAATATAAATAATTTAATAATTAAGTTCTTGTCTGAAATTCTAGTTGTGTCTCCCATGACGTTTGCAATATTGAGAAGATAAGAAATGAATAGGTCAACATAGGAGTAAAAATGTACCTGCACTCGGGGAAGACATCGTCTCACTCAAGATTGGTCCGTGGGGCAGTCAACGTAGATGTAATCACTCCTAATCCATTTTTTTAATTTTCATTTTTTATCTTCTTAGAGTTTGCGCGTGATCTTCCCAAATATTAATAATGGTTGATAAAACATAAATGAGTGGGGAATTATTCATTTCTAATATCTTGTGTAGATTCTTGTGTTTATGGCAAGTGCTTTCCTTTATGAAGTATCAGAATAATTGGATTAATTTATCTTTGTCGGTTCTTAAAACCGTATGTTAATGAGCTGAGGAAATGTAGATGAATCGGCAAATACACGAAATGTAGAATAATATCCTGGATAGATGAGGATGATCTTGAGTTTATGAAAAGCACTTTCCTTTCATTAATATTAAGTTGAATGAGTATAATTGAATTTTTTTCCTTTTCGCAGCTAGAAAACCGTATGTTGTTGAACGGAAAAACAGTAAAAATCTAGAATATTGAGTTAGATGATAATTTTTGAATTGACTGACCCTATTTGTGTATTGACTGATCTTATTGGGGCTTCCGCCACAGATGTAACCACTCTCGTAGCTGTTGCTGATTAATTTTAAATTTCTCATTTACTTATTTTCATCTCCATAGTTTCTTATAGTTCTCACGTAATCTTTATAAATTGGATTCAAGACGGAAAAAACATTAAAGAGTGGAAAATTCAGAATTTATAGTCTCCTAGGGTGGGTGAGGATCGTCTAGAGTTTATTTCTACTGGTTTTCTTTACAAATAAGCATAACTGGATTTTATGAACTAAAAATATGGAGATGAAGAAGTTGATCCTAAGTAAGATGATGGAATGACCTTATTGATGCATTTCACTAGAGATATTGGTTTGTCATTGAGGTAGAGGATGATGGTCTTTAGATTATCCCAAGAGGAAATTTATGAAAAAAAAAGTTTAGGTAGTATTTTTAATGAATTTTATTCCATGTCGCTCCAGATCGCAAAAAACCGTATGTTACTGATCTGAAAATTGTAGAGTGATTTCAAGACCAGACGAAGATATAGATCTGACAGTGATTTCAAGACCAGGAACTGAAGAAGCTCTCTCAAGAATTGTCCTGGCTATTCTTCAAGAGAAAGATCACGACTGGGATCATTAGTTTGAAATTAAAGATGTGCAATACATCAATGCTGAGGTGCCAACAAAATTTATTTATAAAAGCCTTTGGAACTAAAGAAAGTAAGTTATGATATGGAAGCTTTTAAATCACATCATGGCTCCAAAGATCCTTCTCACTGGATCTTTAAAAAGTCTTGAGCAGTGAGAAAGCCTCCCACGAGCTTTGACAAAACTCATTGTTCCCATTTCTTTCTCGTTCTCATGAAGTACAGATGACAAGTTATAACACCTGTAAATGGAAGAAAGATAGGTTAAAAATTCAAGTGCCCAACAAAACCAGAGTCGAGCACATTCTAACTCAACAAAGCAAATTCGAAGCGACAAATGGAAAACCCAACCAGAACCATCACAAAAATGCTGGATAATTATCACCCAGCAAGAAGAAATGAATAGGTCAACAGAGGAGTAAAAAATGTACCTGCACTCAAGGAAGACATCGTTAACCAGATTCTCCAAAAATTGTCGCTGCTGCATAAACATTTGGCCAGGAAAATTACATTAGAATATTGGATCGATAGAAGAAAATTAAGAGTAAAGACTTACTCTAGTCTTCGTCGTTAGAAAAGTCATTCGCCTTGTCTCAATCGCACAGCTGTGTTCTCGACACGTAACCAACACTTGACTGTGACCAGAAGCTCGATGCTTTCAGCACTAAAACGTGCCCGCTTGAAAGTGACAATTGCACGTCCCACCGAGAATAAACGTTATGTTGGGGCACTGGTTGCACATACTGAGAGAAATTCTTGCACAAGTGTAGAAAGCCGTGGGCAGGTTTGTGCACCTATATGTGTTCACCATCCCAATGCTGTCACATTGTCCTTCCTCACCATTGATTGTAGATACGCCTCCAATTCCTCGGCTGGAGTTGGTACTCGTCGTTCCTTCTCTATAGCTACCGCTACGCCATCAATAAGCTTTGTGAGCCAGTTCTCATCCTCGGGGTTGCTACAGATTAGGTCTTGCTCACCATGTTGGGGCATAAGTCAGCGGACAAATGCTAGTGCATCTTGAATGCCACTAGAATCAAGTGATGCTCCCTTGTTGAAAGGGTCAATAATTGCAGCAGTTGTCGTTGCTTGGTTTTTCAAAATCATCTTCTCATACTTGAACATCTTCGACTTCATGCTCTCGCAAGCTTTGCGGATGAACGCAATTTGTGCGGTAGTCATCCTTCTTCCCGATGCGAATATTGTAGACATTTACCACTCTTCACGTGAGATTCTGATGTCCTTATCGGTCACCGACATGATTTGTAACGCCATAAAATCCACGACTTCTCGCATCTCCAACGCGGCATGCAACATGTCATGCGTACTATTCCACTGCGTCGGGCAATCTAACAGAAGTTGGTTGTGATTCTTCCCCATGTCGTTGCACGTCTTCACGTACTGTTGTCGTCATTGTGTGGATGTTTGGATGCTCGTGACTAACTGTTGAACACGGGCAATCGCATCTCTTAGGACGAGACCACTATCAAGGCTGACCATTTCTGCATGAATTGCCGCAGCCTCTCGCATGGCATCCAAGTCGTCTGTATCAGCGTCATAATCATGTTCATATGTTGCGTCTAATGCGCTGCTGTCAGCAGTCTTAGGAGGATGTGTGGTCACTGATATACAAAATGATTGCAGTGCAGCCTGGATGATGATGTTCAACACGTGGGCAGCACAAGGGACATGACGGTCCTTAGTGAAACGGTCATTAATCGGCTTGAGTTCCTTTGCGTGTAGTGCTATCATTTGCCCGTTACTTGATGCATTGTCCGTAGTGATCAATCCAACCTGCATGATAAAAATGTTAGTTTTTCAATACGGTAGTACGAACCTAAAATGAAGCCAGACTGGAAGCTGCCGACCTTCGTCTTCAGTCTGAAGTCTTCCAACGCTTGGATCACTACTGCGCTCATATTCTCGCCATTGTGTTTGCTGACTAGCTCGCATAGAGCAAGTAAACGTTTGCATAGTTCCCACCGGTTGTTCACCTAATGAACCGTGATGCTGAGAAGACCACAGTAATTCTCGACAATCCACACATCAACCGTCAAGGAGACCCTGGGGACATCTGCCAATAAATCTATGAGCTTTCCCTTCATGGTCCCATATAGCTTACGCGTCGCATCCTTTATTGCCTTCGAAGCTGGTGGGTCGACTATCGTCTGCGCAGCGTACTTCCACATAATCTTGAACCCGACATGGTCTACTATAGCCCATGGGGAGTCCGTGAGGCAGACAAACTGCGCACTAATCTCCTTAGTCTTCTCTAGCGTCTTCTTGTCGGCACCACCCTGCCCGTACGCCTCAGTTATTGTACGTTGATCAAGATTAGTCCCCTTTATCTCGTGGTATACTTTGCTCTGAATGAACTCCAAGTGCCTCCAGAAGATGTTTGTGGACCCATCTTTTTGCCGCTTCAACCTGATGGAGGACCATCTGATCGATCACACCACGATCCGTTGCCAGCCACGTCGCAAAGCCCGATACGATATGAAGAATCTACAGTTCCACTACCAAGTTTGAGAAGCGACATCGTCTTATCGCTTCGCATCGTGTATCTTTACATTCTGTCTTTCTTTCATCATCTTTGGATTATCGGGAGGCCCCTCGTGCGCGAGTACTGGCCTCCTGAATGTTTTCGTTTATTTAAATTATGAGTAAGTGTCCTCTTTAGGGAAAGAAAACCTCGATGGGTTTCTCCTCTCCTAAAGAGTCCTCCTAAGGGAAGCCCAATAGACTCCCCCTTAAGAGGGGGCCCAGTAGGGCCACCTCCCTTTCCACAACTACCACTTCTGGTTATAAGAATGGGAAGAGTGGACGTGGAGAGGAGGCTAGTCAATGTTGAAAAATTCAGATCCCGTTCATGTTGTTGGCAGTTATTTTTCTCTAGTTCATCATTCTTGTTCTGGTTCATCGACTTGGTCCCGCATCACTTATGGAGAGGAAGAAATTGTTATCGAAGAAGAAGAAGTGATTGTATTGAAATTCCTGATATGGTTCATGCATCAGTAGCAGCTATTGTTTTCTTTTTAGGAGAAGAAGAACAAGGTTTCGCCGTGATTTCATTATTTCTTGAAGAAGAAGAGAGAATTTGAAGTGCCCCGAGCAGAATCGACCATTGCTGGCAAATTCAGTTATTTACACCTCTCTGAAGTTTGTTGAGACTGTGGATTGGTCATAAATCCCCGTCCACATCATTCAGTATTGAACACCATCTACAACGATTCTTTTTACACAAGTATTGGAAGTTATGAAGCAAAAAGAATAATGGGAGAAAGGGGCATCACATCCGTGATCAACACGACGGCTGAATAGACGAATTGATTCCCTATCTGGCATGGTTCCATCTGTTTTTCCCTATTGATCAACACCGGGCTTCCAATCGATCGTTGCTCTATTTTCCCAAATCGATCATCGATTATCAATCTTCAACCGTTTTCTCAATCAATGACCAATTCTTCATCTATTTCCTGTACGATCGTCGTCGACCCTGCTGAATCATCACTACATGGTCGTGCATTCCACACCAGAATCTTCATTGAGTTCTTATTGTGAAGCTATCGACAAATTCAGACAGATATCTCTGGCATCCTGAAGCCCAGCATTGATTCGCAATTCCTGCAGCATTTCCTTGTTAAAAAATTTGTTTGTAAACTATCACAGTCCACCGTCCTCGAGAACGACGGTGAACTTCTGCATCGACAATCTTCACGGTCCTCTTGTTGACTTCCCCATCGAGTTGAACCTGCTATGTCAATCTGCTGGAAGCCTGCTTGGAGCCTATATTGACCCATAACTGTGAAGAAAGCTTGAGAGACACTTCATTACCCAATTGAGCTAGTCAGATGGATGAGGTTGTTTCAATCCTTCGACGGCAGTTGATTACATCTTCAATCCTTCGACGGCAGTTGATTGCTCAGAATCCAAGGTCCTATCTTCTCCTCTTTTTATAGCATTGATTACATCTTTCAGTACTGATCGCTAAAGTGCTCATTGCCGTTGAGTGAATTTACACATGAAATCTAGGAATTAGCCACCAAATTTGTGTTAGAGATTTTATCAGCGGTATCGGATCTGGTCGTTTACGTAGACAGTGTAGATGCTCTTGGACGAGATCGTCCTCCACTCGTCGACTTTCGATCTGTCCACCCGAGTTTTTGGCAGCCTGCTCGTGGCATAAGCCGTCACGTGTAGCCTAATTGAATCGTGTCTCCAGTCATTTGATGATAGTCGTACTTCTCGTTACTATTCTCCCAAAACATATACGTTAATTCATAATTTTGTTACTTTGAATTTAGAGTTTTCTTTTCGTACATAATACGAAGCGTTGGTTTAGATTATCGTGTTACATCACAACCTATTGCGCAATGGGTCAATTTTTTGGTCGCAGCATAGTAGGCATGCCCACACGCCTGACCCTACCTCCATGAAGTATCGCAGTATTTCAACATTCCCTTTACGTTTGGGACGTGATGGCCCTACCACCGGTAGAGGCGTTCTTGAACGTCCTCATCTGAGGACTCTATGGCCAAGTCAACGCACTCGTCGCCACTAGGAGTGCCCATTGCCGACTGTGTCCTAGGGAATAGGTGGAAGGACTCATTTATTAATTCATACGTTTATCTTCGAATGAAAGGAAAAAATGCTTCGCACTAAAATCCATGGAGAATATAATCATAAACATCTATCTGATAAAGTGACATCATTGAGGGATCCATCTAACTCGAAGATCTAAGGATGCCCTATCCTCTATTAGCTTATCTCAAAAAACAGACATTTTCAAAGAAGATTCAACACCCAATCTCCATGTATTTCTCAGTCATTAAATTTTCATCCTCATTTCAAATACTGATAGCATTGAAAGCTATGTATGGTTCATCTACAAATTAAAATTTGCAACTAAAGTGGAGACACTTTTCACATTTCACAAACATCTAATGAAACTATCAAGTATTTGTAAGGCATTTTCAAGCATTTTCCACAAAAAACCAAACTAACTATTAAATCAAGTAGCAGTTTAAATCTCAGCCTCATTCACTAAAATTGGCAAGATTTCTTCATTAGAACAATTTCTAAGGCAGTTACAGGCATTTTCCACAAAAAAACATCACTAAATAGCAAAAACCAAAACTAAAAAGAGAAATAGTTTTGAAGGTTTCATTTGGATCAAACTCATGGATTCTGTTGCATGCTATTAAAATTCTTCAAATTCAATTGTTATCATCTCGCTAGACGTTGAAGATTTTCTTCAAGTTATAGCAACTCAAGACTGCATTAAAGATTTAAAAAGCTGCTACTCATCCATTTGATATCATTTCGAAAGAATTTAAAGGATTATCAGTTACATTAAATTCATAGATGATGCAATTATAACTCAGAAGAACATTAACCACTCAACCGCAGACATTAACCACACAATCGTAGACTTGCCAGGAGGTTAGCCTGAATATAACTAGGAGCACTAGAAAAATGAAACCACTTATTCTTAGATCAGACTATTACAGAAAACTAGAGTGATAGGGAAAATATAATCACCTGAATGTGAGGAAGTGGACTTGATCCTAGAAGAATAAATTGACCTCCTAGTTCCAGAGTACGATAGATTGCTTGTCTTATAAGATATACCCACTTCTGAGGAACCAATCGTGTAATGCAGCTAACCTATTTTACTCATTTTCAAAGAAAGTTAATCAGACTAAGAAAAATTGAAAAGTTAAAGAAAATTAACAATTTTGGCAAGCGAAGAGAACAACAAAATTTCATTCACTGAAATCAGGCATTTTAACATAATGAAAAAATAAATCCTTCTCTCACACTACGCCATGAATTACAGCAAAGAATGTACTAAGAGAGCGTTATGGCCCTCTGAGTCTACAAGCAAACTACAGAGGTCAAGTCGCACATTGCACCAGGAAGCCACTTCATCCACTTCTTTTATCCCTATTCCAACTCCTTATCATCTCTCTCTCTCTCTCTCTCTCTCTCTCTCTCTCTCTTCTCGCCTGATTTCAGCTTTCAGCTTATTGAAGTACTTTGAGTTGAAGGAAACGGACTTTCAGGCATTTATAACAACTTTTTTATAAAAGATCAATTATATGAAGCCATGCAGAAATGCTGCCATCAGTTTATTCTATAAACTCTACTACCTGGAGAATTGTTCAAACTTAAAATCACTAGGGAATCACTGAATGGCCCAATTTGAGCTGTTTTAATCAGTTAATGTACTTATCTGCTATTGTAATCGGTTAATGTACTTGGTTTTCCGCTATTTTACAGGTTACATTAACTTTTCTTGCCTCCAGCCCTAGCCTGATTTAGTTAAGAATAAAAGAAGCTATCATATTGTATTGCTTTAGGAAGCAGAATTTGAGAAAATTGCTTCTGTCTCACATAGAATAGACTGTATTTCTCTGAACTAACAAATGTGTATTGATAAAGCATCTATGCTGCACAGATAATATTAGTTTATTTTCTGTAGATTATTTAGACATGATAACGTTTCAGGTTTCAATAAAATCTTCATTGTTTATGTGTTTTATTCACAAAACGTAAGAGAATATATGAAGCATGTTGTCATAATACAAAAGATCTATGGTGCATGAAGTATACCTTCAACGTGATGTGAACATTTTTTTATGAAGAAATATGGAAAACCACCCGAAGCCAATGATCAACCTGAATGCGAAGCGAACTTCAAAAGCCGTATCAAAATCCCCACTTTTCTTTTCTAATTCTTTTTACTTGATTGAACAACGCACTTATTTTGTAACGTAGCCTGAAAAGGGGAGAATTAAGGAATGCTGCTTACGAGTGGAGTGAATGCCTCTGAGGAAGGGGGTTTGAATTTGGTGACATTTGTCATGATTTTTCCTTAACTAACTAGGCGCAAGGAGATGATTTCTACATGAACTAGTTCCATGAATGAAAATGAAAATGAAAATGAAAATCAACTAGTTCCATGCATGAACTAGTATGGATGAAAAATGAAAAAATACATCACCTTTTTTTTTAGGGATCCACAAAAAATTAAATTTCATATTATTGCTTAAAAAATTTATAACCGAAGGAACGTAAGTCATGTAGTGACCAATTCTTGTGTTAGCTTGCGTTCCAGAGTATTGAAAATTAATCAACAGTTTTCCCTAGTTCTGATCTGGGTAGGCTATCCAAATACAACAAACTATAGCGCACAAGTGATCAAGGAATGCTCTTGGATAGTCTTGAGGACAAATACATAAATCTACAAAGAGAGTGTAAAAATCTACTACTGCCAGTTTTGAATTTGAGCTGGAAATTACAATCTTCTACCGGCCTGTCTTCCAAGGTGACAATAGGGAGCAAACTTTATTTTCCCAATTCCCACTTCTCTCCTCTTGCTTTGGCTATCAATCCGGAAAAGTGGAAGATGAAATATACTTGTCTATAGTTACATGATAATATGTATTTTCAACTAGAAGAGCCAACGGAGCCAACTCTAGTGTTGTTTCTAGTTTTGAAAACAAAAAAACAAAATTTGATATCAGACATCCCTATATCTCTTTCCACATATCTCAAATTTCATGAAAAATAAAATAATTTTACCACAACTCACCGGGAGAGAGCAAAGAATTGCAACTTTCTAGAGGATCAACGTTTAACAGCTGACTCGATGGTTCCAACTTCTGACTTCCACTTCCGCCTTCGACTTGGCGAGAGGCGACTCGACGTTTCAAATTGGTGAGTTCTTCTTTGACAGTTGCAATGCAGCAAAGAATCGTCAAGGATCCAATTGAAATGTCAAAGTAGAACTCGCCAGCTTCGAGTCTTCTGTCGAATTTGAATCGACCTAATGGGACTTTGACGGTTCGTCCTTTCGTCTATTCGACCGTCAGGATTGCCAGACTAATCTATTTATTTTAATATATTTATTAATCTTATTAAAATAAACTATATAATTTCCGTCACGAGTGATAGTGACGGCATCGCGGTGATGGTGACGTGACAAAAAGGTGATCAATGGTGACGTGAAGAAAACATGACGTATTTTTTAAAAATCTCGGACGCATGACGGGACAGTGACGTGATGAATATTTCATCATGTCACCGTCTGTCACGCATCGTCATCCATCCCGTCACGTCCGGGGCGTCACGTCCCGGACGTGCCGCTCCCTAGTGTGGCTTCATTATGAATGGTATTGTGGAATTTTTCTCCATTATATTTATCAACATGACGTAATTTGATGCAGGTGTGTATAGTGACCACAAACAATGCATCAAACAACAAAAAGATGATGAGTATTCTGAATGAAAAGTTAAAGTTAGTGAACCTTCAATTTAGTGTAATAAGACAAGTGCTCTGCATTGCGCACGTGATAAACCTTGTAGTGCAGGCCGGACTGAGATCCCTATGTGTAATAGGGGCACCATTAGAGGCACTCATTATAGACGATGATGATATGGTTGGGGTGAACGATAGAGAATAACACAACACACTTGAATACTTCAGTACATCTAAATTAGGTGATGTCCTACTCCGGCTCCGAGAGATAGTCACTACAATATGTGGTTCAACAAATTGTGAAGAGTGCTATGTAACGTTATGCAAACAATTTGGCCTACCTGACCATAGAAATGTTCCCTTGACCACCCGACAAGATGGCATTCTATGTACGCCGTGCTAATAGCTGGTGTCAACAAATGGGATGATCCAGATATCATTGAGTTGAACGTATTAAAGAAACCTGTGTTACTTGATGAGGACAACACAACACACTTGATGACTTCAGTACATCTACATTGGGTGATGTCACACTTGAATACTTCAGTACATCTAAATTAGGTGATGTCCTACTCCGGCTCCGAGAGATAGCCATTACATTACTTGGTTCAACAAAACATGAAGACCACTATGTAACATTATGCAAATAGTTTGGCCTACCTAACCATAGAAAGGTTCCCTTGGAATGCCCGACAAGATGGAATTCTTCGTACGCCATGCTAATAGCCGGTGTTGAGAAGAGGGATGTTCTAGATATCATTGCATCAAATGTGTTAAAAATACCAACGTTAGTTGATGAGGAATGGGAAATGATTAAGGAGTTTGCATGTATATTGCAACCCCTTTAGATAGCTATTGTCGTCACATGTCAATCAAAGATGCCAACACCAAATGAAGCCATTGTTATCATCAAAAAAAATAACGAGACATTTAGATAGTTTCATGTGCAGTATCAGGGCAAGGATGTTTCCGAGTCAACAACTTTATATCGATAGGACAACAGACATCACTCTACATCCTTGTGAGACGATGAAGACCAAGATGACCAAATATGCATCAATTCTCACTGACAACCAGACCTTCATCATTGTTGCACTCATTGATACCTCCATGAAGCTAGAATTAATTGACGATGACCACCGAGATGTAGTGGCATATGTGCAGGCCTTATTACATACACCCGAGGTCACCAATGACACAATCATAGTTTATACATTTTCTTCTAGATGTTTTCATCCCGCATGGATGTCTATAGCTTTCTTTAGTGAAACAATAGTTGAGTTGTTGCAACAAAGCAAGAAGACACCAACCATTATTCCAGGGCACAAGCTAGATGTGTACATGAGCTCACCTCCTGTCAAGGGGACAAAAGCATTGCATTCGTGGAAAATAATAGGCAGACACTCATATCCAAGGTTCACAATGGTTACGAAGGAATTTTTATCAGTCTCGGCGATGAATGCGTCCTTTAAAAGATTCTTCTCTGTCAGTCATGCCATCACCAACTACAAACGATCCAGGTTGACAGCAGAGAACATCAAGTTACTAATGACACAAGTGTTGGTGGTGAGCGGATGATGATGTCAACAATGATACCAAACAAACTGACGAAGATAGTGACTAAGACCTGAGTGTTGATTAAGTTCATTTCTTTTTGTTTCAACTTGTTGAACCATCTATACATTTGTTTATGTATTGATACTAGTTGTGGCATTGAATATTTCATTAATACTTCAAGTAGATCAAAACATATTTATCTATGCCAATTAGTTAGATTAAGAGGATTGACTAAATTAAATGTTCATTTCAAAGAATTAATAGAAATTACACACTTACAAACAATCTACAGCAAAAAGAGTGTCGACTAAATATATAATGATGATAAACTATTATTATCATCATGTAATTAGTAAATTTTAGTTTCATCCTTGGAAATACTTTATTCAGAATGAATGCCGACTGTATATCTAATGACGATAAACTATTATTATTATCTCATAATTAGTAATTGTTAATTTCATACTTATAAATAATTTATTCAGAGAACGTGAAATATTTAGTTTATAATAATGATGTAGATATGTACGAATTTGTGCAATGTGTGGTGATAATTCCCACACACATTCGCACCAAACATCCCACATGGGTTTTTGTGCGAACGAAATTTTCCCAGACAGTATGAATATTCGCACCACACCACACGACCTTATCTATTATGGAATTATAATACATCATTTTATATTTAATAACTGCCTCATTATGTAATTGAAGACCTGGCTGGACATAGTGATAAAGATTAGGTCTATCCACAACATAATGAAACTATGATTAAGTTGTTCTAGATAACAAAAATGAAACATAAGATATTTTGAAGCATGTTGGCTAAAATGTCAGATAAATTTGAATGTGGATTTAATATTAATATATCTAACTATTTTTCGATATCCAATAAGTGTTAATGCATAAATATGACCAGATATATAATAATAAAAGGTATGAAGAGTTCTTCTAAAATAGATATTACTCATTTTTTAACTCAACAGTCATTTACAGATCTATTTAAGTGAGATTCTGTATCAGAATTAATTTGAAAACTTGAAATATTCCTAATTAATTTAAAATATAAATATATTATTTTGGCCTTGAGATTTGAACTGAGAAAAATTTGAAGGATATTAGCCAGACTATATAGATTCCATTGGTATATATTATTTTATAAAGTATAAATTTTCGGAATAGACTCGATAAAATAATAAGACATTTGGAAATGAGGGGAACTGAATTAAAATTTATTTTTATGTATTTATGATTGATAGTATTAAAGAGTTCATAATCATCTGGCACATCACATATGGGTTGAAAGATAAAATATCATGTTAGGCTAGCATTTTGATATCATAAATTTATATACAGTCATTTATAGAGATTTGGATGGACATATATTTAAGGTTAAATATGTGTTATTTAAGATTGAGATGGAAGTAGACTTTGAGATAAAGTTAAGGAAGGTGAGGTTAGTTTGAGAAATAAAAAATATTCAAAGGAAATAAATACTGTGGTTGCATATATAAGATGAACTGAAATTATACAATTCCATATATAAATATAAACAGTTTAATCAGAAACCAACGGGAGAGGAAGACGATGGAGTTACCGAACCTCAAAGATCAAGGTTAGGATGAGTATTTTCTAAGGGTAGAATCTTAGCTTTACGTATTGTAACACCCTTATTTGTTGACTTTAAGACTTTTATGGACCATAAATTATTTGTGATGATAGTGGGATTTAGAGTCTATGAAACAAGATAACCCCTAGTCTCTTTACCTACATAGAGTTATATTAACCCGTTAGGTAGGTACTTGGTATTCCTTGTACATACTATTTCACATAAGTTTTTTAAATGCACAAACTTCATCTGTTGTGATGTAAATCGAGCAACTAGAGATGAATGAGTACTAGGCATATGAAAACTTTCATGACGGGGATTGATGATCTGAAGACAATTAAAAGCGAATCAGTTCAGACATTTAAAACAAAACCAATAATATCAGTGATAAAATTAAATCTCGCAGATTCAAATCTATTATTATTTTGTTTCCTTGAATGGACCACACAAGTTTATGACATATTCAGATTGTCCTTGGTACATCGCGTATTCTCCTCTTCTACTTGATTAGTGCCAACATCTCTATAGAACAATCTAATGTACGTTCTGGTTGCACTTGGAGGGGAGGGCGACTAATGAGAGCTTGAAGGAGGAACGCACCAAGGAGTTACTGGCATGTGCATACTTCATTTTGTCGTCCTTCCTTTTATACTTAAAAATATATTTTCATAAAACCCTTAAGTATATTCTCCGATAACTTATAATCTTTGTGCATGTGATCTTCTAGGCACGTTTACCAATTTAACCAACACCTCTATAAGCCCAGAAACTATTTCTTGGCTAGGCTAATCAATTTAATAATCTCGGATCAGTTTAACCCAATAAATAGGCTAAGTGCCAACATATGAGGTGTCATGTTACATTGTGTGCTCTAGAAGGCATAAACGGTTCATCAACCCTTTGACCAAATATTTCCGTCATCAGTTACCTAATCCTATAATATATCATCCACGTGACACTCTTAGAAGGACTTAGGGCATCATCAACTATCAAATGCTAATGGATAATCTAGTCAAGACAGATACATTTGGAAATTATCAAAGAATTATTTCTTTGGAATTTCCATTGCCTTTGTCAAGAAATTCATCTCATCATCTTCCTTGGTTTTTTACTTTGATCCTTTGCATGGATAAAATAAGTAAATGTCCGGTGAATATTATGAGTTTTATGGTGTGCATGAAAGTGAAATTAAATGGGTACATATGGATTGCAATGTGGAATTAATTTGATCAAGGAGGAGTACTAAATGGTGGTGTATTCGGCTTAATTATGCAAGTACTTGATCAAATATTTTGATCTTCCTTTTCAACTTGTGCTTGAGATTAAATTGATTGAGGTTTCTTATAGATAACTTTGAATAAATTTGATGAAAAACTAAGTCTTTCAATCATTCATAAGGTTGCAATTTTGATATACTTCATTTGCATAAACAACAAATGAAGTGTGAGGCATCAATTCTAAATAGGAAAGGACAACTAAGTAAAACTATTGACCAACATAACTCAAGTCTCATATTTTGTTAAAACTTGAGAGGGTACATATATATTTACATATGAGTTTATGCAGGCTTATTTGCCATGCTATCTGGGACTCAGAACTATACATCTAAATAATGCTCAAGTCAACGCAGACAATACAGTTCAGTATGCCCCACAAACACTAAAGCCAATGTGATTTTACAATTCTTTTCCCATGTCTATGACAGGAGCAGCTTAGTCACACAAAACAAAATCTCTCTCTTTCTCCTCCCCACCCCTCTCCTAACCATGCTACAGAGTCAATTCAGGGAAAAAGAATCATGTCTTCAGACAGCCATCCTGTTTCTTTCTGTCCCCTTTTCATCTTTTCATTTTTGTTGCCATATCATACTCTCCCCTCAACCAACATAAAATCTGAGAATTCTGAAGGGCTGGGGAAACTTCTGACCATTGTTGGGGAGGCTGAGAAAGGAAGAGAACAACCGACTCAATAACTGCGGTAGGACCATCACAGAATGGAGCATCCGCATCCGTTCTGTTTGGACTTGTCACCCGGCTGCTTCTCTGAAGAAACAACAGAAATTTAATGACTCTTCTTCTATCAATACATTTTGAGCCTGATTTCTACTGAACAGAGTTTTTTGTAGTATTTCAATAAAAAGTTTGGTTTTTAAAATTTTTATACCACATGGATTACATCAAAAAAGAGAACTAGCCCAACAAGTATGAAGATAGACTCAAAAAGTCATGCTCAGGGGATTTTCAGAAATATCTAGAGAGGGGAAGAGGGATTAAAGTTTTAATGAATACGGGATGTTCCAACTTTTTCATAAGACTCATTGATGAATACCATTGATGAGTATTTTTCAGTATTTTAATAGAATTGTTTTAAATAACTAATTAGCTTCTGTCCATTAAGAAAACATAATTTTTCTTCATTGCCATCATCTGGGCTGAGCCAGAGGACATAAATATAAGAAAGAACTAGATCAGAAGGAGTCATCATAAAGACAGTCACAAAACTATAAAACTAAAGAAGAAAATGATAGGCACATGAGACATATCGATAAAATCAAAGTATTGGAGACATCAGGGAAGAGAAATGAAAATAAAATGCCTATTGGACACCTAAAAAATAGTGAATACCCATAAAATAGCAGATGAAAATTTCAAAAAAACTAGATTCTTGGGGAGCTCAGGAGAGAGAACGTGCCATAAGAATGAAAGAAAAAGAAAACCAAATCTAGACAAATGCTAGGGCGATAGTTTCAAATGAAGATCTGTTATCAGCAAACTGATAGAGAGACAATACTTGCATCTGGCATTCAAAGTATCAGGTCGTGGGAGAGTGGAAAAGAAACAAAACAAGCACCGTTTAGGGAGATAGTGTGAAGAGGAATAAGAAATCTCAGAAGAAATGAGGATAGAAAAGCAGAGCAAGAGCTTGCGAGATGGGAGAGAGAACTAATAAAAATAAAAAAAGAAAAACACATGAGGATGAGAGAGAAAGCTGATATTTTGGGCTAGTCGGGTACCTTGATTTCTGTCAGAATTGGGTGGGCGCACAACGACGTGCATGGTGACGACGCCGCCGGGGACATCGGCAACGGGGACTCGGGAGGCAGCGAGAGACTGATTGTTCTCTAAAATTCTTCCCCCATTAATCAGCTTCACGTCGTTTATTGTCCTGGGAGCGATTGATTTTCCTAGAACAATGAAGATAAATTAATATAATCATTGAGAGGAAAAGGGAAGATAGAGTCATTAAAAAAATAGGGAAGATAGAGAAAGATGGAAGTGTTAGACTAAAAGTGAAAAATGGAATAAGAAAGAGGGAAGTGAAAAATGGAATTGTTAAACAAAAAAAAGAAGAGGGAGAGAAAAAGAGAGGGATGGAAGTGTTAGACCGAAAAGAAGAAGAGAAAGCTGGAAAGATATGAGTTTCTGACGAAAAGGAAGAAAAGAGAGAGATAGAAAGAGATGGGGTTGTTAGACTAAAAGGAATAAGAAAGAGAGAAATGGGAATGTTAGTCTTAAAGGATGAAAAGAGAGAGAAATGGAAGCGCAACGCTAAAAGGTTGAAGAGAGAGACAGAGGCAGACTGGCTTGACAAGCTGGTATGAATAACAAGTTCTTGATGAACTCAGTTGTAAAACATAATATTTTTTCTCATTTTTCGTCATCTAGTATAATCCACAAGTCGTAGGCCAAGAAAAAGCGCAAACGATTTGAAGGGTGGAGAAAGATCTTTCCTCAGAACAGTTTAAAAGTTTTGTTTTGAATGCTAATAAGCTGACAAACTTATCAGCTTAATAGCCAGAACGGGGAAGGAGAAAATTAAATTAAACCACAGAACCTGAAGAACTCAGAAGCAACCCGCAAAAGAATGATATGAATTCGGTCATTCTTTCGCTAAATCTCTTCACAAAAAGGTAAAGAAATTCTCTCTTCTTTCTTTCTTTCTATTTTTGATATTTTATTAATTCTCAAAAACCCAACTCAACATAATCAACGAACAAATGGAATAAGAGTATAACATGGGCATGAACAAGGTGTCAATCATCTTCTGCACGCTCACCCTTCTCCATCTCTTTCTCTCAAAAACCCAAGTCAACATTATCAACCATCAAATGAAAGACGAGAAAAACATTTTCTACTCATAAAAAAGAGATCTCCATCTTCTTCGGTTAAACGGGCAATGATTCAAACCTAAGGAACATGTTTCATGGAAATTTTTTCCCAAATCAAAGATTGCCCTCAAGAACTCGCTGGGGATTTGAGGCGAGAAGAAACCCAAAACTTTCTCAAAGAAATTTTTAGGAATCGAGCAACCCGCAACCATGGCATTCGCAATTAGCTGAATGCAGAAGAAGATGAAGAACAAGAAAGAGTATGATAACAAGGGTTTAATTTTTCTTACCTTGAGGCCAACGAGAAACGATTTCCTCCTTGAGAGCTGCAACGGTGGTGGATGGATCATACTTGTCGGGGCCAATATCGCTGCCGTCGAAGAGCCGAAACTTGAGTTCAATCAATTCTTCCTCGGCCATGAAGACGAAACCCCAATCTCAATCGATCTCAGTTCAAACCGCCATCGCCAAAACGAATACCCAAGAACGAATAACCTCTCAAATACCCCCTTCTTGCCAGCCTCAACCTTTACCCAGATTTCACCATCGGAAGAAATTACTAGATTTCAATGGAAATTTGAATACGCAAACCAAAAGTCATATAAAGATGGTGACGGGAAATCGTCTTCTCCTCGTGTCCGACAAACTTTCCCCATCAACCACCGTTTTATCGATGAATTAGAAAAAAATCATCGTTTTCTATCACCCGCATCGAAAAAAAAAAATTTTTTTGGTGCCCAGATCGAAATCGTCATTCAATCATGGGAATATTCCTAGAAATTGCACGGCTGTTACTCCTCTTCATGATTGATTATTAAGAGTTTTTTGGGTGAATTAAGTTAGATTCTTTGTATGAATTTTACTTGTAACTTTTACAAAAATTGGATGGTTTCAAGGTAGGACAGGTTGGAATGAATTATTTATATGTGTATATTTATTACTCATAAATGTTTGGTCCTGACCCATACTTCAGTTAAATAGATGAAACAAATTGAATTGATGAGTTTTCATACATCTTCCCTGTATTACTAATTGGTTAGTCTGCCATCTGGAACTCTCTCTTAAGGTCAAAGAAGTGGGCAAAATAATGAATGAATCAACGGTCTGTTATCAAGTAAGAAAGAATAGATTAGAAGACGGACATTAGTTTTATATTAATTAAAAAGTCAGAAGAAGATGAACCCAAGTTTCCATCTATAGAAATAGTCTACCAAGTCAACCATCAGCCCACTGCATATTACCTTCATTAGTTTGATGAAGGTCAAATCCACTTCTGCCAGATTAGATAATGTTAGTGTTCACATTTGATACGTTCGAGAACATTTGGTTTTTCATTAAGAAGTTCAAGCCATATAATTGATATGGAAAAGGCCATTGAAGGCATAACTTGTAGGCCCAAATTTAACCTCTAATGTATTAGTTCTTTCAGAAATATAAATCATATTAAAATAGTTTTTAACTAAACCAGGGGAAATAAAATCATTATTATAAAACAATATTTTAATTTTAAAGTATGTATAATTTAATTGAAAATAAAGAGTAGCCTAAGTATGTAAAATCCTTATTTGATCATGAGAAGAGAGAGAGAGAGAGAGAGAGAGAGAGAGAGAGAGAGAGAGAGAGAGATGAAAAACTAAAGAAAATAGAAAGAGCGAGAGAGAGAGAGAGAAAAAATAAACAAGACAAGCATAATACAAGAAAGAAGAGAGCAAAAAGAGAAAAGTAGGGGAGAGTAGCAAGATGACACATAAGCGAGAAGATAAAAATTAAAAAATGGGGTAGGACTTGTAAATCCCCCTGTTCTACTTGCAGACAGATTGTTTGTTTGTAAACCCTTAGCAAACAGTGCTCGTCTACACAATATTTATATAGTATACACTTTAAAAACTTTATTATGGCCAGTCAATCCAAAGTTATCATTTTCTGGACATCTCTAGCTCTAACTTTTTATCTATCTACCCATCCACATGTATAGCTATCACTATTCAAACTATTTATCTATGTCTTTACGTCTACAAGTATCTCTATCAATATTTAACTAAATATGATCTAGCTCAATATGGAGATAGTACTCTACACTGAATGAATTGAAACACGACCCACGATCAAATTTCATTGATATATTTTTGTGCAATCTGAGCTCTACTAATTAGAATCCCGCTGGTTTTTATTTTCTGAAACTCAGTGAATGTTCTGTACTTATCTGGATTCTGCTGCATACCTCTGAAAGGGCCAGATACAACATGATTTGTTACAGTAAAAATATTTAAAGGAATTTCAAATCTATTGGAGCATAAAGAGAGCCACTAGCTAAAAACCATTTTGAATTCGATCATGATTATATTTTGAGTCCTTCAAATATTTACTTCCCAATTTTATAACCTTTCACTGATATTCTCTAAACATATTAGAATGAATTCAATTTCATATCATTATATAATATGCATTTGGTACTTTTGGAAAGTTCTCAAGGATACTATTTGATTGGTAGGAGTACACATGGTTTTGAGGGGATTGGGAAAATTTAGATCAATTTAATATGTGATGAAAGTATGAGATTCATACATTTATTTTAATTTAATTGAATATCTATATTAAACATTAATTTTTTAAAAATCTACAAAAAGTATTTAGTTTTGAATTTACAATATTTTTTGCCTTTTTATTTTCTGGAAAATTTAATTGATAGGATCCAAAATTTCTTCATCTAAAGGCAAGTAATAAAATAGTAGTAAACCATAAATATACATATAAATATGTAGGAAACAACATTCTTAGACAATGTAGGATCTGGCTCAACCTTATGAATAAATATGTATAAAACATCTTCCAACAAATAGTTTGCCTTAATCATCTCATATATTTCTCTCCAACATATGGTGTGCCATTACAAAAAAAAGGCTACCTATAAAAAGGTGTGTATTCAATAAAGTCATACATGATTATCAAAAATATATTTTTTAAAAATAAAAGCAGATTTGGCATAATATGAATATAATAGCAACTGATGATCAGTTCTAAGATATTATAACGAACATAATCCATATATGGAATTGATTTGATTCCTAAGATGTATTAGTAATGTTTATTATTTTACAAATAACTGATAGTTATATAGTTTATATTTACTTTAATGAATAACTGATTGTTATATAGTTTATCAACGGGATATCTTCATATATCTGATTGATTAATCTGAATAATTTGCAAAATCAATAGGCAGTGAAAGTCCTCACAGCCTCTCATTTCCCGTATTATGGTCACCAATGAGAAAGGTCAAAATGCCTGATCTCATACCTGACTTATTAGATCAGAAACTTTTATCCAGCTATAAAAAATATGAAATAGATATCTATTTCAATTAATTTTAACATGCTGAATAGACTTTAAGTATGCCCTATAAATTTTATTATTAAAAAAATATTTGGAATGGAGACAAAAATATTCAGATAAATACCACTATCTAATCCCAATCATATGATGAGTATGATTAGAATGAAACATTAGTCATAGATATTGGGTGCTCTTTAGGGGAATGAGTTTATTGACCAGAAATTATTGAATGTAGTAACAAGCCCATGAAGGTGATTATGTGGTCAAGATGGGATCATCTTCCTTTGATATTAATAAAGATGAAGTAGTCAAAGGCTCGGTAAAGGTAATTGAAATATTAGAGAAGATGTTCTCCAATGATTTTTCCATGCATCATGACTACTTAGAATTCCTGATTACGATCTGACAATTAAGCATATCCTAAGTCATTTGGGAGCATTGATAAACCATAATTTGGGTTAAATAAGTCGGTTAAAGGCTCTGATTTATGCAACAATATTTATAAACTTTTCCTTAGGGTAGGGTAAGGGTTGAATCCACAAGGAGCAAGTAATGAGAGAGTAAATTATAATTTAAATATATTTCAAATTAATTTTGTGTAATTTTATATTATTATTTTTTTTAATTTTTTGGTACGTGTTTTTAGGGAAAGAAATAAACTTTAAGTACAAATAAAACCTTAGGCTGCACTTCCCATAGTGAAATAGCACAGAAACAAGGAGTGGACAAAAATTGCTGTAACTCTTGCTACATTAGGAATTTTTGAGAGCCGTTTGATGCATTGGAAAGCTTGAAGTCTAGGATACTATGGAATATTTATCTATAAAAATTAGTGGAAAATTTGAGAATCTTGATCACCCTTGAACTCTTTCTCCCACAATCTTGTAGAACAAGAATGGGTCAAAGAAATCTGATGCACCAGGCCTCCAAAAACAAGTTGGGAGAAGAAATCCAAGATGAGATACAAAGAGAGGGAATAAGAGAATAAATATAAGTTCCCTAACTCTCCCAGCCATCTTATTTAATTCCAAGTGATTGGAGGGCTAGGATTTCTTGATTTTCGGCTTGGACCCATGTGCCTTCCTTTTCATATTTTAAAATGGAGCTTTCAAATTCAAATATAGGTTACTTGACCTGGCTCTTAAGGATGTTTGAATGTGCTTCTTACATTTTAGGCCTCCTCTAATTATCCATTAGATGGCTTAGGTTTCTAGTCTCCTCCCATTTGTATCTCAAATTCACCATTGTATTTACCTAAGTTGTGTTTTTCAAATAAAACTCCAAGAAGATGTGAAAAATCCACTTGACTTTAAAGAGTCAAGTGGGGTTAGTCTCAAAAATAAATAAAATATATAAAAATAGAGATTAGGAAAATAAATCATAAATTTATCATCTTTTCCTTAAATGGTGAATAATGCTAATGAAAATATAAAAATATGTTGTTAATAAGAGGTATAAAAGCATAATTTTATTGACCTAATTTGAGGTTATCATGCATTTCATAGATTAAGCTTTGTATATACACATTTACCATTGATGGTAAAGGTTCTGTGAATGAGTAGACATACTCTTTTGTATCATCTAGGGCACGAGGCATAGCATGGCACCCGATAGGCTAAAAACTTAACCAATTGAGTGGGTTAAATTGATACTTGATTAATTATTTTATATTTGCTATAATTAATTAATAAATTCAGACCAATAAAGGTTATTTGACCATTGTAGTTATTAACTAGACTAATACATGGGCTTAGAGGGTCACACCAACGTTTTTATTTGCTGTTGGATATAGTCTAACTTTAAAAACTTTTATTAACTGTTATTTAGGACAAATACTTTTATGAAAATTTCTCACGACAATATAAATTAAGGCAGCACCATCATTTGACATCCATGCCACTAAGGTTGGTGGGTAACTATGTCCTAATTAATTTAAGAGTCTTGGGTGCTTGAAAGGATTATAATTACACAAAAGTTCGTGATGTTAAAGGCTCCATGAGATAGCTTACACAATCCTTTTTATCATCTATTGCACAAGGTGTAGCTTCGTACCCTGGTATTGCACATGGTCTCTTGACTTGTTGGTTGGGTTCAATTTATCCTTAACTAATTATTGTATATGTTTAGTTAATAAATAAAGTAGGTTAATTAAGGTTGTAGACTATTAGATATTTGGACATTGGTATATATAATCAAACTTTAGGGACTCTTATGAAAAGTTCTTAGATAGTATACATAAGGAAAGGACCTAAAATTCATAACTCGATAGATGAGATGGATAGATTTGCATAAATTAATATGAATGATGGATGTGGATAAATGGTTATGGAGAAAAAAATCACTATGCTAGTCTCATGCAACAACATAAAAATTATGTGATCCACTACTCTCAAGTTGACATGTGTCATGTAACAATTTATAATGACCGAGATTTAAATTTGCATTAAATGTGTGATATCCTTATTCACACACATTAAGTTGTTTTCACTTCTCAGTCCATAAAGAAGAGACCTGTCTTAATTCATTTTGTATGCTTTCTACAACAGTTAAGGGACTTTTTAAATTTCAATGCGTCCTAATTTCCCATCACATTTATGGTTATCCAATTCATCCATAACATTTACTAAAAGAAAAACCAAATGTTGATTTCTTGACATTAAGTATCCCTGTGATTTTAATAGATTTGAGTTTTAAATGATTATCTGATTATGGCATTGAGATTGGGGATGTCGTAATGAAACTATTTGGAATGGATGGGAAGACCAATAATTGGTGAGAATTATATATATTAGTCACATAAAATGATTGGCTGCATTCCAAATTAAACTGAATGCCACATATGGAAAACTAAAAAATAAACGCCAAAACATCATAAAACTTCCCTAAAAATAATATATTTCATGAAAAAGATTCCAAAAAATAATTCAAATTAAAAGATTAATTTTTTTATGAATATAATGTGATTTTTTATTCTTTATAGATAAATAAAAAATAATTAAGAAGAATGACATTATAAAAATGGATTTAATAATTTTATTTATGATAAATTATTTATAAAATCAGATAAATACAATTATAAATTCATGATGTTAATCTAATTTTTAGGTTGATATAAACTTGTACAAGATCTCTAGTAATTGTTAGGCTGATATCAGACAAGTTTTCCTTTTAAGGCTTTATGAAAATCTACTGATTTGATTCTAAATTATTTTGAGTCATGTCATTTTTCTATGTGAATCATTTTGTTTGTCAATCACAACAACAGATGCCAACATTCATTGGAGAGAAAAATTTACACATTTATTTATGTTTTGTTTCAGAATTATCTAAAATATCATCCCAGAATATTACTTTGGATGATATTTAGACCTAATAGTGGTGCCAGCACTGGTGCAACACTCTATGGGGCAGTAATAGCTGTCACTTACAGATTTGGTGTGGGTATTTACTGCCTCATAATGCATGTAATAACCAACACCAGCACCAAAATTTCTGATAGAATTTGGCTATGGTAAAATTTTGTGGGTCAAGTACAGCCAGAACAAAACTAGGACCAACCACACCCATCACCCAACCTCATTGACCATGACAAGATGCCAAGCACTCACCGAAGCTGCCACCAGCCATTGCACAAGCCAGGTGGATGATGGCCTTCATTGGATAAAGTACAAACCAAACTATCGTGTCATGGCTTGAAGAAGGTTTAATAGTAAGAAATGTTATATTCTGACAGAAAAAATAGCCATAGATAAAATATACCTGAGAAAAAATATTCAGAATATTTAGGACAATGATTTTTTGATTAAAAATTCTCAGAAAGTTATGAAAGTAATTCCGCATTATACTATTAATTTTATGAAATTGTACCTTTTATTTTTATTCATTTTGAATTATGATCTTACTAATAAAGTTTACTTTCATGATATGTGCTATGATAGTTTTGACGAGTGTAGCTTGGATGGCCAAGAATTCATAGGATGTGCTTGTAACACAGGTACCTCCTAATCTAGTGCTCTATGACTTTTATTTGTAGTTTTTTCAGGGCATGATAAGAGATCAGCTCTTTCAACACGTGGCGTCTTTGGCTTAACTTGCCATCAAAATGCCTATTGTACTAGATGATATTTAATTATTTAAAGCTTATGTGGATGGATTTATGGTGAAATTCATCATCTTGGTAGGATTCCTTTAAAATTGGGAACCCAGAAATTCTTCTGATTTTTAATCACCATGTTTCCCAAGTTTAGCAATGTTCCATTCTTTTCATTCATACTCCATGTGTGACTGCTATAATAAATACTACTTCAACCACTTCAAGATGAATGAATCTTAATAAAAGCATTTCCTACTCCGTAAAAGTCAGAACCTGGTGACTATTGTTATGTCTATTCAGGTGGTGGCCTTTAGGTCACCTATTTTGAGTTATGGAGAAAATGGTTATGAAGGAATTGAAGAATGTGTGACCCATCAATCTACTAATAGTGGGAGAAAAACTTAGCATGTGGAAAACAAAATTCAATTTGACGCATCAGCAAGACACTAACATCTGTTCCCAAAATGAAGACAGAAGGGGGGCATCCTTATGTAATTGTTGGGTAATTGAGACCTTAGCTCACTTAGTTTCTTTTTCAGTTTCTTTCTTATTATGGTGGAGCTAAAATTAATGAAAAGAAAGATGAACGTAAGTCAACTGAAATATGACTTGTTTTGATAAGTCAACAGGGTTTTTTCAGGATTTCTTGATTGTTCAATCATTTTTGGAGAGAAGATAGATGGACAGAAATGCTTGATTACTTATGAAAGCTTGGCATGCAGCCCATGGATTCTATGCCACAGGTAGAGTGCCCAAGAAACCTTGCTCTTCTTATCCAACAGTCCAATGCGCTAATTGATATAGGTGATGTTAATCATGAAAAAAAGTTGTGTCGTGGTTCTTTATCACCATGACACATTTTTTGGCCTCTTCCCACCAATCATGAAAGAGAGTAGACCTCATCCCCACTTTTAGATTCATAATGTAAATTAATTTTTTTGTGGCAATGAGCCAAAGTCACTTTTGTAACCATACTTATAAAAACACATTGTAAAATAAAGAACGCGCAAGATTACAAGGGGGAGGGGACTTTTGGAGCTGGAGCAAGAAATTCAGATGAATTTGCTTAGAAGTCAATTCAGATGAAGGTGAATGTTACAAAGTCAATGATGATGAAGACGAGGAAGAAACAAGTAAAATAAATTATTGTAGAACCTTATAAAATAAACTTAGCTTGAAGATAAGATGTGACTTTAGAAGCAAAAGGTGTAAGAATAAAGTTAAGAAGTAATGTTTATTAGCATCATTTGTTTGAGTTTTTCCAGAAATTTTACTCCTAAAGTCACGTGCCTCAGAACCTTAATTTAAGATGTATGAGGGGCCCTTTTTCCTTTAAAAACCTCCCATCCTTGATGAAAAATGTCGAGGTTCAGCCGTTTTGTTCTGCAATAAAGAATAAAAGAGGAGATATTTTAATAAAATTATTCCTTATGAATCTGAGGATGAATTGAGTTTGTAACCTAAGAAACCTGATATATTTTGCAATATCTAGTGATATAGTTTCACGATCTAAACTCTAACATAACAAAGAAGAATAGATAGGGCTGAGCCGATAGCTGGGTACGATGATGGGCAATATAGAGTTCCTTCAGGATGGATGAGGGAAGTGACCTTGATTTCTTCCGGGTGACCTTGCGATATCATTACTCTTCACTCTATCATACTCTAGCCATTCTGCTCCATAGACCATCACTAAAGTGTGTCCAGTCTAGTGGGAATGGGCTGTCCAAACAAATTTGAGCTGCCAAAATGAATTCCTTGCTGGCCATAAGCGACCAACTCTTCTGTTGTATATCCTTATGCCTTTGTTGCTAACCTTTTAAAACTCACAAATGCACTCCACAGAAACATAGCCTTGGCGTGCTGCTTTCTGGTTTATCATCATCTAATTCACAATAAAACAAATCAAATTGGAGTGCACCTTTTTTAAAGTTAAAAGCCAAATTGTCTCTTGTTTGTTGCTACTCAGGGGCTCTCAGTGATATCATTTTCTTTAGCTACTCAGATGTTTCTGTTCACTTAGCTTTGAAATTCCAAATAGCTCATACATGCCATAGAGTTTGAATAGTTTTTATTAATCATTGGTCCTTGGATCATACACTGTACTCCCCATGGCCTTTTGCCTTTGAAAGAATCCTTCTAAATTCTGAGGCATCCATTCAATGAAATACAGATAATAGGAGCTCAAAAAGGATCTAAATGTTTTGACATGGATTTATTATCCTTTAAATTTACACCTGAAACCCTAAATCCAAACCCATGTGTAATACAGAGGATTCCAGTTTTAGTTTCACTTTTTTCTTGAGTAATTTTTATAGTTAACTTATGTCTATTTATTGGGTATCAGTGTAACCTGCTATACCATTGAAAGAAGGAGATAACTATCCATTTTTTCACATCATATAATTTAATGAAAACCAGTAATTTACGTTTGAGGTAAGCCTCAAATAACTAGACTTCATAGGCAAGTAGAGGTAACATGGAGGTCTTACTTGATTAACCATGGTTCAAAAAATGGAGAACTATAATTTTTGAGTTTACAGAGTGTATCATTTTTAGAAAGAACCTTCCTACTTAAATAAGAACATTCATTCAATTTATTACCTTTGCAAAAAAGGTTTGAATATATAAGAAGAAAACATCTATCTTCATAAATCCCTTTTTGTAGGGAAAAAAACATAATTTAAAGGAGGTATTGATGATTCATCCATGCCTCCATAGAATTACAAATCTATAATTATGAAAAATTTGTGACAGAATATGAAAAACATATGTTTGTTGTAATACATTTGACATATTCTACGAGATATTATCTATGTAAAATATATTCTTGTAGGAACGTAGCACTTGTCTCCAAGGAATTATAACTAATCAGAAAACTAAATAATTGAACAAACACCTGAACAACCTCAATCATCTTCGGGCTGAAATTTACCGCTATGTAAACATGAAGGGCCAAATATGTCATTTCAGGCTTTTGATTAATGCAAACATATTCAGAATTTTCCTTCTAACCCATAGTGGGTAGGGATTAAGAACATACACAGATGGCAATGAAAAGGTAATATTTAAACTTAATTTCTATTTCTCATGATATTTTATATTTATAGGAATCAAATCAACTTCAACAATCACAACCTAGTGAAAATAAATATAAAATAATTCAAGTTGTGCTGGGTGATAATATTATTAATCATATTCCTACTAATTTGTCATTATGTAATTAAGAATTAGGCAAATTTTATGGAATTTGAAAGTGAAAAATATCGGTTAATTCTAGTTGTATTACCTTAACGGGTCCTTTGTTCATGTTGGGAGATGGGGGAATAATTGTGATAGTGTATAATATGCATAAAGTGAGTGGAGCTGAGTTATCGTACCATTTCAGATTGTGGTAGACATTGCAGCGGATATGCAAATGTTTATTAGTATAATGTATTTCTTATAGTGCATGTGTGTTACTTATATTGATGCCCACAAGTACATGATACAACTTAGCGAATAATTATGATACCATAATACAAAGATTACTAGGTTTTAAGCATGTGTTTCAAATATACCTAATCAACGGATACTCAAGAAGGACATCCACGTGTTATGGAGAGCATTATACTATCTATTCTCAATCATATGCTAAGTATGGCCGATCCTTCAACCATTAGTGTGGAGACACCAAGGAAACATACTGGGTTTCTTGTAAGCTCAAAGTGTTCACTTAATTTATCTGAATGAATCTATGAATGGTATAATACACAACTATCAATCAGGTTCATTCATGTTACCATTGTGTAAGTGATGCTTAGGCCTAAGATACTAGGACCCCTTGTGGATAGACGATTGTACTTAACTATGATTTATGAGTTTCTAATCACGGAATCCAAAATAGTCTTACTTGGGGTGCAACAAGAAATTTATGAACATAATTGAGTAGTCAAAAAAAGGATTTTCTAGCCTTGATATAGGATGATACAATTAAACAAAGATGATGTGATTAAAAACTAGGCCCAGTTACTGGAATATCTCAAATTATTTGTATGATGAGTTTTGAACACATTAGTAATGACTCAACGGCCAATTCATGTTCTACAGTTGACTATATCCTAAGACATCTTATGAGAATCTAGAAAATGAGGGACTACACATATATAGCAACTGATCACACAAAGGTTCCATGAGTGAGCTAATAA
Organism: Wolffia australiana; assembly: GCF_029677425.1. Classification (NCBI taxonomy): domain Eukaryota; kingdom Viridiplantae; phylum Streptophyta; class Magnoliopsida; order Alismatales; family Araceae; genus Wolffia; species Wolffia australiana. Next base: position 11,445,383 of record NC_135850.1, on the reverse strand, counting down.
ATCATATTTTATCTTCTTGGGCACGAGCTATAGCTTGGCACCTAGGGCTTGCCATTTTTTTCATTGAACTTTGGTAAAACCAGACTCAACTGATATCAACGCTTTGAGTTTCAAGGGTTTTCTGAAAGTTTGGTAATTTTTTTTTATTTGGATAGCAAATCAGACCAAAATTCAACCAAAAATAGTAACAAAGAGCATTTCAATAAATGTGCTACCACCAAGTTTTTGATAAGCCTAAAAATGATGTGACGAAATGCAAGTTTTATCGTGTCGTTAGATTTAAGCTCATGAAATAAAATTATAAAATTCCTTTTTTCAAAGTATATAAAGTATAAAGCATACAGGGGTCAATCCACAGGGAGACAGCTGTCCTCAAAATATGATATATTTTATGGTTCTAGGAAATACAAATTAAGCACGAAGAAATGAGATGCCTAACAAATAAACAAAGGATGCAAAATGAGAGAAGGGGGTTCAAGAAATCTGAATCTTCATCTGAAGATTCAGATCACCTGAACAAATGATGAGAATGGTTGTGGTGCTTAGGGCTTAGTTGCCCTGAAACTCTCAATACCTAAGTGAAGAAATGGGGGGAAAGAAATCCTACCCCTTCTTGATTTGGGTTCTCCCTTGGGAGAAGCAACATCCTGATGGGAAACTGAATAGAAGTACTTAATAGGATGTGGGTAATATAAGATTCAATCTAAATGTGTTCCTAGAAATCGTAGATGACCTATCTAATGTTTTCGATGTTAGACTGCACTCTTGAACTATGGCGATGTTCTCCCCTCAATAACTTCTCCTAGAGAATCAATAACTCAATAACTGCCCATGCTCGGTATTTTGGCAATAGACAAGAAGAAGACCAAGAGGAAAATAATAAACTCACCAGGTTAACTCAAGAACCACAAAAAAATGACTTCAAAAGTTTGTTGTGCCCCTCCTGGCCAACTAGGGTTGGCGCAAGTTCGAAGTTGTTTTTTCCCTTTTCCCAACATCATTTTAAAAATCTCTCCACTGAATGGAAAGAGTAGAAAAGAAAAAAATACCTTGAAATGATGGTTGGATCTTCAGATATCAAGGTTTGATATTTCATGAATCATGGCCATTATGATTTCTTCTTTTTCTCTCTCCTCCAGCTATCACCATCTAAGAAAGGAATCTCTCATCAAAACTAGGAAACACCTTCAAAAATATTGAAAAAATTCCATAAAAATCAGGAAACATCTTCATCAATCGTAAACAAATTTTATTTTCTCGTAAATTTAATATCTTCATGAATCTAAAGTAAAATAAATCAGTAAAAAGTTAAGAAACTCTAGAAAATTAACACTAAAGACAATTTGAATAAGTTTAAAGTACGATACCATGCAAATATGGATATTTGTATGCAGATATTTACAATTATGCATGATATTTCTACAATAATTTGCATGTTATCAGTTTGGAATCCAGGTTTCCTCTCTTTGTATGCTTTATCCCTTTAATACATTTCCACTTTGGAGAACTCCAATAGAGGTTTCATGTTGATGAGACATGGAGTTCAGATATCTACAAAGCATTCACCTAAACACCCAAAAGGGAGAACAAATATGAAAAGAAATCACCTATGCCTTTGCTATCGAATGCAACATGTATGCAAAATTATGTACAAGGCCTGATACGCCATTTGTTCTAATTAATATGAGAAGATTTCAGGCTCACTCAAGAGAGGAACACTAGACAGCCATAAACTATTTCAGTCAGCACTTGAGAAGGACTAAGGATTGATTTATGGTTTGTGGAGGAGATATGCTAAATCTCAAGGGTTACACTAACCAAAGTTTTTGGTTAGACCCGAATGACAGTAAATCGACATTAAGACTTGTGTTTGAATCAAATATAGGTGTACTGTTTTGGATGATTTAGAACGAGAGTACATCTATAGCCTTGACAATGGAAGTTGAGTAAACTTTTTCAATTGATCACTATACTTGGTGTTCTTCCTTCAAGATTCAAAACATGTTCCCTTGTATTGTGAAAAAAATAGAGCCATTGTATAAATAAAATATTCAAGGTCTTATAATAAACTAAAGAAAATTTTGAGTTACGTTACTTAATAATCAAGATCATGTCTAAAAAGACATCATGGAAGAGCTCAATTAAGGGAGTATATAGTGTATGCATAGTCGAAGCCACTAGCTCAACCTATTTGAGCCACTAACGTATGCATATTCAAAGCCACTGGAAAAGAAGAGACTTGTTATCTAATAGTGATTAGCTTTTGTCCAAGTGGGAGATGTTGGAAATATATGTGGTACGCAAGCCAATCACAGATCCCCATCTAATTCGTTATTCATTGACACAATAAAAATTAATTAATTTGTAGTTGTGATGCTAATAAATAAACTCCATGAATTAACGAAGCGTGATGATATCGTAATATAAAGATCATTAGTCCTTAAGAATGTGTTCTAAATGTTCCTATTCCAATGATACTCGATAAGACATCCAAATATAATAACATTATCTAGTCCCACTCACATGATGAATATAACCTAGCCCATACCATTAGTGCTGATACACTAAGGACAGATGATAGCTGCTATTTAGTAAAAACATATCACTGAATTGATCCTTATGAATCCCTAAATGGTACAAAAGAAATACTCAATTATGTTGATTCACATCACAGTTGTGCAAGTAGCCCTTAAACTTGAGATATCAATGATATCTAGTGGACAAATGATTGTAATTTGACTATTACCAAAAAGTTCCTATTGATAGAATTATGAACTGTGCTACTGAGGTGCATAAATAACTTCAGGAAGCTTCTTTAGAAGCCAAGATAGGATCTTTTGCCCTTGGTATAAGAGGAGACAACTTATGAAAGGTGATGCAATGAAGTTCTTGACCAAGGTACTAGAATGATGTAAAATAGCTCTTTGATGTCTTTGATGTTTTATTTTACATTACTACTAACTAGAATTAGTGATGAGAATTTGATGGTTAGCCATTCCATAAGTCATACAAGAGTTACATATGGAGCAAGGATTAGACATACACACTAATGAATGAAAATAAAGGTTCCATTAAATATTTTTCTTTCATTAGATCTATCATTATGTTTCATAGTGTTCACATTTTTTGTATTTTTACATAAGAGCTTTACTATAAAGGGATTGGGTTGGTCAACTTTTTAAATAATGCACCAAATGTAAATTATGTTATTATATTTTAGAAGTTTTTTGGGTTTATTTCTAATGTTTTAGACTTTGTAGGACTTTCTTCGTAAAGGGTCTTTATCTTAACATTGATAATGAAACTTGGTCTTCTAACATAGAATTTAAAGTCTCGTGAATAATAGAATTAACTAATTTTAATGATTTCTCTCCAGATCTCCCCAGATTCCTTGGGTTTTCCCGTAGTTGAGATGGTAGCAAGTTGATAAATTTTACCTTATTCCCATTTTTAAACTTAAATTTATGCTGTAAATTTATCAAGTGAGAATTCCCAATTCTTTCCAATACTGATATTATCTCATTATTTTCCATTATCATCTCCTTCATTTTCTCTATTTTTATCCAGCACTGCGTCTCATGTTAACTGTTGGGTTCTGTGCCTTGGTTCCATGGATACGGAAGCATATCGATCAACTCACAATCGATCTTTAAAATAAACCATTGAAAGTACCTCTTGGGGAACTCGTTCCACCCTTGACTTTGCAGCTCCGAGATCATTCTGAAGCCGTTCACACGTCTGTCCTCTAGAAGTATCCACGCGATCACTCGGTGCTTGGATCTCTATGTCTTCTTCAAATATTCTTGAAAATCTGGAAAATCTCCTCACCATGAAGACAATCTTCCATGGATGAGTGGAGAAGAGAGTGGAGACAGGGAGAGGGGCTCTCAAATCAGGCTTGCATGGGTGATTAAAATGAGACCCCTTTCCCTCTTTATATTTCACTTAAGGTTTTTCTCAAAAACCCTCCAAAGTAAAATATATCCATCAATGCCCTTATGACCTTGTGTGTGTGACCCACTAGGACCATGTATCATTCTAGTCAACAACTTTAGTGGCCCAATAATATTTATTGACCAACCTTATTAATTAACTATATCAACATATTGATTAATTGAATAAGGATCAATTTAACCCAATCAATAGGTTAAGTTTCCAGCCCGAGGGGTGCCAAGCTACATGTATAATCTGTTATCTGCTCAAGACTCTCGAATGACTTAGGGTATGGCTTATCGTCAAATCATAATATGTCATTCAATTAGTACTGGTGCGTAACGGGGATCATTGGAGAATGCCTTCTCCAATATCCTCACTACTCTGGCTAGGGATTTTTCTGCATTGTCTTCCTTGAGTCAATCTGCTCTTTTACAGAGGGCGGATGATCCCGTCTTGACCACTCAATCATCTCCGTAAGCTTCTTACTACATCCAATCTACAACTTATTTGAATCTAATTATTAGAGGCTCGTAAGTCATAGTCAAAACTTAATCATCCACTCACGAGATGTCCTTGGTGTCTCAGGTCAATGGATCACTAATACAACCGTGAATTGAATCAATCTGATTGAGTTTTAGGTATAATACCATTCAGGTCGTGCGCATCAATACCATTCAGGTCGTGCGCATCAATACCATTCAATCATCTCCGTAAGCTTATTACTACATCCAATCTACAACTTATTTGAATCTAATGATTAGAGGCTCGTAAGTCATAGACAAAACTTAGTCATCCACTCACGAGATGTCCTTGGTGTCTCAGGTCAATGGATCACTAATACAACCGTGAATTGAATCAATCTGATTGAGGTTTAGGTATAATACCATCCAGGGATTCGTACGGATCAATACCATTCAATCATCTCCGTAAGCTTCTTACTACATCCAATCTACAACTTATTTGAATCTAATGATTAGAGGCTCGTAAGTCATAGACAAAACTTAGTCATCCACTCACGAGATGTCCTTGGTGTCTCAGGTCAATGGATCACTAATACAACCGTGAATTGAATCAATCTGATTGAGGTTTAGGTATAATACCATCCAGGGATTCGTACGGATCAATTCAGTGAACTCTTTCTTCAAAGAGCACCCACTATTTGTCCTTAGTGTCACCATACTAACAGGTATAAGATCAGTTATACTTATCGTATAAGTAGGATTAGCTAGCACTATTCTATTCGGATAATTCGATGTGCGTCTTGACTATCCATCGAATAGGAATATTTGGAATACATGTTTAAAGACTAGTGATCACTGTATAATGATCTAATCATAATTAACTAAGTCATTGCACGTATTCGTGGACTTCATTGTAAACATCACACGGAATAATAATGAATGTAAATATTTTATTCAATGAACTTAAATTAACATGGTAGTGTGATTGGCTTGATGGCCACATAACGTGCATCATTAAATAGAGCTTGCTGATGTGGTATTTAGTCTTGTGGAAAAAAATTTCCTTAATTAGTGGTGTCTAGGTGCTACAGATTTTTTCATTTGACGCAAACTATTTTTATTCTTTTGATACCCTCCAAAACGCTGAGAAGATTGAAAATAATGAGAATTTTTTATGGTGGGATGGATTTGGTATTTGGTCCACTTTTGATTTGGCCAATTTTTAGTGAATGAACCAGAAAGTATAGATAGGATTTTTAACAAACTTAACTAAGCAATTGTCCTCACAATGATCACAATGAGAGCACTAGCCACATCAAATAATGTAATCCGTGGTTTAAATTTGTAACAATCCTCATAGGTCATGACAGAAAACCCATCTATAACCAGGTTTTGGATCTATGCTGACTACATGATTTGATTTTGAAAAAAATAATAATTGACTGCCTTCATGTCCAGAACTTCTTCCTAAATTTTGAAGCTCTCAGTGGTTAGAAAATTGGATTCTATAGTAACTGGTCTTTCCCAGTTTTAATATATTAATAGATTCATCATCATAAATATATCATCTTTAACTTTTTCTCCACCAGCTGTGTTCAAAAGGTATGAATCATATTATTACAAAATAATCAAAGAAGATCTGGACCAAATCCTGATCATATTGTGTAGCCCATTATTTTTCACTAATATTTTAAAAAATGTTTCAACAACTCCCAGAGAGAAATCATAAATAAATTTTCTCAAAATTTTTTGTCTTCGCCAGTCATATTTCTTCAGGAATACTGATTTATGAAATTATTCCAACTGTTTTTTGAATTTTGTCGTAATTATTTTTTATTCAGCTTGTGTCACTCTGATTTATTTGGATTGTGGTCAATCATTAACCACACCCAATCCATGTGGTGACCAAAGGTTAGTCAACAAATTATAACATCATAGTTCATTATGACATAATTAATCAATCATTCAACAATCAAATTTTTTATTGCACAATATCAAGTAGCGTCAGAATAAAAATGCTTATTTATCAAAGATATTGAGGAATATTTTGGGGAACACCTCATTTATTGGATATAGTTTTGTAGAATCTAAGGACATGCCTTGATAGACATGCATCATATTCAATTTCAAGACAACGTTATCTATATCCCCTCTATCCATCATTACAGAAATCAAAATGATCTTGATCTGGATGAAGCCTGGATGAATAAATCAAAATGATCTGCAGTGGAAGACTTTTGTAAAATCAGATGGCATCAATGAAATCAAATCATGAAGTGAATTACCTTTGCACTGATTGCATCTGTGATTTCTTGGATCCAGGAGTGACACGAGTTGAAATGCTCAAGTGTGCAGCCTCTAGACGTATCCACGCGATCCTCGGCACGTCAAATCTCCTCCTCCTTGTTGATGAGCCCCGTTCAATCTCTGGCATCGTCGTTATGTCCTCCCGATCATACCAGAAGTGGAGAGGGGTTGTGGGGAGAAGGGAGAAGAAGGGGGAGGCCGCTGAACAATTACTGTAAGTCATCCTAGGAGTACCTGAAGTAAGACTATTTAGAATCCCATGATTAGGGATGTCTATGTCATGGTGAAAGTAAAACTGTCCATCCACAAGACATCTTTGATGTCTCAGGTCTTAGGATCACTTTCACAATTGTGACGTAAATCAACCTGATTGACAGTTTGGTATAATACTATTCAGGGATTTGTACGGATCAATTCAGTGAACTCTTTCCACTAAAGCTCGCCCACTATCAATCCTTGGTGTGCACAATAGTGGGTACTGGACCGACCATACTCATCATTTGAGTGAGGCTAGATAGTGCTATTATATCTGGATACTTTGATGTCCTTCTTGTGTAGCCGTCGAATAGGAATATTTAGACCACATGTTTAAAGACTAGTGATCTGTGTATTACAATCTCATCATAATTCACTAAGTTTGATCATGTATTCATGGACTTCATTATACGCATCATACGTGCACTAGAATGAATAGGTTCTATTATTGAACATGGAAGGAGATGTGGAATAGGTGATTGGCTTGCCGGCCACATCTATTTCCATTAGATAATACATCATTAAAAATGTGAAATTTTTTGATGAAATAATTAGTATTTTACTGGTATTCAAATATTTTGAAGAAATTAAATGGAATAAGTAGTATATTGACTCAATAAATTAACATGAGACATGTATGGTACTCAAGGAAAGAGATAATATGTAGATGCATGAGGTAATTCTTGAGGTTTCTCTTAAGTTGATTAATAACAAAGCTGATATATTTAAAAACTATTTACAAACTAATTTGACATCCATTAATTATGGGATGAATTAAAGTGTGTTTAACACTTTCCTTTCTTTATAATTAATCCATTAATTAGTTTTATTAAATTACTTTTATACTTACTTTTCTCTTTTTTAGTTGTGTAAAATGGTCAAATTTTGATCAATTCTCACTATGAATTTTCTGGATCTCAACTTTCCAACGAGAATAAGAGCATGTTATGAATTGAAATAATATTTTTCCATGGTCTCAGATAGTCAAAGTCTATCACCAAGGGATTAAAAAAGGATGCATGATGATTTTAAATGTTCCAATAGACTAAGGTATCTGATTAAACAAATTGCATATGCTCTTCAGAGATCTTCAGGTGTTAGTATGAAGTGAACCGATGGCAATTATCCATGTTTCCTAAAATAAACTCTGAATTTGTATTGAATCAATCTAGGCTAAGTCAACACATATGATTTCATGCTTTTGGCTTAACCCACTAGCTTGTCAGCCCACTTCTACGGCCCAACAGGAACTCCACATGCTGTGATATTTTTGGTGGCCATAATCCCATTGACATATCCCACTAGCTTCCTACCCCAAGTCACTCATGTGGGTCAGTCAAAGCAGATATGTTAGAGTTAGTTAACCCTAGTCCCTTAACCCTTCCATTGGCCCTCTAGCATTCTTCCTAGCCCAAATGAAGATCTGCTAAGCCTACTATTGCTTAAATACATAAATCTTGAAAATATATGTTAAAAATTGAATAAATAATTTTTATTAAAATAAATTCACAAAATTTTTGGAATATTCCTTAAAATGTTGGAAACTCAAAATAAATACTTTTTATCTCAAGATATTTCCCAAAGTTGTTTTATTCTAAAATTTTTATTGTTAAACTTGAATTTTATTTTTCAAAAATTATAAAAAATTATTATTATTTTTGTACATTAATAATGAGAATATGTATAAAATAAATAAAAATATGAAGCATTTGAATAATTTATATCCATAAAATGGTGATAGTAAGAAATAAATTCATGATAGGTGATATTGTTATTATAATGTTTTAGAAAATACTTTCCCCTGTAGTAGGATAAATATCCAATGACAATTTTTCTATTTTGTCTTGAGAACCATTTTTGGCATGAAATTATCAATAAAAATTACAACCAAAACCATTAGGATAGATGAATCCCTTTTTCATACTATTAAACTATGGCTTTATAGTATTCATTCAAATATATTCGGATTTCCAACTATATTATTCACTCCTCCACCTCATCTCTTACCTTTCTATTATCTTTTATTATTTAAATATTATTATCTTCATATTTTTCTAATAAGAGTACCAACACAATAATTTTGTGGTTTTTAATATGAAAAAATATAAGAATTTGTATTTATTAAGAGGACTTCATAATTAATTTTGAATTTTAAATGAAAGAAAATTAATTACATCCATTTTATAACATTGTAATGACATAAATATTAAACCGGATATTCACATTCTGGATCTTTTTTTATATAAATTGAGGTCTCAAATTTTGACATACTTATATTTGCATATTGAGATAAAGAAATGTATTTTAAAATAAAAAATCACCCCAAATGTTTTTTCATAAATCATTATTTTGAAAAATATACAGTTCAAAATGTGTTTGAGTAAAAGGAGAGCATAAGGTCTCTCCTTATATTCTAAAAAATCAACTGATAATGACTTATTTTCATTAATCAAGTTCTTTCTTGTCTATTTCTCCTAGATGTCTCTCGTGAATTCATTATCTGTTCTCTTGAGACTCTATTTGATGAAAAACTTACTTGGATTCTTTACCTTCTATATTTAATAAAGTTTTATAATAGTTTTATTAACATCTCCATTCATGTTCAAAAACTATATTTCTCTCTTGAGTACCTTTAAGGACAGTCAAGAAAAAACTATCCATAATTCATTACTATAGAATAAAAAACATGTCTTTTACAAATCATTTTTTGGATTTGTTTCCCATTCTTCATGCATGGTCGAGAAATATGCAGATAACCAAATTTAATGAGTCTTTACGTAAAAGAATCATGAATCTAGTTTCCCAAAATGAAATGGCATAATGTTTTATTAGAAATGAATACCTAATGTATGGTAAATTATTTCTTGTCGAACACATGTACATTATCCTTTCAATTATTTGGCAACTTCTGAATCTTTATTTTAAATAAGAATTTTGAATCACAGTTTACTGAGAAATTGAAATGAATAGTGATTTTAAAGCATACACTACCTAATTCATGAATTGAATTTTTAGTTTCTTATCTAATTTTAATAAAATCATTCGTTTTTATGGGGGATAAACACAAGTGTTCCAAATAGGAACTCAGATATAAAAAGAATAACTTATTTTCTATCTTGAGCAACTCACATAACAATAATGAATAATAAATTATTTATTATTTTTAAAATTATTGATGTTTTAGAACCTGTGATGGTATAAATGGAATTAATGGTGATATAATTATTTAACACTATGAAGTCTGTATGTATTTAAAAAAAACATCACTTTCATTAGAATTTGAAAATATCCAAAATATTAATTGGATAATATTACTATATGGACAAAAATAATATATGGTGATCAAAATATTGAAGATGATTCCTCTACAAGCAGGGGATAGAAAAGAATAGAAATTGAAAAATCATTATGAGTAAATTAGAAAAGAGTGAAAATATTTCCTTCATTTATTTATATCAGATCTCCATGAAACTTTTCTCTATCAAGTGTCTTTTTACTTTATCCAAACAAAAAAGTTCAGAAGTAACTATATATTCCTTAATATAAAGATCATTTCCTACTCAATGAATATTTTGTCTCTCTCAATTATTTATATCACTATAACCTTGAATATCATACCTAAGTTTCACATCACTAGCATATAAATTCCTTGATAAACTGATATGTGAAGAGATGAAGATAGAATGCATATTATGTTAAAATTTGTGAATAAATTTATTCACATCACACATAGAAAAAAAAACATTTCACCAATATATGATTGTGACTGGTTGAAATTATTTAGGTGATAAGTTATTCTATATATACTTACATTACTTAAGCACAAATATTGTGTTAGCAAAAATCCAGAAGTAACTATTTATAAATATATTATGCATAAATGATGCCAAAATTTATTCAGATATTTTACTAAGCTATCAAGATTTTTCTATATCTTAAGGAATTTAAATATTTTTATAAATGTTATTTTCAGGGCCATTGTGGATTGGCCCTATGTGGCTACACGAGGTGGCCACCAGTCTGCCTTGCGACCCCCAAAGGGGTTCTTAGGAAGGCCCCCAAGGATGAAGCAATTGGCGTTGATGGAGGGGATAGCACTGGGTCTGGGCTACGCCTAGCACTGTCCATCACTGGTGTTCAAAAATGCTCCAAAGAGCAACCAAAATCAAAATTTTGGACACTTTTTGGGTGATTTTCCTTTATTTTTCAATCTGATACTGTTTTTTGGTTTTGGGCCTTGATTGAATGCTTTAAAACTAATTTTATGAAGTGGAAACAGAAAATCATTTCGCAATTTATCTTTAAAATAGAAGATAATCATATTACCTCATGGGAAACTATTTACACCCTTGACTTTGTCCTTGGAAGAGTCGCTCAGGCTTTTCACATGCATGTCATCTAGGCGTATCTATGTAAATGATGCAATGATGAATCTGCTGTTGATCTTCTTTCGATCCTCCGTGACGCTCTTGTTGATCCTTCCACCATGGAGTTTCACTAGAGAATGGGGGATCTTTAGAAGGGGAGATGATAAGTTAGGCATGAAAGATCTGGCTGGCATGGTACCTAAAACGGGTTGCCCCTCTAGTTATACTCATTTGAGAAAGTTACATAAAAACCCTTATAAGTTAAGTATATCCACCAATGTCCATAAATCTTGTTTGTGTGACTCTCTAGGCCCACATACTAGTCTAGTGAATCACTTTAATGGCCCAATAATATTTATTGGCCAAAACCTCTATTAATTAATAATTTGGTCATATTAATTTAACCCAATCTAAGGGTCAAGTTTATATCTTATGGGGTACCAATATACACCTGATCCTAGAGAAGATACATAATATCAAATGAACTCTCTCATCGAACCTTATCTATGCAATCCCTATATGTATTATGGCTTGTCTTTGTATGACTCCCAAACGACTTAGGGTATGGATATCCGTCAAAACTAATCCATATAGGGATTAGTTTTGTAACACGACAGTCCGAATTGACACTTTGTGTTACGTCCGTAGGATAAACTATAAATGTGATGTTAAGGACGTGGAATAATGTATATGATTTGAGAAAATAATAATGAGAAGTACGTCAGTCGTCGGGTGACCTGAGACGTAGCTCAATTGGACGACACTTGATGAGTTTCATCTCGATCAAGCTCCCAATGATCCGTCGGGTTGGTTCAAAGACCGACGGCGTGGCGGACAGTATTCGTCCATGCGTGTCCACTCCGTCAACGTGTTTGAACGGACCAAGTACCATCAAAGGAATTCTACTAATATCAGTATGGTGGCTATTCCTAAACCCCACATTTAAATTCACTCGAGGCATTGAGCAATCTATAGACTGGCACTGAAAGATGAAACCAATGTTGTTAAATTAAGGGAGAGGATGTAGTGACCTGACGCTTGGGTTGGACCGACAGGCTTTGGAAGAAGCGAATGACACCCATTGGGAATGATGATTCCTTTGACGTCACCGGTGAGCAAGTCAGTTGGCGGTGCACCGTACTTAGTAGTTGATTTGAGGTGATCAACGGCATGGTGGGGAGAAGACTTGAACTATATGAATGATCAATTTTGGACAGATTGTCCACCGAAGAAATACTCACCAATGAATCAGGCAGGAGAATGTATTGATAGTTGGGTCATTAACGGATGACCACCCCCAAGTTCAAAACCTCCCTGAATGTTCCACCAACAGGAAGATGACGCGAAGAAACTGATGCATTCAGATTCAAAGCTCTACCATGAAATTCACCGAAGAGCCAACCACGTGACAATTGGCACTGATATAACTCATGCGAAAGATAAGATTATTATACGTCCATGGACAGTTAGTCGGCCATCCGATCAATAAGCTCCATTTAAAAATTGACGGAAGAGCATGGAAATTCCACAGTCATGCAAGAGGTCAAAACAGTGATAAAATTGTGATGAAAAGTTCCCTAATGTCGCTCGAGTTTGTAGGGTGCCGGCAGTAAGAAGGGTGTGAGCAGGGCAAATGCCTCTCGACGGTTTGAGCAACCAGATCCGACATGGGAACTCCATTGATGGTCGAATGCAGGGCTTAAATCGACAAGAATATTCAAAACATGTGTCCTTATCTCAAATGGATCAAAAGGAGGCAAAGGAATTCCAGCAAGGTGATAAAGTGTTGACTTTTCTTCTTCTTGTTGCATTGAGAAATTCCAGCAAGGATAGGAATTTGTAGACTGTAAATTCATTATTCGTCGTGGAAATATCGGTAGTCAGCACTTCTAACAAAAGAAAACAGCGAATTGGGGGAAAGTAGTGAGCACCTTTCTCTCGTCTTCGACAATTTTCCACTGATATTTCTGTGATGACTTTTCTTCTTCTTGGCGAATTCTTCTTCTTCAACACACAAGAATAACTGCTACCAAAGAAAACGAGATCTGGATTCTTCAAATTTAACAGGCCTCCTTCCCACGTCCACCCCTCCCCCATTCTTATAGAGAGGGAGTGGCAGTTGTGGGTGGCCCAATTGGCCCCCTTTTTAAGGGGAAAGCCTATCGAGCTTCCCCTTAAAAGGGCTCTTTAGGGGGAGAAGAAGTCCAACATGGATTTCCTCCCCCTAAAGATGGCATTAATCATAACTTAAAAATGAAAATGCACGCAGGAGGCTGGTACTCACGTAGGAGGGGCCTCCCGACAATTACATAAAGACACATGACACAAAGTGAGACAACGACGTCGCTTCTCAAACCTGATAATGGGACTATAGATTTTTCACGTCGGCTCGTACTTCGCCATGTGGTTGGCGACGGGTCGGGGCTCGATCAACAGAATGGTCCTCCATCAAATGGGGATTAGATGCACAATCCTTATACTTCTTGCTATATCTGAGAAAATGTACATTTAAATCCTGTTGTTAGGGACTTGTAATTCACACTCAAAACATAGCCATGCATCCAAAAGATATCCTTGGTGTCTTAGATTAACAAATCAATTACACAATCTTCACATGAATCAATCTGACTAAGGTTTATGTATAACACCATTCAAGGATTTATACAGATCAATTTAGTACCAACCATTTGTCCTTGGTGTCTCCACATTAATGACTACAAGATTGAGCTATACTTGTTATATAAGTAGGATCATATTGTGTTATTCTATTTGTATAGTTTGTGTTTTTATTGAGTATATATTGAATAGGAATATTTAAATTACATTTTTAAGGGGTATTCATCATTACAGTATAATCTCAACATCACATGAGAATAATAATGATTAAATAATTATTTTCATGAACTTGAATTAAACAAGGACATATGGCTCGCTTGATGAACACATAATATATATCACACCAATCCAAATTCTAAGGAAACAATTAGATTATAATGTAAATAATGTTCATGTGGTCATTTTTTTCATTCTTTCCAAGTGACATACACTAGAACAGTCAACTAATATGATAAGCTTATGTCAATTAAGAGCATACTTTGGATAACTGGAAAACTAATATATAGATGTTGTTTTCAATAACAAAAACATGCCAATTAATTGAATAATATGGAACACATCATTTACAAAACCAAAGGTATTTCCCATTTTGATTTAAAGATACAAACTCACACGTGATAAGTTTTGGATCCATCCAACAACAGCTTGGTTAGACAATAGTTATTTGTTGATCTAAAAGCAATTCCAAGTGTACAATTGTCTTCAAAATACTTCTTCTTTTCCAACTCTGCTTGAATAATTAGTTGATCTTCTCACCATCAAGTCTCGATAATGGAGAAGAATGAGCAGAAGGGAAGAATGAAGGGCACACAGGTCTGCCTGGCATGGGAATCTAAAATGGGTGCATCTTATTTATACTTATTTAGGTTTTTTAGGTCCTTATAATTTAATTATATCCACAAAAATTCACAGAAATTGTGTTTGTGACCCTCTAGGCTCATGTATTAGTCTAAATAATAACTTTAATGACCCTATAACATTTATTGACCAGCCTCTTCTTAACTAATTATATCTACATATAGATTAACCAAATTGATAGTTTAAGTTCTGAGCCCGTATGGTGCCACATTATTTCTCATGCTCTCAAATATACATGGTTTTGATTGAACGCCCTATAAATGCATAACGGCTAGTAGACATCCTAATAGAGATAGAACACTTAAGGAGGCTAAGACTCTGATTTCGAGTCCTGAAGAGGTTATGAATGAACTTGCTAACGTGGAAATAAAGGAATCAACATTCAATCAAGAATTGTGAGATATTTAGGAACTAGAATAGAAGAGAATATGGGATTATTATTACATGAAGCACACTTTTGATTATACTACAGAGATAATCCAGAGAGTGAGGTATAAGAAGGGGATCAAGGTTAGATTTTTTTCAAAAATTTTTACTGTTCAAGAGTATAATATGATAATAGAATATTTTTGGAATAAAGTATATGATGAATTAAGAAGTAAGGTATTAGATGGTCAGACGGATTATAAAGTGTATGATAGAGTGTTTAATATATTACTGGAATTTAAGAAGTCCCATTCTCTAAATAATATTAAGGAAGAGGAGTTATTTGAGTTACAGGAAAATTTGAGAAAATACACCTCCCATTTATGGCCCTCTTTAGGGGAAAATAATCCTCATTCCCCCCTTGAGGGGAAAAATATATATTAAAAAAAACACATGAACATATCATTTTTTACAATTAATCGCATCAACCGCCGAGTGATCAACAAAAGAGGAGGCTATCGCTATGTGCTCCGAGCGATTAACAAATGCGAAGGGATTCACTGTCCTAGAGAAAGCACTCACAAGATTTTTAGAACAGTGAGTTGTAAGGGATATTCATTCATAGGAATAGGGCTGAGAAAAAGGAGTTGATTGACTTGAAGTTCCAGAGAAAGTACATGACATTAAATCAAAATAGAAAGAATTTTAGAAGGGCGAATTTGTCTATCCAAAATTATGATTACTTGGAACGATTACTAAATTCTATTGGGACTTAAAGATGGAAGAATAGCTTTTTTGGCAAGATATATGCTTATATGCACTTCATAGAACCCTACCCTCGAATTACAGATTTTGAAGTGCTTACATATGGATTTCTACTCTTGCTAGAGCAGTACGCTTACAATATTGAGTCGAAGTACGTCAAATTTACTATGGGTTATATCATGAAATTACCTAATATTAATGATATTATATGTACTTTAGGGAAGGCTATTCCACTGTATGAAACTTTAGTTAATAAAATACCCAAACAAATGATCTATTTTAATGTTGAACAACTTGTGAGCTTATTATACGGCAAAAAATATCAGGATGCTGTGATCAAAGGTGTCTTCATAAATATATATTATGAATTTGATGAAACCGAGCCTCTTAAATCAGAATTTTTTCCTATTACTACTTTATATGATAATATGATTGCAGATATTATCAAAGTTATGTATTCTGATATTAGAAATGCTAATCTACCTGATGTTAAATCATTTAAGTATAAAAAGTGTCGTATACCATATGAGATAAATGCACTTAAAGCTAAATATAAACAGAAATGTAGGCCTTTCATTGTTACTGATATAGAGACTGTACTGTTAGATGAAATTCATGTCCCTTATGTGTCTGGTTGCTTAGTGGTGAATCCTGGTGATGATCTGACTTCCATCCCGTACTATTTGATGAATACATTCCTTAGTCAGGATCACATATTTTTCTATCCCAAGTATGAAGAAAGGAGTGAGAAAATGTTATCTGATTTTATCCTTAATTTGGAAGAATATGTAAAATCACATAGGGAGTTTCACACTGTTTATTGTCACAATTTTTCAAGATTTGATGGCATTTTATTATGAAGTATTAAATGGATCATGGTGATAAGTATAAAATAAAAACCTTGATGAGGAATCATAGACTGTACTAGTTGAAAGTCTATGTTGGCAATAATTTATTAATCAGTTTAAGAGATCCTTACACATTGCTTACTAGCACTCTTGAATCATTGTCTAAAACTTTATGCCCTGAATTAGGCTCCAAAGGTTCTATCCCACATTCTTATTTTAGTGTCGATAATCTTAAGGATCATAGATAGGCTATAGTTAACTATCTTCGTCTGGATATTCTTATCTTAGGAGGTGTGATGAAAAAGGCTCAAGATATTTCTTGGTCTAATTATGAGATTGATATCGTAGGATGTGATGACGGTCTCAGCCCTTTCCCTTAAAATCTTTCGTAAGAGATATTTTCATATCAATATACCTACTAGAAACCAAGACACCTTTATTAGGCGAGGCTTTTATGGAGGGCATGTCGATGTATATAAGCCATATGGTGAAAATCTTTACTACTACAATGTGAACTCTCTCTATCCTTATAATATGAAATCCTATCTGATGCATTCAGGGGTCCCTGTCTGGCATAATAATTTAAAAGAGACTGATTTGGAGAACTTATTTGGATTTGTTGAAGCCTATGTTGTATGTCCAAGTACTATAGAACATCCATATGGTGAAAATCTTTACTACTACGATGTGAACTCTCTCTATCCTTATAATATGAAATCCTATCTGATGCATTCAGGGGTCCCTGTCTGGCATAATAATTTAAAAGAGACTGATTTGGAGAACTTATTTGGATTTGTTGAAGCCTATGTTGTATGTCCAAGTACTATAGAACATCCATTCTTGCCATATAAGGACAAGTTTGGTACTTTAATCTATCCTATAGGTAGATTCATTGGAGTCTTTTATAGCGAAGAGTTGAAGTTTGCACATAATTTAGGTTACGATATAATTCCTCTTAGGGGCTATTTGTTTGAAAAAAAACCTAGTCCTTTCGAAGTTATCATCTCAGACCTATATAAAACCAGACTCGAAGCTAAAAAAATAGGTGATGCACCAATGACATATATTTATAAAATACTAATGAACTCGCTCTATGGTAGAATTGGTATGAATCCTGAAAGTACTGTCACGGAGATCTACAATCAAAAACAATACGAGGAATTGATGATGAAAGACACATTTCAATCTACAAAGAAGCTTACTGACCATTACTATATTGTTAATTCCATTACCATTTGTTACTCTCTAGACGACAATGACTGGAAAGCTCCTAAGATATCGGCCGTTCACTTGGCTGCTGCTATCACGGCTTGTGCTCGTATTCATATGTATCCGCACATTGCTATATCAGACTGTTATTATATTGATACTAACTCCATAGTTCTAGGAAGTCCTCTTTCTGACGATTTAGTCTCTTCCACCAAATTGGGTAAGTTTAAACTAGAAAACTATATCAAGAAAGGTATCTTCTTAGCACCTAAAAGCTACATATTGGAAATAGAAGATGAGGGAGCTATTCTTAAACACACGAGACCTGCAAAAGATTTAATCAATGCGGATTGGTTTAAAAAGCAATATGCAGATCCATCTATAATGAAGCAGATGTCCACTAAAGCCAATTTCCAAATAGATTGGAAAAAATTACGGATTGGACAGAAGAATATGAACATAAGCAGCAGCAGCAGCAGCTGCGTGGCAATGCCGACGCGAGCGGCGGCATATGGCAGCAGTGCAGGGTGCGCCAAACGGGTCGCATATGTCTGGCGACGACGGGGACCTGGCGGTGGCAGCGATCCTGCGTTGGCTGCAGCCTATTGGCGATGACCGCGTCATCACGGCGGCGACAGCGCATCAACCTGATAGGCGGCAGATCCGGCGGCAGCAGCACGTCGGCCTAGAAGGCGGAGGATCGGGCGGCCCTCAGGGAGCAGCGACTGCGGAGATCTACGGCCTAGGGTTCTTGTGGTGCCTGACTCGGCGCAGGCGGCGCTGGGCAATGACCACGTCGTGTAGGGCAGCGTCCTCGTGCGACGGGGCGGCGGCCTCAGGGAAAGTGGGACGGCGGCGCCATGCGGCGGGGCGGCAGCCTTAGAGAGCGTGGGGTGGCAGCCCCGTGCGATGGGGCGGTGGCCTCAGAGAGCAGCGGCGGTGGGGATCTGCTGCCTGGGGTTCCGGCAGTCCCCGACTCGGCACGGACGGCCCAGGGCGGTGACCCATCGCGAAGGCGGCTCTCCAAGTCGACGCGGGGAGGCGGCCTTCGGCGACCGGGCAGCAGCTTCACGGTCCCCGGCGGTGGAGCGGCAACCGCCTAGGGTTCCGTCGGCGGAGTCCTGACGGAACGGGACTCGGCAGAACGGGGGACGAGCGATGGCTGTTGGCCCCGTTCCCGTTCTACCCTTCTCTCTCTCACTATCTTTCTCTTTTTTTCTCCCATTTTTTATTCCTTACTTTCTTCTTCCTCTCACAAGAGGATGGGACGAAGAACCTTTTCCAAAAATTCAAAAGACTTCTCTTCTTAGGGCGCCCTCTCCTTCCCTTATGTGGGGAGGGTGATGGGCCCTAAGGAGGGACCAAAAGAGGGGGAACCCATTAGGAAAGTGCCTCCCTCTTAAGACCACTAATACAGAGTTCTTAAAACAAAACAAAGGGAAGAAAAGGAAGAGGGTTCGAAGGGGGAAAGACGAAACGAAAAGGGGCTTTGTGAGGATAATGGCCCGAGAAAATCAAATCTATCAAGATACCTTTCGCCCTTGCCTTGGCGGGCCGATCTGGCAGGGCTCGAGCCGATGGGTGTCGCCGACAACGGTGGGGTTTTTGGCATCGTCTTTGATGGAGCGGGGTCTTGTTCTCCATCACTATCCCTTGAGGTCCAGTCACACCATCAACCTAAACCCTCTTCTGAATCCTAGATTGACCCTACAGGGTAGCCTTCTATGGGAGAGACTAGGCTAGTAGCACACCATCAACCTAAACCCTCTTCTGAAGCGGATTTCTGTAGTTCAAGAGTGAATAAGGAAGTGCAAGGCTAGCTGACTGCTGTCTGATGAGTTCATCCCTCTGTATAGCCATGCTCTTGTCACGAGCTGGACTTGAACCTGGGTGCACCAGCATCTAGCTTTCAACTTACTGATCGTGACTTTTGTTAACCCGGTTTGCCTAAATCTTCAACTAAAGACCAATGAGAGTAGACTATATCCGGGGTGGCATGACCGCAAGGTCCTCCTAATTTTTCTTTTATGAATCAATCAAAGGAAACGAGAGCCAAGAATACATCTATGATTCAAATAGACCAAGATCCAATTTATTGGTGAGCAGAATCTGTCATAATCTCTTCAAATACACACGTACACACGATAAGCAGACACACCCAAATCATAGACCCATTTTTCATTATAAATTATTGATACTTTCAGGCCTTTCCCACTGTAAGTGCCCCTCCATATTAATAAATAACTTACCAAGCCACAGCCTAACAATTCAACTTCCTCATCTTCCAGCGCGCACTTTAGCAGTCAATCCCCATGAGGGAAGAACGCTGCTCAATATTCAATTCAACTTGGGGACTGTTTTCTGATTTGTAAACCCTAGAACCGCCATATTAAGGCACATATACCAAAACCAGTTTAATCCAGATTTAGCTATTACATTATATAAAAAGATGTCCATTTCGATTTCATTTTCCAATATAGATAGCACTAAGTTACTTAAGAGGCACCGCTTCTATCATTTCCTAGCGTCTCTTTCTTTTAGTAATGCACACTGTAATTGTGACTTCTGCTCTCTAGAAGTTTTGTAAATTGATTCCACTTCATAGCATTATAAGTTTCATCATAATAAATCACTTGGTTACCGCACAAAGAATCATCATAGTTCTTGTAATAATTAATAAAGTTTGATACTGCTATACTCCATTTCTTTTTATCTTTAGCTGGTGATATGGTAATCAGATGTCAATGGGATAGACTCATTACTTATGTTATTTCCTTCTTCTGGAATAATGAGATTTTGATTAATAAAATGATTAATGATTTAAAGTGGATGACCCATATTAATAAAGTCCTTGGTATATATATCAGGTACTACTTTTACGTAAGGTGGAGTTGTGATAAAATTATCGTGTACGGTATAGATATCAACGTATTGATTCAATAATGATTGTACCACTTTCATGACTATGTATGCATCCTTTTGATGAATGAAGTTTGCGAATGTTGCTAATAGTGTTTTTCTCTTATCCCGTATCATGGTTGGTATACTTAAAGTAGCTTTTTGTCTCTTTTTTGTACTCCGTTCATAAACACTTATACTTTCTTTTTTGAAAGCCATATAATCCTGTTTTGTAGTGAAAAAAGGTATACTATAGAAAAGAGCTCTATCCTTTGCAGAACAAAACCAACTAGCGATGTTAATCAATTTCATTAAATTGACTATGTCTGGATATTTATGGATCCAAAATTCATCGCTAAGTTTAGCGAGGTTATATGTATCCTTTCTACATAGTAATGGCCCATATGTTATTCTAATATCTTTTTCTATACTGATCAATGTCTTCCCATAGATCAATGGCATAAAAATTAGCTTAATGAGCTTTCTATCTAACTTAGATTCAATGATTTTCATCTTTACCTTATCATTTATTCGATGATGAATAAATTCCTTTAAATCCTGGAGCAAGTAGGTATATACATCTACTACTTTACCATCAGGGTGAGGAATAAGATTCGTTCTCATAGCCATTTCTTCGTTAAGTAATAACTAACTCATGATCTGATAGGCACTCGCAGAGGCATCTTGCGTTATTGGTATTTTCTTATATTCTTGAACTACATCGTCACACAGAACCTTGGCTATGAACTGAAATGGATTGCTAGCACCCTTAGCTAAGCTTATTAAACTCTCATCAGAACCATAGATCAAACTCTGTATTTCCTTATACCATTGAATAGTTCATCATAAAGATAGAGCTCTCATCGGCTACCGTTGCGGTAACGGATCCTGGCCAGAAGGCCGCGGTGGCGGCACGGCTGGTCGCGGTGGCGGCACGAGCGACCTAGGGGGTCAAGATCGTAGAGGGGAGGGCCGCGGGAGACGACGACCGGAGCTCCAGCGAAGGCAGTGGCGGTGGCAATTTTCGGTGAAGATGGCGAAGGGTTCCAGCAAACTCTAGGGTTTTTTCTCTCTAAATTTCTAGTGGTAATTTGTAAATATGACAAAAACTCAATAAAACACTGAAAATCAGGAAAAATCCTTAAAAATCACATTTTCTTCAATCTTTTTTCTCTCCTCTTCCTATTGGCTGGCCCCACCTTTTATAGGGGCAAATATGGGCCTCCCCTTAAAAAGAAAGGGGATAATGCCCAATTAAGAGTAATTAGGACCCCTTAATAGGAGAGAGAAACCCACTAACACGCTCACACATGGGCTAACACACGTGCAAACGTGTAGGTCCATACAGCGGTCCAAATATGTGCAAATAAACAGAAAACAAACACATACGCTGCCGACATACAAGGCCTACTAAACAAACAAAACATAAGGAAAGATAACGTCAAACATTTGTGGCCTGTTGACGAGGCCGGGTACTCAGAAGGCTGGGTCTTGCGCATGAGCCCTTGCACGATGAATTGGTTCGATGGGCTCTTTGAAGCTGGATGGTTCCCCGTCACCCTAAGAGAACCTTTACTGTCATTGGTGATAATATATCTATAATCCTTCATCCAACTGAGTTTCATAAAAGACTTGGGGTATGTTAAACTGTTAAATCCTTATCCATCTTTAAGTACGGATGTGTAATAGGGACCATTGGAGAAAGACTTATTTAATATTTCCACTACGCTGGACAAGAACTGAATCCATCCTCTTCCTCAAGTCAATCTCTTCTTATACCGAGGGCGTACAATCCCATATTTACCACTCAATCACCTTCATGCAATTATTATATTTGAGCTAAGACATGTTTGGATCCTATGATTAGAGAGTCATACAAAATAATCCAAAAACATCGTCGATGCACAAGATGTTTGTGGTGTCTCTGGTCAACAAATCGCTTATGTGACTCTGGAATTAATCAATCTAATTGATTTTTAGGTATCATAGCATTCATGAATTCATAAGGATTAATTCATTGAACTCTTTCCCTAAAGAGCACGCACTTGATATTCTTAGTGTCTCCAAACTAATGGCCACAAGATCAGCCACACATATCATGTAAGTCGGATCAGATAGAACTATTCTTTATGGATAGTTAGATGTTCATATCGAGTTTTCTTCATTTATAAATATTTAGAATACATCATTGAAGACCAGTGACCGTTGTAATACCATCTCATCATAATTCAATAAGTCTTGCGTGCATTCATTCATTTAATTATAAACATCACACGTAAAAAATAAAAAAAAATATGTATTTCAATGAACTTAAAAATAAAATAGAGGTGCCATTTTATGAATTGGTCACATAGTATCCATCACACTTCTATTCGTAAGACCCTGTAATATGGCTGCACATATAATGATGAGTGAAAACATATTTTTATTTATTACACTGATATACTATTATGAATTGACTTTTAAATGTTTCTCCCAATCATAAATGTTCCTAATGTCATGCCCCCGCATAAACTCGCTCCTTGAGAATAATGAATCTTTTTCCCTCCTAAAGTAGCACATCATTTGATTCATTAAACGTTTGTAAATTGGGTTTCTATTTAGAGAAGAATAAATGGAATGTTTAATTGCATAAAAAATTTTCCAAGTGAAACATATAGGAAAAACTGATATGCTACCTTAATATTTTTTGTCTCAAAACCCCCATACCCCTAAAACAATCATAAAGGGGTGCCCCCAAAGAAAATTTTAGATGATCCGTTGTAGTTTTTGTAAGCTCCAGTGGGTAGTCGCTCCCTTCTAAAGGAACCATACATGAAGCTTCTAGTTTTAGTCATCGCCCTTTGTCATTACACCATTATCTATGCAAGTATTTATCCTAAATTAAATTCTTGCCTTTGTTTCAATTATCAGTCGTAAAGTGTGGCCTGATCATGAACTAGCACCTTTTCGACTCCCAGATATTTTGCTTCTTAGTTGGAGGTGAACAATGTTGCTTGCGTTGCAGGAGATTCATGCTTGTATGGTCAGGCATGCATTCCACCTAAAAGAACCACTCAACAGTTAGTCAGACTCGTTGTAGCGGGGCCAACCATAGCCTTGTCTTTTGAACTTCTTCCAAATGAAGAAAAGTGGGTAAGTTGGTTCTCAAAGAAAGGTTGATTGCATCTTGTAGATAAAGCAAGCATATATCACACGGGTGAGCTCTATATGAGAATTATATAGCAGAGCAAGTCTGGTCATCTTTCTAGAATAAAAAATGAAAAAGAGTTAAATATAGTAGCTCTCATTGCCATCATCTACAAGAAGGTGATGTTGTCTCTCTTTCTCATCGCCATGTGGTTCAATTTCCTATGGTTTTTATGGTCTTTGTTAACTCAGCCAAGCACTCTTTTTTCTTTTTCAAATTCCATTTTAGAAACCAGCTTGTGAGGTTATGAAAGAAAGAATGAAATTATGCTCTCTTCCATTCTAAGGTTCTATTAAGTAGCTGGTCAGAGATCACTCAACAGTTCAAGCGTAGTGTAGTGGTGGCTGGCGGAGATTCAATGACAGAACAGGTTGAGGTTCCATAAGATCTGGTATTATCTTTAAGGACCTGCATGATAACAAGAAAAAGGTTCATTCCTTTGACCTTTACTTACAGATTCATCCAAACTCAAACCCAAATTAGGTGCAACTTCAGGAGCACCTACAGTTACATAGTTCCTGCAGTACATTATGAAATAAGAAAACATAACATCTAGGGGCACATGGCACATATGGAATAAGGCATTTTATACAAATGATCGGTGCCACAGGCTTTGAACACTGAGTTTAAGTATCTACCACAGTTTAAGAATGGATGATGTATAAAAGTGATAAAAACCACCAAGCATCGAAGCCAGTTCACTGGACATAAAAAAATTTAAGGTATACATCTGGAAAACCTTCAGTTACCTAGTGAACATGTAAGAGACGCTTCGACCCTTTTGCTCGTCGATTCAAGTCCTGCTCCCAAAGTCGTGCCGTCATGCCAAATGTAACTTCAGAACCACTAGTGATGTCATTTTGCATCCCACATTTTACAATCATTGTTTTATTTTCATATATCTATAACTTATTATTATAGATTATGATTTTTAATAATCATGATAGGAATAAAAATGTGATCAATAATATCAATTTGGATGATTAAAATTCAAATCAATAATGAATTAAAATAATTTCTAGACATATAAAAATATTGGTTACAGATATCAAACAAAGCTTCTTCATGGGAAATAAATGAGAATAAAATAATGACAATGAAAGAATGATTTCATTATCCTCAAGTTTTGATTGATAAAAAAAGAAGTCAGGTTATATGCTTATTTTATCTCCAACATTTATATACCAACTTAAGGATCTCAGCATAACTCTAACATGATTTTACATTATTTTAGATTAAATAACATGCTTTTATATGCTTATTTTATATGACTTTAACATGAATTTTCACTCAGGCTCAAAGACCAACAAAGATTGATTAATTCATCTTTGGAGCATGTTGGAAATCTTGGGGCCTTTAAAGCTGGTACATTTTTTTGAAACACGTTGTCTAATTTTATTAAAGATTATGTATGGCTAGACATATATTAACACCAAGCTGTATGGACATATCACACAAAACTACACATACTTCTGTCATAGTCTCTAGCTTGATTGATGCCATCACTTAGGCATATATTTTCTCAACCTTCAAGTGAACAATAAATATTACTGCACTAGACAAAAACCTCCAGTTCAAACTCAAACATCATTTGTATCTGATCATATTACGCCACATTTAATTCATTTCTCTTTTTGGTCACCTTTTTCTGCTTTGAGAAACATTTTAGGTATTCTAAAAATTTTGGTCACCTTTAATTAGACAATAAAAGACCGTGGTACATAAACATAATTTATGATTGATACTATTGCCACTTGAAATGATGTCGAATTACTCATTGAGAACGGATGTGCTTGCCATAAAACATAATCGTATAAAAGACTTCATTACTGAAAATATGATGCACGTACAAATCAGCATGACTTGTTTATTCATATATTTAATTGATTAACAGAGAAGAATCACAGCCTTTGTATTACTATATAAGAAAACAATCGTTAAATCATGTCACATAGATTCTTACCCATGTAGACACATCTTTGGCACCACCCAGGGAAGGTGAGATAGACATACTATAATGAACACAATTGTCTGAGGTTGTGTCAGGCCATATTTGGGAATAAAGATGTGGAGTGGATTCAAGCACAAAACATCTTAGTATGTTTACCTTTCCTTCTATTGCTGTTTGACTGTTCTCTGCCATATGACCCCAGAAAGCAGCCACCTGGCGTTCAATCATGTAGCTGCTCAGTTGCACTCTATTTACATGACACGTCCCCTCTTTCCCCTGTTCCATGCCACTACTACCCACATCAAATCCCTGTATCGACCAACCTAGATTATTATTATTATTATCATGCTCAGAGTCTTATACTACCTGGCCATCAAACGAGGATAAAACCCAAGTCTTAAAACAAGTAAACGCTAAACTCAACGCAGAGAGGTTCAACAGAAAGAGAGAGAGAGACACTGATAGAGGAGCTCAGGCTTGGGAACGATTCTCAGCCGTGGATGGGTGGATGGACGGCGCAGATTTCCCCGGCGGTTCTACGTGGACGACGGTGAGCGTGAGCCTTCCCTCGCTACGACAAGACTTGAGATACTCTTGGTGGCCTAACTCTACCTCTCTCATTACAAGACGGCCGCCCTCTTCGTAACTGCGGCGTAGAACACATGCCATGAGACACTTCCTCTGAACCGCCATCACCACCACTGTTATCGGCGGAGGCAGCCGTTTCTTCTCCCTGCGCCGCCCATAAGAAGCCCAGCAGCATCTCTCAACGTTGATTTCTTCTTGTTGTTCTTCTACTGCTTCCTTGAGAACATCTTCTTCGGTTGATGGTGTTTGTTTGGCAGCTATCTCAAGATTTGCGAGGTGGGTTTTAGAGGAAAGAGGAGGAGAGAGGTGCGTTGCCATCGCTTGTTCTTCTACTTTGGTTGAAGAAGAAAAAGGGTAGTGGCATTGTAGGGTGTGATATAGGGGGGATGAGTGAGAAGAGGAAGCTGAGAAGACCCTAGTGGAGAGCGAAATTGGAAAGAGGGAGATGGAGGGACGCTTTGTTTCGAGAAGGGGAGAAAGTTGGCAGAGCCAGCTAGTGGAGGAAATGTAAGTCATAATGAGATTGAAGTCCAATGGATTTTAGGGCAGAGAGAGAGAGAGAGAGAGAGAAGAATAAAGAAAGTTAATGCTTTGAGTTTCTAAACGTTGATTCCTTTAACGCAGGGTTTGAATTCCATGGTTACTTAGCCTGCTCATTCCAAGAAAAAGCAGTTCAATTCAGAGGGGAGTAGGGTACATTTCTGAGAACTCTAGAATTTGCAGAAACGAGTCATTGATGTCTATGTGCCGATTATGTGATTTAACATGTCACTATGTCAGAGGCAATAACAGAACTTATCTTAAATGAGGAAGAAAACTGTATGTGACCAAACGGAATTTTTTTGGTTTTTTATCAAATAATATACGGATAGAGAACCATCACTGGAGAAGCAGTAGGAACGTAAACCCAAGAGAATCTTTTATCTTTTTTATTATTTTGGCTAGCTGTCCTATGAAACAGCACAGGTCCATCTCTCTCTATCTCTGTTTTTTATTATTTCCCTTCTTTCTCCGGTAACTGTAGGGGACAACTATAGCTAGTCATTAAAGGTTCAACGAATGAAACTTTTAGGAAATTTCTGCAATTACTAAAGAATAAGGAAACGCCTTTGCATTGCTAAAAAACGATGTGTGTTGACGGGAGGCATGCGTTACATTGCCGAGTCATTCAAAGAAAAATAGACACCGAAGTTTGGTCAGTTAAATTTTTAGCATTTTTTGACGGGCTATGAGCAATATATGATGAGATGACATTACCCTTCCGAGGT